>NC_140962.1:129747669-129750169 GCF_056783735.1 Eptatretus burgeri
CGTCTCTGTCTCTGCGTCTCTGTCTCTCTGCGTCTCTGTCTCTCTGCGTCTCTGTCTCTCTGCGTCTCTGTCTCTCTGCGTCTCTGTCTCTCTGCGTCTCTGTCTCTCTGCGTCTCTGTCTCTCTGCGTCTCTGTCTCTCTGCGTCTCTGTGTCTCTGTCTCTCTGTGTCTCTGTCTCTCTGTGTATCTGTCTCTCTGTGTCTCTGTCTCTCTGTGTCTCTGTCTCTCTGTGTCTCTGTCTCTCTGTGTCTCTGTCTCTCTGTGTCTCTGTGTCTCTGTCTCTCTGTGTCTCTGTCTCTCTGTGTCTCTGTCTCTCTGTGTCTCTGTCTCTCTGTGTCTCTGTCTCTCTGTGTCTCTGTCTCTCTGTGTCTCTGTCTCTCTGTGTCTCTGTCTCTCTGTGTCTCTGTGTCTCTGTGTCTCTGTCTCTCTGTGTCTCTGTCTCTCTGTCTCTCTGTCTCTCTGTCTCTCTGTCTCTCTGTCTCTCTGTCTCTCTGTGTCTCTGTCTCTCTGTGTCTCTGTGTCTCTGTGTCTCTGTCTCTCTGTGTCTCTGTCTCTCTGTGTCTCTGTCTCTCTGTGTCTCTGTGTCTCTGTCTCTCTGTGTCTCTGTGTCTCTGTCTCTCTGTGTCTCTCTGTGTCTCTCTGTCTCTCTGTCTCTCTCTCTCTCTCTCTCTCTCTCTCTCTCTCTCTCTCTCTCTCTCTCTCTCTCTCTCTCTCTCTCTCTCTCTCTCTCTCTCTCTCTCTCTCTCTCTCTCTCTGTCTCTCTGTCTCTGTCTCTGTCTCTGTCTCTGTCTCTGTCTCTGTCTCTGTCTCTGTCTCTCTCTCTGTCTCTCTCTCCCAACCCCCTCTCTCTCCCACTCTCTCTCTCCCACCCCCACCCTGTCTCTCTCTCTCTCCCAACCCCCTCTCTCTCCCACTCTCTCTCCCACTCTCTCTCTCCCAACCCCCTCTCTCTCCCACTCTCTCTCCCTTTCCCACCCCCCATCTCTCTCCCACCCCCTTATTCTCTCTCTCTCTCTCTCTCTCTCTCTCTCTCTCTCTCTCCCTCTCCCTCTCCTCTCTCCCTCTCCCTCTCCCTCTCCCTCTCCCTCTCCCTCTCCCTCTCCCTCTCCCTCTTCCTCTTCCTCTCCCTCTCCCTCTCCCTCTCCCTCTCCCTCTTCCTCTCCCTCTCCCTCTCCCTCTCTCTCTCTCTCTCTCTCTCTCTCTCTCTCTCTCTCTCTCTCTCTCTCTCTCTCTCTCTCTCTCTCTCTCTCTCTCCCCCGTCTCTCTCCCCCGTCTCTCTCCCCCGTCTCTCTCCCCCGTCTCTCTCCCCCGTCTCTCTCCCCCGTCTCTCTCTCTCTCTCTCTCTCTCTCTCTCTCTCTCTCTCTCTCTCTCTCTCTCTCTCTCTCTCTCTCTCTCTCTCTCTCTCTCTCTCTCTCTCTCTCTCTCTCTCTCTCTCTCTCTCTCTCTCTCTCTCTCTCTCTCTCTCTCTCTCTCTCTCTCTCTCCCCGTCTCTCTCCCCCGTCTCTCTCCCCCGTCTCTCTCTCCCGTCTCTCTCCCCCGTCTCTCTCTCCCCGTCTCTCTCTCTCTCTCTCTCTCACTCTGTCTGTGTCTCTCTCTCTCTCTCTCTCTCACTCTGTCTGTGTCTGTCTCTCTCTCTCTCTCTCTCTCTCTCTCTCTCTCTGTGTCTCTCTGTGTCTCTCTGTGTCTCTCTGTGTCTCTCTGTGTCTCTCTGTGTCTCTCTGTGTCTCTCTGTGTCTCTCTGTGTCTCTCTGTGTCTCTCTGTGTCTCTCTGTGTCTCTCTGTGTCTCTGTGTCTCTGTGTCTCTGTGTCTCTCTCTGTCTCTCTCTGTCTCTCTCTGTCTCTCTCTCTGTGTCTCTCTCTGTGTCTCTGTCTGTCTCTCTGTCTGTCTCTCTCTGTGTCTCTGTCTGTCTCTCTCTGTGTCTCTGTCTGTCTCTCTGTCTCTCTGTGTCTCTGTCTCTCTGTGTCTCTGTCTCTCTGTGTCTCTGTGTCTCTGTGTCTCTGTGTCTCTGTGTCTCTGCGTCTCTGCGTCTCTGCCTCTCTGTCTCTCTGTCTCTCTGTCTCTCTGTCTCTCTGTCTCTCTGTCTCTCTGTGTCTCTGTCTCTCTGTGTCTCTGTCTCTCTGTGTCTCTGTCTCTCTGTGTCTCTGTCTCTCTGTGTCTCTGTGTCTCTGTGTCTCTGTGTCTCTGTCTCTCTGTGTCTCTGTCTCTCTGTGTCTCTGTGTCTCTGTGTCTCTGTCTCTCTGTGTCTCTGTCTCTCTGTGTCTCTGTGTCTCTGTGTCTCTGTGTCTCTGTCTCTCTGTGTCTCTGTCTCTCTGTGTCTCTGTGTCTGTCTCTCTGTGTGTCTCTCTGTGTCTCTGTGTCTCTGTCTCTCTGTGTCTCTGTGTCTCTGTCTCTCTGTCTCTCTGTCTCTCTGTCTCTCTGTCTCTCTGTCTCTCTGTCTCTCTGTCTCTCTGTCTCTCTGTGTCTCTGTCTCTCTGTGTCTCTGTCTCTCTGTGTCTCTG
>NC_140962.1:129757669-129797669 GCF_056783735.1 Eptatretus burgeri
CTCCCTCCTCTCTTTTCCTCACCTCCCTCCTCTCTTTTCCTCACCTCCCTCCTCTCTTTTCCTCACCTCCCTCCTCTCTTTTCCTCACCTCCCTCCTCTCTTTTCCTCACCTCCCTCCTCTCCTTTCCTCTCCTCCCTCCTCTCTTTTCCTCACCTCCCTCCTCTCTTTCCTCACCTCCCTCCTCTCTTTTCCTCACCTCCCTCCTCTCTTTTCCTCACCTCCCTCCTCTCTTTTCCTCACCTCCCTCCTCTCTTTTCCTCACCTCCCTCCTCTCTTTTCCTCACCTCCCTCCTCTCTTTTCCTCACCTCCCTCCTCTCTTTTCCTCACCTCCCTCCTCTCTTTTCCTCACCTCCCTCCTCTCTTTTCCTCACCTCCCTCCTCTCTTTTCCTCACCTCCCTCCTCTCTCTTCCTCTCGTCCTCTCTCTCCCCCCCCCACCCCTTAATACCCCTATCAATGAAGCGATGGGTTGTACTTGCAAGTCCAATATAAGTACTAGTATTAAATTGATGCACAGAATGAGTTTCCTTAAAAATGTCATTTCTTTTTTGTTTTCATTTCTAAAGTCGTGGACATTTTGGTCCTTTATTTTAGCTTTTCAATCGTCATTGCAACCAAAAAAAACAAAAAACAAATCATGCATATTTATGGTGTCTGAATGTTTGTCAATTAATGCTGAAGCTGATCACTAAATGTCATGGCAATGGGACTGTTACTTCAAATTTTATGACAAAATGTGGGAGAGGGCACATTGTAACCTCATCAATATTTCGAGGGTTTAAGCCAAAATCCCCTTTTATCTTGCAAAATCCCCCAGTGTACACCATTTTTGTGGTTCCTCGCAAAAAGTTGAAGTTATGGACCTAAAAATTACCAGGAAAAAACATTTAGGCACTTTTGTCTGGGCTGTCCCCATTTCATGAAAATATGGTCCAAGGCTGCATGACTTCAATAATAACAGTTGGGAATCTAACATTGTTTTGTACTTTTCATTGTGTTTCTCAGGTCACATGGCATTTTTTTGTTTTTTTCACTTTTGGTCACTACATATGCATATGATGATGAGGGATTCTAATTCTGAAGTGCCGTACCACACACTGTTACAGAGCGTCGGTGCTGCCAAAGCAGTTACTTGGAAAGGATTATTCTGGGTAGTTTGCCCTTGTCCAACCAGCAGAACGTACAGCAGGAATTTGGAATTTATTCAGGGTGCCGGCGATAGCTCACCCACTCTTCGCAAAGGACACCATGGAATTTTTAACGTCCATCAACTAATGCCGAAAGATGGGACGCCCAGATTAATGTCCATCCAAGTGACGGCACACATTGATGAATAATCCTGCATGCAAAACACAAGGATGACAGTTTGTAGCTTGGTCGGGGTTCGAACCAAGGCAAGACAGCTCGGAGGTGTGTGCGTACCTCTCGGGCCAAGGCCATCCTGCCAGCCCTATAAGGGATATGCAACACTAAACTCCATGTTGAGAGGAGGCCGACCGAAAAGGATGCATGCCATATCTATATTGTTGATTGAAAATGCAAATGTTAACTCAGAACGTGGAAGAAAACAAGAATTAATCCCCCCTCCCTGAAAACAGATATAAAATTAAATGATAACAACAGCGATGACGTTGAAGTGTTGTTGACAAGAAAAGCTTAAAATGCACCACAAAAGCTTAAAATGGTGGTGTTGTATCCCAATCTATTTAATGGCTTTGTACTCGTTTTGACAAATTTGAAATATGTCGGATCCACAACATGTGACCATGTAAATTTAACAGGGATTGGATTAGTGTATTTAATTGGCTGTTCTTATAAGGCCTTTGTGACTTTGCTTCTTCTGTTGATTAGCTTGTCTTGTTTCATCACTGCCTCTCCCCAAAACTACTTTTGTAGTTTCATTTTCCACTGCTCTCCTTCACTGATTAATCAAAAATGTCTCTGATATTGCAGGTATTTTACTAGTTATAATTTTCCAAATACTGTTGGTTTCAGTGGGTCAGACGTGTGAAAGAATTGTGCAAGTTGTGACTAAGAATCGTGGAAGTTGGCAGGATGTTGGACGAATATATATATATATATATATATATATATATATATATATATATATATATATATATATATATATATATATATATATATATATATATATATATATACATATATATACATATACATATATATACATATACATATATATATATATATATTTCCTACATATACATATATATACATATACATATATATACATATATATATATACATATATATATATATATACATATATATATATATATATATATATATATACATATATATACATATATATATATATATATATATATATATACATATATATATATATATATATATATATATATATACATATATATATATATATATATATATACATATATATATATATATATATATATATATATATACATATATATATATATATATATATATATATATATACATATATATATATATATATATATATATATATATATATATATATATATATATATATATATATATATATATATATATATATATATATATACATACTAGTAGTAATGCCCAGCGTTGCTTGGGCTAGCAATAAAGCACGGTGTTGCCCGGGCTTTCTTGCAAATTTCCTGAATAGCGGTTAGGGTTAGTGTTAGGGTAGCTAACCCTAACCCCAACACTAACCCAAACCCTAACCCTAACCCTAACAGCTTGGCTGTAGCAGAGGTAAACAGCGCCCGGGCAAAGTGGAAATTTGCGTCCCCCGTAGGCCTTAAACTTGAGTGGATTTGAATGGAAAATCCCATAAGGGATATCGATTTTTTTTTTTTTCGAATATCGGAAGTGTTATGGAAAAAAATTATAGCCAATGACCTAAGTTGGACCAAAAGCCATAATCGTCCCGAATTTGAATGGAATCCGTTGGAGTTTGTGAAAATGCATCAAAACAAATTTTGAGGGGCCTCTGAAGGAAGACAATAATATCATTAGTATATGTGCCAAATCTTGTTTTATTTCATGCAGTAACAAAAATCTGATGGTGGAACAAAGAAAGGGGCGTGCCAATATATATATATATATATATATATATATATATATATATATATATATATATATATATATATATATATATATATATATATATATATATATATAGATATATATAGATATATATATATATAGATATATATATATATATATATATATTTATATATATATATATATATATATATATATATATATATATAGATATATATATATATATATATATATATAGATATATATATATAGATATATATAGATATATATATATATATATATATATATATATAGATATATATATAGATATATATATATATATATATATATATATATATATATATATATATATATATATATATATATATATATATATATATATATATATATATATATATAGTGCCACGAGGAATAGTGATGTTAGGGACACATTGGCCATTTTGGAGTTAATGCCATACAGCATTATTTTAACCCTTACCCTATCATCTGAGCCTATCATCATATCATTAAACAAGGACAAATGTGTCCAAGAGCAGCGTCCTAAAGGTTTTGTCGGCTAAAAAAAAACAAAAACAAAAAAACAACTTCCGATATTTCGTCACGTGCCTTGATTAAGCCAACAGCGAGACCCGTCATAATGTATTTACGAAATAATGGATTAATCTTTAAATAGTAACGTGAACTTTTCGAAACTTTAAAGCAAATGTCCGAATATATTTAAAAGTTCATGATAGACGCTCTCAAAAGGCACCGTCAATGCGAGGATGTGTACATGTGCTTAGTATTTAAGGAGATCCGGATCTTGTATATACAAGAGCCGAGTCCTAAAGGTTAAGGTTTTGTCTTCACAATAAGAACAAGAAGAAGAACAAGAATAAGAAGAAGAAGAAGAAGAACAACAACAACAACAACACCGAGCTCTCTATCAGCAGCGTCCGCTACGCGAAACGCTGCTAAAAATGTCACTTACATCACTCATCGTGGGGCCTCATATATATATATATATATATATATATATATATATATATATATATATATATATATATATATATATATATATATATATATATATATATATTGTTGCGAATTCACGCCCGCCGGCGTGCGATCGGCCACGTAACTCAAATCGCGGCACGTCGCCCACCGGACGGACAATTCAGTCGTGACCCTCTCGGAACAACGCCGGGAGCTATTCACGGGTGGGTCTTTCGACTTCACCACAATCGTGCCAATCGGCCACCCGCGTAGGATAGGGTTGTTCACCAAACTCGACCTACCTAAGCCATATGGCTATATTTTACAGGCTGTAAGGTCGCCGTGGAATTATAACGCAGAGTTATAACTTTTTTCATTTCTACGTTCGCCGTAGCAATTCGACAAGCCGAAACAAAAAAAACTGGTAAAAAAAAAAAAATAGCCCATTCGTAACCGTCCGTCTGGCCGCACGTTCGCCTTTGGGCCCCCCTGCGGTCGCCTTGCGGGCACCTTGCGTCTGCCTTGAAAATTATATGGCCGCCGCAGGAACACCCTAAGGTGACCGTGCGACATCAAATCAAAGACCGTACGGCAACCCCACGTTTTCGGTCTCTACAATTTATAAATATGCCGTGCAGCTCCCCGAAAAATAAAAACATATGTGACTGCGACATTGTGTGACCGTGGAAATACTGCGGCCGCCGTATAATTGCTAGTGGCCGTAGATTTTGGAGACCCCACGGCCGCCGTGGCAAATGTGACCTCGGCCTAAGTGCCACAGCAATTTCATAGGGATCGTGTGACGGCGAGCCGAGTTTTTAGTGCGCAAGCTTGGTATTATTATATATATATATATATATATATATATATATATATATATATATATATATATATATATATATATATATATATATATATATATATATATATATTGTTACGGCTGTGGAAATTCGCATTACAGCATAAAGGGCCCTCAGGTGAGATATCTTCATAGGTACATGTGTAGTTAGCCCAAACCCGTTGTATAGAGGGAATTTATGTGATTCATCCGGGCTGCGACGCTTTGAGTTCGCCATTTTTTCTTTTCTGTCGTTATTTTGAACCAACCACGTCTCAACCGCCATCACACAACAACCACCTTAACCACCACGCCAGCCATCGTCACCAACCACAACCACGCTCCAACCGCAGACAACAACCACAACACCAACCCTCACCACAGAAGACCCTCCACCACCTTCGCCTTTACCTTCACGAATTCATCCCACATCATCGCCTCCACGGCCATTCCTGCACCACCTGTGAACACTGAACGTCGGGCTGTCTCGGGCCCGTTCGGCGATTGGTGCCGAACGCACCGAGCTGCCAGCGCGAATGGCAGGCCTTTCCGAGGGGAAAATTCGGATCAGAAATGCTTCACGCCCACTTCTCCTCCGTCCAATTGGCGAGCGCGGGGCGGCTTGGCCCCGCCTCCAAGCATGTGTATGTGAAGTCCGTATATGCAAATTTTAGGATCAGGAGAGGTTCATGCCCATTTTTGCCCAACCAATGGCTGACCGGGGGGGAAGGGCGTGGCCCCGCCTCCAATCGCGTTCTGATCCTAAAATTTGCATATTGGCTGCTCCTGCCGCCTATAAAAACGCGAGCGCAAGGCAAATCGAGCGAGTTGGGTTTTGGAGTTGCTTGGAGAGTGTCGTCGAGAGGTTGCTCTTGGGGACAAGGAGCGTTGCGTTGGCGGAGTTGAGGGGAGTGAGCGCGGTGGAACTGCAAGCAAGGGAGCTCGGGTCCGAGGCAAGAAGGACGGAGGTCGGCGACGAGGTTGCAGTGTGGGGGATCGCTCGTCTCATCGAGGGACCCAAGCCAGCCAGCTTTTCCCCTCCCCCAGGGCATCAACAATTCCCCCTTTCCCCCGCGCTGAGATAGTGCAAAAGGGGGCCCCGTTCCCACCCCACCCCAAACGTCGTGCCAACGAAACCGCTCGCGCGGAGCACGCCGGAGAGGCCTCGCCGACCACGCCAGGGCACGGAGTCGGGGCACAGCGGCGCGGACATTTTGTGGCTTGCCCGCCAACGCGTCACGAGGACGCGGGTAAGACCTCCCCAGTCTCGCGGACCTGGCCGCTCCTCCAGGTCACGTGCACATTTGGCCTACGGGCCTGTCTGCCTCCTTGTCTGTGAGGGTGGCTTCTTTCCTTTGCTTTTGTGTAAATGTGTGTTGGCGCCGTCTGTGAAGTAAAACTGTATAAGTGTTGCCGTGTGTGCGCGTAGTCGGTTTTAACTGCTTTTCTTCTTGCATTTGCTTTTTGTGTATGGCTGTATATCCGTGCTTTGTGTCTGTGGCTATGAATAAAATGCTTGCTTGTCGAACTGTTCCCGCTCTGCTTCGTCTTTTTTTTCCTTTTTTTTTATTGACCCTCCATCTTGCATCACGTAAGGGGTTCGTAGTGGGTGCAACATCCCGGTAATTAATCTGAACCGTCCAGGTCGACGATAACACCGCTCGGTTGTCCCGATAGTACGGAACGGGCCGCCCAAGTGGCTCGTGTCCGGAGTCGACCTGCGGCGAGGTACGATCGCCCAGTTTCCATCCGCGTGGGTACTCAGGTCGGTCGAGTTTGGCGAACAACCCTATCTCACGCGGGTGGCCGATTGGCACGATTGTGGTGAGGTCGAAAAGCCCACCCGTGATGAGCTCCTGGCGTTGGTCCGAGAGGGTCACGACAGAATTGTCCGTCCGGTGGGCGACGTGCCGCGATTCGAGTTACATGGCCGTTCGCACGCCGGCAGGCGCGAATTCGCCACTATATATATATATATATATATATATATATATATATATATATATATATATATATATATATATATATATATATATATATATATATATATATATATATATATATATATAATTTATACTAGTGCGTGCCCGTAGGTGCGTGCATGTACGTGCAAATTTTTTTTTTTTAAATGTGACGTCATAGCACCGTGTCCTGTCATTGGTTGATAAATAAATGGCCGTAACTTGGGAACCGCTTGTCCGAGTAATATCAAACCTTGACAAGGCACATTCTCGGGTCCCCAGCGATATTTCTGGCAAGTTTCAATTAGATCGGACCAGGGGTTGTCGAGAAACGGTGGTCGCAGACACACGCACATCCAGACAGACACACAGAGATTGCTGGAATTATATATATATATATATATATATATATATATATATATATATATATATATATATATATATATATATATATATATATATATATATATTCGGGTGGTCCAACAAAGTCTAAAAAAATAGAATGTTGCTAACAGCTTAAAATTATTCCACTATGATTCAATAACGCGCATAAAAAATTTTAAGTTGATCGGAGGTGATTTCGAGGTCGCTCCATATGACGACTTTTCGTTTCATGAGTTCGTTAAATTAGTTTCACAATAAACTTGTTTTAGGTCATATTTTCGAAATGGTAGTGAATTCAATCTCGGTGCAGTCATTTCTTCGAGTAAATCAACCCCATAGAGTTCGAAAATGCACTCCATTTCCACCTTGGACATCCAGAAGTACCCGTAATCGTTCCTGACCATACCCTAATTTATTCAAGTCATGAGACTAAAAGTCATCATATGGAGCAACCTCAATCACCTCCGATCAAGCTAAAAAATAATTATGCGCGTTATTGGATCATAATAATAATCGAATAATTTTAAGCTTGTGGAGCAACAATCTATTTTTTTTCGACTTTTTTGGATTCGACTTCGAAAATATATATATATATATATATATATATATATATATATATATATATATATATATATATATATATATATATATATATATATATATATATATATACATTGTTACGGATCTGGAAACCATATGCATTCAGCATACAGATGTCCCAAAAGTCAGTTATGTCATCAAGTCAGTTATTTGTGTGCAGTCAGATCCCCTTCCTTTTGTCTGGTGGGAGAATCAAAGGCATGCGTTGCGATTTCTTTTCATTAGGTTGTTAAATCTAACAAGCCATCTAACAACCATCCCATCCGCATGACCCTTTGGCCCATCACGATCCACCATCAACCAGCTGCCTTCTCGCACCCTGACGTGCCAAGGCAAGATCTTGTGGTTCCGGTTTCTCGGCTCCCACAAACGTAACTCTTTCACGATGACCTTTGCAACATTGATACTGTTGCTCGACAAGTACGAATCCACATGGAAGAGTGGGTGGGGTTTCCCTGCAGGGGCCGAAACTCCGCCCAGGAAGGGTGAGTCCATGGGAGCCTGCCCAATCAGGGCAGGGAGTGAGGTCTGTTCGAGCGAGCCCCACCCCATTGAGGGAGATCCATACATTCCCGAGCACTCTCTGAGGCGGTAATTTTTGGGGGTTGCTTTGAAGGGGTTGTTACGAAGGTTGTTCGGAGGTTTTCGACGGGGTTGTTGTTGAGCGTGCAGTTCTTTTGAAGCGGAGGGTTGAGCAGAAGGTCATGAACACGGCGAACATGTCTCTGCTGACCCTCTACAAGGAAAATAAAGAGCAACCCTGACCCCCCTCCGTGGACACCGCTATTCACCACCCGAACTCCGCCATGAACCACGAGTCCCACACGTGCGACTTGGGTCAAAACCAACGACCTTTGTCAGGTGCCGCATTTGTCAGGTGTCAGGTGCCATTCGGAGCACCCCCTTCCTCCGACAGTCAGGTACCCAGCTGGACTCTGACCCCCAACTCGTGTTTCTCTCGGCTGCGAGGGTCCAATAAAGAACTCTGGGTTTATTTTCATTTGTGTGTGCCTACGTGTGGGCCTGTCTTGAAGTAGAACTGAATAAGTGTTTTTGGATCATTGTAAATATTCCTTGCTTGCATATTCGCGTTAAGTCTTGCTTTGTGTCTTCATTTACTCGAAATAAATCATCACAGAAATGTTCCCAGTCCGTTTCCATCCCTTCTTGCATTGGTCCAGCATGGTTTGGATCTGAGTTTAGGCAGGTTTTATCCCCGGTAATCGGACAATTGTAGCCGGGACGTCCAGGGCAGGCCTGCTAGACTGCATCCGAGCCGGAAAGGTGGGTGGCAGAGTGGTAGTCGGTTGGTGTAATTTTACCGCTGCCGGTAGAGTGAATCTGGTTTGCCCAGATGTTCCGAGAGCGTGGATCCCCGTTAGCCGAGACTGCGTGGTTACTTCGGTACATTGGATCTAGACAAAATAACCCTATGCCACGCGGTCAATATATTGGCGTTCCACGGTCGGTTTAACGACCCGCTGGTTCGCGGAGTTATCCGAGCGAGGGCCTACAATTCCGGACCCACAGCCTGCAACAATATACATATATATATATATATATATATATATATATATATATATATATATATATATGTATATATATATATGTATATATATATATATATATATATTGTCAACGTTTTCACACGGGGAGCCAAAATGAAATATCCTAATTATAGCCACCATTTTGGATTTCAAAATGGTTACGCTTCTGTGTTCATCTGGTCATTTGTTGGTTCTACCTTTTGTTACATAATTTCTTGAGATATTGATCGTGGTACTTTTCCTCTTGTGCTTGCAAGATCTCCAGCATCAAGCTTTGCAAGGAAATAGGTGTTCAACTGCAGGTGCCAAACGTACGAACTTCACGAAGCAAGTCTTGTGTGTCGATCGTGTCCTCGAAGAAACGTTGCACGTTGTCCAATCTGTCCTCATGTTGAGGAGAAAGTAAAAACACAAACTATTGCTGATGTAGTGGACTACTGGTAGTGGACAAAAATTAAAATTAAAACACCTCGGTAAATGAGGGATACCCAGCAACAGCTTCTACACAGGTGTGGCCCATGTGTTAATTTAGCAAATAACATCCCAGCATGCTTTGGGTCATGTGTAGAACTGTTGCACAGGCCTGGTTGCCTACAATTATGGCTAGAATGGCTGCAAGTGGAGACACCCCCCCCCTCCCCAATGGCTAATCCACAGAGCATATGTGCTCGCCGAATAGTTTGATGAGCATGACACTGTTGTTATCAATATGCCACGGCCTTCTCAGTCACCAGATCTGCACCCAATCGAGCATTCGAAGGATATTCTGGAACGACGCCTGAGACGGCGTTTTCCACCTCTATCAAAGAGGTGTGAGTTGATTGACTTTCTCGTGGAAGAATGATGCCTCATCCCTCCTGCAGAATTCCAGACATTGGAGGACTCTATGCCATGGCGCAGACAGGTTGTACTGATCACATGTGATGCCCCAACGCCCTATTCAGTGACTTTACATTGGTGTTTCCATTTTTTTTTTTTGTCCACCACCTGTACTGACAAATCATGAAACAAACTTCATTGGATTGACTCGATCTCTGAACTTTCCCACCTGGATTTCTCCCAATGGAAAATCCTCGCCTTCTGGACTTGGTGATGACAAACTTCCCCGCAAATGTCTCCTGCTCTTCCTCTGCTCCATTTGGTTTATCTGATCATATTCTTGTGTGAGTCAACATTTCTGTTGCTATTCTCAGATAGCTGCCTCAATGCTGTGTGAGTCTGGCAGTTCACTCACACAGATTGGCAGAGACTGAAAGCAGCCATCTCTCTTCAGGATTGATCTCCTCTATCTACTGCCCCTGATGTTAACTCAACCTTGGAATTCTCTCTTTCCCTCTTTTCGTTTTTTCCTCTTTTCCACTCTTCTCTCGCACAGATTCATCCCATGTCATCTTCAGTTATCCTTACCTTCTTCCAATCCATGGTATGGGAATCCTATGGTGAGGCAGTTGCTCTGAAACAACCTTCTCTTCCTGGAAAGCAAATCTGACTGAAGGCAATCTCAGATCATTCCAAAAAGCCTGCAACAAGTGCGTGTCCACTCTCAGGAGAAGTAGAAAACAACATCTGTCCAATGTCAAGAATGAACTTTGAAACTTGTCTCCCTCCTCTAAAACCTGGTGGTGCCTTGTTATATCTGTCTCTGGAGTATACTCCCCCTCCATACTTCCTTCGCTTCAAATGGCACTACAGCTGACTCTACTCGTGAGAATGCCGAATGCCTCATTTCTATGTTTGCTTCTAAATCCTGTATCCTCAACCCCTCACTCTCGATACCCACCCTACCCAGTCACACTCAACTGCTCCTGAACTCTGTCTTTTGCACCTGAGAAGGTGGAGAGGTTTCTGGCAACCCTTGACTGATTTGACAACTGTATTGAACGGCATCAGCTCCCATGTTCCAAAAGCCTGCTTTGCGGCTCTTGCACATCCTCTCTGTCCTTTTCACCACATAATTCCACTCTTGGGTTACTGACTTCCTCCACTCTCATAGCCAACATGTGGCTCTTATTATTATTATTATTATTATTATTATTATTATTGTGTATGGCAGCTTTGCTGTCAGGTAGCTATCATTTGGTTGGGGCATGGTTGTGCTGCTGATACTCTGCCCCGATACCAGTATACTGGTATTCATTTTGCCGACCTTAGAGGGATGACAGGCTGAGTCAACCCCACCTGGTCTTTCCTTTCTGGTCTTTCACCCTCTGCTCTTTCCATGCTTTGCCCCCCTCCCCAGGTTTCTGCAGGGTGCATGTGGCACATGGGGCCCCCATGACCTACATTCTCTTGAATCTTGTTCTCTCCAGGTCTTCAAGACAGCTGTTCACCACCATCTGAGATCATCCTCCATCCAAAACCATGATATACTTTCTACCCCCGTCAACCTCCACCAAACCTCCCCCCCCCCACCCAAGTCCACGTCTTTCCAAATTTCCTGATTATCCTTCTTGAAAGTTTCCTTCTGGAGCCATCTTGTCCACTGCATGTGTCCTCCCCTACCCCTCATTTCTCCCCAGATCCTTTATTTGGCTTAGCCTCCACCTATTTTGTCCTTCAACCCTGCTGTCGGTGTTCCCAACCCCTCTTTCTACTGTTCCTTTTGTTCTGTTCCATCCTGATCCATTCATTATTCTATCTCTTCCACGAGCCCTCACTTTGTTTCTGAAAAAATATACATTACCCTGGATTATTACAGTTTGCTTTACCCTGGAGTATTACTACAGTGAAACTGCAACTGATCTTGTATTGCAATGTTTGGAAATATTATTCTCGCCATCGTCTTACTCTCTGTGGCTAACTTGCAGGCAGCCACGAAGAAACAGAAATATGAAAAAATTAGTGAGAAGAAAATGTCAACACCTGTCGAGGTTCTCAGTAAGGTAAGACATTGTGGTTAATTCACTCTTTTGATACTTTGACAGTTCTAACTTTGCATATTTTGCTGTATTCTGAAGAGTTACTTTCAGTCTCATTGTGGATCATAAATGATTGCTTGAAATCGAAGCTTAGATATTCTTCTTGAATATTTTGATCGTTGATGTTCTTGCATGTTTTCAACTTTTCTGCCAACGATGGCGTGAAGGGTTTTCCATCAGAGTTTGTCATGTACATCAATTACTGCCGAAGTCTGCGATTTGAGGACACACCCGATTACATGCATCTTCGTCAGCTTTTCCGTACACTCTTCAGGTGAGTCCAAATAGGTGATGAGGACTTGCTGCGACTGTCTCTGATGCTGCATTCCTACGTTAATTTAGTCAGCCCACATTGGCTGACACTTAGAGTTGTTTGCAGTTCCTTTTGGACCCTTTCCCTGAATCATGATGGATGTAAGCATGTCACAATATTAACCAATGAAGTGACGAGTTAGATGTTCCTTTATTACCTCCACCACCAAAGGTAGACGGAGGTGATGTTTTCACTCCTGTCTGCCTCTGTGTCTGTCTGTTTGTGAGCAACATATCTCAAAAAGATATGGACGGATTCCAACAAAATTTGGTCGACAGGTTGGGTGTGATGCAAGGGTAAATTGCCACTCTCATCATTGTCTTCTTGAGAAAACAGCCCACTCTTTCGTGAACTTTCAGTTTTAATTTAGTGCGTGAAACTTTTACGTTTTCTCTTACTGATGAGGGTTTGTTCAGTTACCAAGCAGCGAGCCAGCGCTTGCCAAGCCAGTCGGTCCTCAATGGTTTCGAATGGAGTGCTTGCCTGAGTGCTTAAGCCACTTGGCGAGCGCTCCCCAAGAAACCTGGTAACTGAACACACCCCTGACATTGTACGGCGAGCACTTGTAATGATCTGCACGATTTCGTAGAATGATGTAAAATTCAACAGCCTGCAGGGTATTTGTAAATTTCCAATGGACGAGCAAGGTGGTTTCCAGTTGCATCGGTATGGAAAACCACTCTGGTTTTTAACACATTGCAACAGTAAATTTTAATTATTACAACAACCCTTTCTCAAGATATTCATTTTAATGCCAATTGGTTGTTTACCACATATTGTTTTTTTGTATACCATACTGTATTTGGGCGAGGCTTGTACAAGAGGAGATGAGGGGGGGTGAGAGAGGGAAGCACAACAACAGTAGGGAACAAGGACATCAGGAGATCGATGGAAGAGAGGGAAGGGGCAGGATACACGGGGTAAACTAGGTGGACACGACAGGGACTTTCAGGAAGGAAAACATTGAATTTGAAGGAGGTGGGTTTAGGTGGATTAATGGGGGTAGAACATCATGCTTTTGGATGGGGGAAGATATGAGATGGTGGTGAACAGGTGTTTTAAAGATCTTGAGGGAATACTGGGATTGAAGAGAGTGTGCGAGTTGTTCCAGAGGTGGGGTGGGGGGGGGGGGAGAGGACTGAAAGAGTGAAGGTGTGCAGTGATTCTTGATTTTGGCAGTTTTCCGAGAAGGGGTTGCTGGTGGACCTTGAGCGCCCTGTAGAAATATGGGGATAGAGCACAGCCAGAGCAGGTAGTGCAAGGCCAGAAAGGAGTTGGTAGAAGACAGAAAGACCACCAACCTGTCTGCAGTGAGAGAGTGAAAGACCCAAAGACTCGGCCTCATCGCGGGAGATACCAATGATCCTAAATGATCCTAACACCAATCTCTGTGTAGTGAGAGGAGCAGGCCTAACCTTTGTGGAAGATGTGAATGATGTTGAGAGTTTTGGAATTTGTAGCATACAGGAGCAAGTGGTGCAATGCAGGAGCACCAGCCCAGAGGGGAGAGCAGTACTCCATCAGGCTGCCGACGAAGGCTTTGTATGTGGTTAAGAGTTCAGGTTTGCAAAGGAAGGACTTGCACGATGGATGATGCCCAGTCAGCGACTGGCTTTGGAGATCAGCTTGGAAATATGGCTTTCCCAGGAAAGATCTTGGCAGATAATTTAACTCATAAGCTTGAATGAAAGGACTTCTTCAATAATATTGTTGAGAAAATAAATGGGGGTGGGGGGGCATGTATGGGGGTCTCAGACAATCATTTTGAAGAGATGGTGAGAGTGTGAGATTTGTCAGGATTGAAAGGCATGTTGCAAGTGTTTGACCAGCTTGGGATTTTATCCAGTTCTGCAGAGAGTGAAGAAGCTGCTGCCTGCCGATCTGAGGGATGACATTGTACGGCAGAGGGTGGAGTCATCAGCAAAGAGATAAAGAGGATTTTTGAGAGAGTCGGAGAGATCATTGATGAAGATAAGAAAAAGTGCAGGGCACAGAACACCGAGGAACTCCAACCTCGACAGTAAGAGGAGATGAGATAATTCCATGAAGAGCCGCGTGGTGACTGTGACAGGAGAGGAAGTCTGTGAGCCATGAGTGGAGATTGCATTGTTTAACATAAGAAGAGAGTTTGGTGAGCAGGGCAGGGTGCCAGACCATATCGAAAGTGCACGATATGTGTAGGGAGATGACTCTGATCTTGTCTAACACTAAGGACCTCCATCTATTGTTGGGAAAGCAGAATCAGCATGTCCAGATTAGAGTGGACCTGGTCTGAATCCAAATTCATAATTGGAGATCAAGCCATTGGAGAAGAGGAAGGATTTAATGCCTGAAGTGATGATGGATTCCATAACCTTGCTGATGATTGGGAGAAGGCTGATTGTCCTGTAGTTGCAGGGATCTGTTTTTGCACCTTTTTAATGTGGTGAGAGTTTAACTTTTTACGTTGATGGACAAAACTTCGTGGACAGGTTCGGTGTCGAGACAAATTGATTCGATTTTTGGTGAAGCTCCGGATGCGAGAATGTTTGTAAAGCGGTAATGGTTGCTGATTTTCAAGCAGATGACATTTGACCTTCAGCAAATGAGAGTGTGAGTCAGAGCAGCAGAGCAGGCTTTTCGGACACGTGGGCTGATGCCATCTGGACGGGTTGCAGAATCCGAGTCGTGGTTTGACAGCAAGCTCTACACCTTGTCAGTAGAAAAGGACACAGAGTCCAGGGACTGCTGGGTGCGACCTGGGTAAGGTGGGTAAAGAAAGTGATGGGTTTGGGACACAAGATTTAGAAGCAAACACGGAGTTTAGGCTTTCAGCCGTTTCACGTGCCGTGTCAGATCTGCAGCCATTTGAGGTAGGGGAGGAGATGCCGGAACGCACACACATCAGAAACAGACTCAACCAGACACACCAGGTTTTGGAGGAGGGAGACAGGTTTGAGAGTTCAATTTTTGAGATGAGAAAGATGTAGTTTCCTGGCTCTCCTCAGGGTAGACACACACTTGTTCTGAACATTGTGGAAGGAACTGAGATTACCTTCAGTTGGATTTGCCTTCCATGAGGCAAAGCCAAGTTGTTTCAGAGATCTGCCTCACCGCAGGCTTCAGTGTACAATGGGCAGGAGGAAGGGTAGGACAACTGAAGACGAGGTAGGATAAATCTGTGCATGATAGCAAATTTCTTTGAAAGAATTCCCAGGATGAGTTGACGTTGGAAGAAGTGGAGATGAGAGACCAGTCGAGAAGTTAGGTTCGGTTTAGTTCCATGGCTGCTTTTGATGTTTAGATGTTTGATGGCTGCTGGAAGTCCCTGACAGTCGGCCTGAGTGAAACGCCAGACTCGTTTGCGCTGAGGTGGCTCTCTCAGAACAGCCAGAGATGTCTACTTTTACAACCATATTGTCAGATGAACTGATTGGAGCAGAAGAACAGAAGCAGATATTTGCAGGAAAATTGGTCATATCCAAATCCAGAAGCGATGATGTACCGTTGATTGAGATCTGGGTCGAGAACTTGACAGATTGAGTCAGTCCCAAAGAGTCACAGAAGTCCTTTGCTGAAGTGAGACGACAGGTGAGAAAGCTACCTACACCCAGCCAACTGGCATGATGACAAGTGAAATTGCGACGTGTGAGGAAGACTGCTTTGAAATCATTTTAAATCGCCACATATGAGGTTGCATTTGAAAAGAACCATTTGTTGGCCCTTGACAACAAAGCCATGTTGGCTGATAGAAATGTGGGGATCGTGAATCTCCTGGCCATTTGGACAGGAAATCTGGCTTGCGGGGTATGCACATGCTTGAAATTTTCCTGGAGCACTTCCTCCCCCCCCCCCCCCCTCAGGTGCAGTTTATACCAGGGTCAGGTTATTTGTGTGAAAATAGTCTAATGTTTTTTTTCAGTGATGCATCCCCATTAAGAGAAGGGCCAAAACGATACATAGTATTTGACGGTATTTGACGATGTAGATTGTTTCAGAAGTCAAGGATGAGACAATGTGATAATTTTTGACCAAGTTATAAAATTGATCAACATGATGTGGTACGAGTGACGGGTTATTCGCTGCAAAATGTCGAAAACCCAGTTTCGTTCAACAACTTTCAAAATTTGACCTTTGCATAACCTTTAAAGGTCACAAAACAATGTTGTGGACATTAAAATAAGGAAACAGGATACGTGGTATAGCTTATTGGAGTTAGTTCGTCGAAGAAGGTTGAAAACCCGGTTTGATTCCCACAACTTTGAAAATTTGACATTTGTGAACTTCAAAGGTCAAAGGTCAAGGATTATGACCTTTGGTGCAAAACTTCCTCTGGAACATTCCAGGGACAATATAACATCATATAGGCTATATGGCATTTCACACTCATCGGATTATCCAGACTTTGATGAAATCAGCGTAAAAACAAACTTGAAGGGGTGCCACGGGCAAGGTGTTCGAAATAGAGCAAAATGGTTTCAAGACTTTAGGTGGGGAATGACCTCCAGATTATGCATAAAAAATATTGTCATCCCAGCTCTCAAAGTTTGGGCGGTCGTCTGATTTTTATGTCAAAATTCGCAATTTTCTAAGTTTGTGACCTTGTGACCTTGACCTTGGGACGAAAATGAAAAATCGAGCTCCATGGGGCTATGCAGGTGCCATTGGGATAACCAAATACCGAAACCCCTGTCAGATTCGACAAACCCCTCGGAGAAGATGCAAATTGAAATCGACTACCCCCTAAAAACACGTTTTTTGGGCGTGGCTCCGCCCATAATGGGCGCACCACACCCATTCTCAGGAAAGCACAACTACATCATGATATAAACCTCCCACCAAAATTTTATCAGGATCGGATCAAAACCCATGGAGCTATGCTCGGGACAGACAGACAGACAGACAGACAGACAGACAAGCCGGTATGCGGACATGGGTAGTCGATCAAGTCGAATTTAGTAGTTTTTCAGCCGTTACTAGCCAACAAAAGCATCCATAGCAACGGTTCTTTCTCACACATAACTCGGACATACCATGAACCTACCACACCAGTTTAATGTATATCTGACTCAGTCTCTGAGATATCACGAACTTCGTTTTTTTGTTTTTTTCGACCAGGGTTCATTCAAAGTCTATCTTCTCCGACCGTTTTCATGGGAGCGGGCTGAATTTTTTTTGTCATGGAGGCTGAATGTGTTGCCCACAAACAAGCATAGTTTGATTTTTGAATTTCGATATTTTAATTTTTTTAGATTTTTTGGAAAATTTCAAAGGCCCGTTGCTGAGCAACCGAGGGGTCCATAGCAACGGTTCTCAAACGTGCACAACTAGGTCATGGTATGAACCTACCACCAGAGTTTCATCAAAATCGGCCTACGATTAATGGAGTACTGGCCTGGACAGACAGACAGACAGACAGACAGACATAACGACGGAAAACCTGACAATAAGGGTAGATAGATTGACTACCCAACAGACAGACAGACAGACACACATCAATAACGAATATAGTGGTCACATATTTTTTCGTGAACCAATTAATATGACGAGAGATAACCGCTCCCTTTGGGGGGCAGCAGTGGAGGGGAGGTGGGGCAAATATCTTTTGCACCATGGCAAATGAAACCCCCTTGTCTGCAGCAGGGTTGGCAAACCACTTACACTGTTGCATGTGTGCAGGTGAAGCTGTAAATCTTCTCGCCCTCCTACCCACCATGGGGGCGGGGGAGGGGATCTCTTTTTTTTTATGCCCATGACCTGACCTTGGGTACTACGAATACGTACGCAAAGTTTTGTGGAGATCAGCCCAGACATGTTGTTTTTCTATGATTTTTCAGACGTACACACACCCATGCAAAGAATTGCTTTATTTAATATTATAATAGGACTAAACAGACAAATTTTTGTTTAAAGTAAATCGATTACTAGCTTTGCAACAGTACCATTTTTAGCTCACATGGACTTTAGTCAGGTGATCCTATGCGATCAAGTCATTTCTGTCAGTGAGTGAGTCTGTAAACACTTCAGTCGTTATTGCTTGAACCAAACATAATTTTGATGAAACTTGGCCACAAACTTCATATGTGATGTCTAATGAAGGTGTATTGACCGCATCACAATCTGGGTTTTTGAGCCCCCCCCACCCCCCCAAAATGGGTATTTGCTCTTCTTCGAAACTACACACACAATTTTGATGATCTTTACAGCATTTGCAGCCGCATTATTGCAGCTGGGTTCTGTGAATGTGTAACAGTATCTGTATGACGAATGGTTTTACGTACATCATTGTGTTGCCTGTAATTGTGTCTACAGGACGTTGAACTACCAATATGATTACATGTTTGATTGGACGATGCTGAAACAAAAATCGTCCACATCTGGAGTCTCCGGGGGTACCCAAGGTGAGTCGTAGATTCTCACAATGGCTGTTGAGATATTGTGCTGCTTGAAAGAAAGAAATTGGAATTCCCAAGGGAAAAATACAAAAACTTCCTTCTACTTTGCAGGCAAACATAAGGTGGTCATGACACTTGCCATATGATCGACGGGCTTTTCTTCTAGGTTGATTGATGATTTATGAAAGTGATGTGGAATAATATGAGAAATATGAAAGATCTCGATGGCTTTGTAAAGACAATGGGCTGAAAGTGTAGCATGCTCACCTCTGAGACTTGTTTTTAATCAGTGAAATTCCCGACCTGGCTCTAAACTCACGCTGGTGTTTTGCAGACGTGGCATAGCACCAATCTGTGCACTGTTCGTCATGTGGAACTTTAAGCTGGGGACTTGACTGCTGCCGGCATTGGTTGCCTGTGGAGTTTGGAGATCCCACAGCATTGGCACTTTATCGATGGCACCCTCGACAAATTCCAAACTCCTATGCTGATATGCAGAGGCACTGACTGCCTCGATATTGATGCAACTCGCAGGCTAAATTTGTGATTGAATCCTTGTCCAATAAGAACTTGCTAATAATAATAATAATTATTATTATTATTATAATAATAATACGAATAAAGGGCATTGCACTGGCTCCCTGTGCAATCTGCTCATTTCTCAATTCATTGGCCACTCTAGTCAATATTTCAACATGGTGTTGTGGGCTGACAAGATAGTATAGAGGTACGCAAAGTCTCCTCTGAACCGTTTAACCTGGGTTTGAATCCTCGCCCAGCTACAAACAAAAGTGTCATCCCAGTGTTTCACAGAGAGGGCGAGGCATCAATGTGTGTGTGTGTGTGTGGATGGACGTTAAACGTGGAGTCCTATTTGCCACCTTCAGTTGATGGGCTTTAAATATGTCGGTGTCTTGAGTGAAGAGTGGGCGATCTATCGCCGGCACTCGGGCCAAATTCCAAACTCCTGCCCCAACTTACAGTGGGCACCGTATCAGCGGCACAGCCACCCTGCCAGCAATGATGCAGCCAGCAGTTACATGCTGCACACAAAATTAAATTAAGATGGTCTCGTGAGTCTTCATGAAATGGCAGCGTTTGCAGAAAAGTGTCTCCAAACAGTACAACTTTGGCCATTAACAGAGCCTGATGTAACGAGCCCACAGACTTGTGCAACTTGTGACTTGTAACATGTTGCTACAGCCGCACAAATCACAGAAACCTTCAGCAATGAACAAAAGGCATGTAACCGATATGCTGTAAACCACAGTAACAGGTCAGCACTGTGCAAACATCTTACCCAAGCAATTGGAGAGCTGTGAATTGGAGTTGGAGGATTTATTGGAATGTGAAATTGGCTCGTAAAATATGAGTGAGGTTTGAATCCCATTCCATCCTATTTGGAAGGATGCAGGTCATAATCTTTCTCGTGCAGCACCTGGCTGCAGGTTTGCTAACTTTTTGAGGTGTGGTGATATTGTTGATGTGCAGTAATCCGCTCTCAAATAGATCATGGCAAGAGTTTAGAATTTGGCCAGGATTGTGGCATACAATGGCCAACTCCTTTTGAAAGGTACCATACTATATATATATTGTTGCAGATTCGCGCCCGCCGGCGTGCGAGCGGCCACGTAACTCGAATCGCGGCACGTCGCCCACCGGACGGACAATCCCGTCGTGACCCTCTCGGACTAACGCCGGGAACTAGTCACGGGTGGGCCTTTCGGCCTCACCACGATCGTGCCAATCGGCCCCCCGCGTGGGATAGGGTTGCTCGCCAAATTCGACCTACCTAAGTACCCACACGGAGGGTAGACCGGGCGACCGCAGGTCGACTTCGGACACGGGCCACTTTAAGCGACCCGTTCCGTACTATCGGGATAACCGAGCGGTGTTATCGTCAACCTCGACGGTTCGATTAATTATTGGGCGTATTTAGCCCACGACCAACCCTTTACGTGAAGTAAGATGGAGATTCAATAAAAGAAAAGACGAAGCGAAACGGGAAAAACAGTTCAACATAAAGCACATTTATTCCGCGGCAAACGGAAAGCACACATATACAATTATACACCAAAAGCAAATGTAAAAGTAACACGACAATTCTGCACAAAAAGCAAATGTAAAAGTAACACGACAATTCTGCACAAAAAGCAAATGCAACAAAAGAGACACAATGCAGATCTACTACCGACTACCGAGCACACGGCAACACTTATACAGTTTTACTTCACAGACGGCGCCGACAACACATATACTCCAAAGCAAAAGAAAAAGGGGCCACCCTCATCGACAAGGGGGCAGACGGGCCTGGGGCCGAGACCGCGTCGAGCCTACCCGTCTGGTGATGAGCCGCAAAATGGCGGCGGCGCCCTGACTCCGCGGGCCTCGCTGGCACTGCCTGGAATGGGGTGGGAACGGGGCCCCCTTCTCACACTATCTCAGCGCGGGGGGAAACGGGGGGTTGTTGATGCTCGGGGGAAGGAGGATATCTGGCTGGCTTGGGTCCCGCGACGAGCGACGCCACTGCGACCTCGACCGCGTTACCGGCCTCCCCTCTCCGCAGCTCCCCGACTCTGACACGAGCGCCGACCTCAACAAAGATTCTTGGCTTCTCCAGCCTCTCCGGACCCCGACAGACACTCTCTCGATGGATTTCGCCGCCGCCACAACTCCCCAACTCTTTCCTCTTCTCAACTCCTCAACTCTTCCCAACTGCCTCGATTTGCCCCGCGCTCGGCGCTTTATAGTGCGACAGGAGAAACCATATGCAGATTTTTGGATCAGGAATGGCTCGGGGGCGGAGCCACGCTCCCCATTGGACAGAGGAAAAGTGGGCGTGAATCATTCTTGATCCGCGAATCTGCATATAGCGATTATACTCCGACGCGCCTGGAGGCGGGGCCAAATCGCCCCACGCTCGTTGATAGGACGGAACAGAAGTGGGCGTGAATCATTCTTGATCCGATTTCTCGGAAAGGCTGGTGTTTTTGCACCCGCTGCTCGGTGCGTGCCCTGTACGAGTCCAGTATCGGTGCCCACAAGCGGCGCGGGAATGGCGGTGATGCGATGGTTGCGAGGGCGAGTTGTGACGGTAAAGGTCGTGGCTGTTGGCGTTGTTGTTGTGAAGCGGCGTTGCGGTTGGTGGTTGTTGTGTGAAAGCTGTTGTGGAGAAGGTGGATGTTGTGAAGGCGGTTCTGGAGAAGGTGGCTGTGGTTGTCGAGATGCGGTTGGTGGTGGTTGTGGTGGTAGTAATGGCGGTTGGTCCAAAATAAAGATAGTAAAAGAAAAACGGCTATCTAAAAGGGTCGCAGCCCGAATGAATGACATTTATTCCCTCTAAACAACGGGTTTGGGCCTAACTACACATATACTGACAGAGATATCTCACCTACGGGACCTGAATGGTGGTTTGCGAATTTCGTCAACCACAACAATATATATATATATATATATATATATATATATATATATATATATATATATATATATTTTTTTTTTTTAATATAATGTCCACCAGTGAATGCTTATGCACCAAATGACGAGCATTAATGTCCCCTTTGAAGGACAACACACTCAAAAATGCAGCCTGCTGGCAAAGTATCAAGGTTACAGTGTTATACATATCTTTCTAACCACTGACTGACTGACATGAAAGATCGGTGCCTTCCGGGTGATGTAGAAAGCTGAAATTGTGTGTGCCGATGGACATCAAAGCCAGTACACTGGAAAAAAAATTCACAGAATCGTCGGGCAACATCCATCAATGAAAATATAAATTAAAAAAAATTTAAGATGCAGGCGAGTGACCCGAGACAATGGGGAAGCACAGTAATTTTGTGCGCGGATGGACATCAAAGATGATACACCAGGAAAAAAACCACAGAACCGTCGGAAAGCATCGGGAAATGAAAATATAAATAAATGGAAAAAAAAATGAAAAATCAAATGTCAGTGAGCGACCCAAGACAATGGGGAAACGCTGTTCGTATGCTTGCTTACACAATGTGTAAACACACCCCACCAGTGTATATGTATATATTGTTGCAGTTCTACAAAACCGCATGCCTCTAAGGCAATGGCACCCAACATAGTGATCCCCAGGCAGTTATTTCATCAGTATTTGTGTAGTTAGTCCTTCCCTCACGTCAAGTGGATAAACGGGATGAATTGCATGTGTGGGACTCGTAGTTAAGTCCATAAATATATCTTTGATCCGTACTCTGACCACTACTCCAACCCTTTCCTTCTCGGCATAATACACAACAAGCATGCAAGCACACACGCCATTCAACAGACAATTGTTTAATAAGCACACCACTCGGCTGCATCTGATCTGGTAAGGTGATCCGGTTTAAGCAAATGCGTACCGAGGGAGTGTTCCCCGGTAATCAGATCACATGACGTTGAGGTAAACCTCATTAGATGGAGGACCCTAAGTCACGTGGTCGAGTTATTGGCGTTCGCGGTAGATTAGCGACCTGCCGCGTCATGAAGTTATTCGTGTACGACGGCCTGCGGTTCCGGTGAGTCTGGTGGGAACCCGACGTAGTTCACCCCTCGTGGTCTTCGCCCCCGACCTTGGGTCCGCAACAATATATATGGGTAACTGGCGCTGCCAGGGGAGGAGGGGGAGGAGGTACCTGGCACTGACCGGCCAGGTAAGCCTTTGCCGGCAGGGGTTTCAGGACGTGTTGAACATTGAAAAGTAATGGAGTTATTGACCTAATAGTGGTTATATTTTGCTTACGGGCCGGCGGCAACACCACCTGTGACCCCACATCCC
Organism: Eptatretus burgeri; assembly: GCF_056783735.1. Lineage (NCBI taxonomy): Eukaryota > Metazoa > Chordata > Myxini > Myxiniformes > Myxinidae > Eptatretus > Eptatretus burgeri. Next base: position 129,781,418 of record NC_140962.1, read on the forward strand.
AATATACACTTTATAGCGGCCTTTGGCCTTAAAACAGCTTTCAAGGCCAATGTGCAGGAGCTTAAAACCTTGCCCAGATTCTGAAGCACCTACACCTGAACTTTGGGGCCTCTGTGCTCTGGCTGTGAATGAATAATGTACAAACACACAAACAATTGATTATAGGATGAATAAGAAAATACATAAGACTGTTTTTTGCATACCGACACCTCCGAATAATATTTTGCATGTGTTGGACTTTTGTTAAACAGATCGTAGAACCATTGAATGCTGAGTTGTGTTTTTGGCAAATAGTCACGTGTTGTGTGTTCTTGATAAGGAGTCACATGGTGCGTGGACAAATTAGCCGGCTGATTTCACGTCAGTGTTTTTATTGTAGTTTTTTTTCATTTGTTTTGTACCTACATAATGGAGGTGTAATGAATTGACTCAATGGCACAGTTGTTAAGAGTGTCTGCTCTGGGTCTGGGAGGTTGACAGACCACTGTCGAGTCAAACCACAGACTTTAAAAACGGTACGTGCTGCTTCCTTGCTTTTTAGGAAGTATAGAGCATGGACAAATAACTGTCGGTTGGCATCGGTGGGAAGAAGGAAATTTCCCCCACTGAGTGCAGAGAGAAAAGCACCATCATAATGATGGTGCTCTGTGGGTGGGGGGGTGTCACTTCACCCAAGCTCGGTGGCTTTGTCTGGAGTCGATTGTGTTGTCTCGGAATTTGGCTCCATGTGTGCGATTTGTGTTGCAGGTCCTCCACGAGTCTTGGACCCTGTAGACAATAAAAAAAAATTGTCTCCTTAAGGAAACCTTTTTTTGCCACAATTTTTTTTTTAATATTGCTGCCACCGAGTTCATTATCGTCATTTAAATGATCATTTCAAAAGCATTGTGATTTACCGTTTGTATTCATTGTCTCACTTTGCATTTTCTTGCCTTCCACCCTGTTTGGCTGTTCCTTTTAGGTCCAATCTAGAAGACATTCATTCCAGCAACATCGAGCATTATCAAAGAATACGGATCGTTCTGTGCCTCCAGATAGACTATCCATGCTGATCAGCACCCAAAGCGACCACATTATCCTGATTTTTTTTTTTAATCACTTTCCTCTTACTTTATTCCTTTTCCTTATTTAGGTTCTTTTAGCTTCCATTTTATTCATCGTTGTGGAGTTTTAAAGGAGCACCTTGTGTGTAGTTTGTTTTATTTATTTTTTATCAGCGAAGAAGGTGATGCGGGAGACCGCGTCACGACGAAGGCCGACGGTAACAGAGATTGAGACATTTGTGAAACCGTGCGGCATGAATGAGCTTTGTGTAGTTTTTCTTTTTCGTTGTTTGTTTCTTTCTTTCTTTATGCCAACGCTGTGGTCGGTTCGCTCATTTGCTGTAAAGTTTTACTATTTTCGACTTTTCTTTTCTTTGGCGTTTGCTTCGCGTGAATTCTGCCAACGTTTTCTTCCTCATTGCTTCCATTCTGCCTCTTGTTACCTCCGCCACCAAAGAGGGGAGGGGGAGGTTATGTTTTTACCCCGTCTGTTTTACCTCTGTTTGTGTGCAGGATATCTCAAAAAGTTGTGTACGAATTTGGATTAAATTTGGTAGGGGAGGATGGGTGTGTGACAGGCAAAATTATTCGATTTTGGTGAAGATCTGACTCCTGATCTGGATACTAGAATTCTTTTTAAGCGATTCTTCACCACTGAGAGATCGGGCGAAAGTGATATACATCACGATATATCCAAAAGTTGCGGACGGATTCGGACGGAACTTGGTGCACACGGGTATGTGACAAGGGCGGAGTGATTTGATTTTGGTGAAGATCCCAATATCGATCCGGGCGGAGGTATGCGCTCTACCGAGTGCCCTTCTCGTTTTGAGTTGTGTTGTTTTCCAAACGTACTCTTTTACATCCTTGCACTCTGCCTTTTATGGAGATGTTTCAGTGGTTTCAAAAAAGTTATTGCCAAACGTCACATCGCAGGGGATCAGGTCTCGGTGTCCGTGACACGGACTCGGACATTGCAACGAGTCGCTCCAACCTTGGCTCATTCCTTCGGATTTTTAACTTCATTCTGATGACTGCAGCCTCATCAACTTTTCTTTTTTCCACCTTGCAACTCACCAAAGCAAGGCAAGTAAAATCTGTTCGTTTTAAACGGATGTCTCTTGGGACTTGCCATTATGTTGCCACCTATAATCCATTTTGATTTTTAATTGACCATCTAAATTGTCTTTGGAGCATTTGAGTTCCGACTTTGCACCTCTTCTTCTCATCCAGTCTCCTGCTTTCTTCCTTTTTTATCTGCACAATCTTTCGCATGCACTCTTGTTGCTTTTATTCTCAAAATGGGTTTGAGGATGCCTGCCGCCGTGAGGCGTACTACAACGGGAATGGCCGGATAAGGTGGCGTACACACGTCTCATCGTGTGCCAGGCCGGTTGTTCTCTTATGCAATTGCTGGTTTGTATAACCTTGTTGGATCGTTGTCGCTGTCCTTCAATTTTATTTTCCCCTCTCTGGCAATTTGTCTTCAAAGAGTTATAAAACTCCCAGGGCTGTCCTCTGAGTACAAATGATGATTTTAAGGTGAAAGAATATAGAACCTAAGCTTTATCAAGTGGAGGGTTAAATGAGGTTTTGATACATTTTGCTTCGCTCCTTCACTTTAGATTTACAGTCAAACATTCCCTCTCCACTCTTTTAAGTTGCTACTCACAATGGCTCAAAAGCCACTTATTTATAGATTTTTTTTTTTTGTTGTTGTTGGGACGGGCATTAAAACTTGCGCTTATGCTAACTAGTTTGATTGGATAAACCTTTTCCTACAGGTGAGATGTGGGTTAATTTCAGATGCTGCTTGTTTTTCTGCCATCGTGGTCACAATGATCAGAGGTGATGCTGATCTGTTGTATGGGGATTTAATTATGGTCAAACCCAATGTGACAACGTCTGTGACTATTTTTATATTGAAGTCATGTTTGGGTCCACCTTGGAAAAAGACTATTTGAGGTTTGACATTACTTTTCGCCAGTCGATATCTTCGGTTGATTTGCATGAAAGTTTATTTGTTCTGGCTCGTGGATAGATCATGTATTTGAACAGATGCTTCTTCGCCGCACCCTTGTACTTTTTCCTTGAACACCGAATTGATTACTCCTGGAGCAGTGCCCCGAATTGACCCATTTCCTTTTGGTGTCGGCCTGAAGGGATGGTTTGGGTTGTGTATGGCTTTGTTATTCTGTTCCTCCCGTCTTGGTTTTGTCTGGGTTCCTTCCTCCTTTCAGAAAGTCATTTTCTATGCCTGGGATGCTGGGACCACAAAGCCATTGGGCTTCGTCTGAAACGTTTTAATAATAAAATTTAAAAATGAAAATCCTGAACAAACCTGTTCATTTTTTTTTTTTCTTCTCCTTTTCGGGTGAACATGTCTGTCGTATTTTTAGAGTCCCCCCTATAATGTAGTGGGATGCTTATACCTGTTTTAGGGTTTGTTTCTACAATTGGTGCCCTGAGTTTTTTTTATTAATATCAGTTTGTTAGACCCTTCAGAGCACTAAACCACCATTTAGGGGGTTTTTTTTGTTTTGCTTTGTTCCATTTTTTTTTTCTCCCATTGTCTGAGCTGTATCCTCAGAGCTAGCTGGGACTTTCAGAATGAAATTTTGCATCAATAACGGGAATACAAAGTATGTGTGGTTAAATGTTTTGACCTTGACCTAATTTTTAAAGTCATGGCCGAATTATAAACGTTTTAACATTTTTCACCGTAGCTCGACTCAGGTTTGCCCGATCGGAACAAAATTGCCCACTCTCGATAACCTAAAATAAGGTGCATTCCATTTAATTTACATCATACCCCATTTTACTCTTAACCACCAAGTTAAAGGTCAAGGTCAAATGGCAGTCTGAAAAGAAAACGCCGTTTTTGTCATCGCTCGATTTTTTTTTTTAACAATATGTCATGTCAAAGACCGCTTGGCATTCCAAAATGTTCTTGCATCATAATAGTGGACCTGCACTGAAGTTGTCCACCTGATATTTGTTTCCTGTCCTTAACCTACTCTTTTCACATTGTAACCTAATTAACAAAGCACACCTTTTTAATCATTACTTGAATAATATCCCTCCGATTTTCATGATGTTGAGTTTTTATGGATGCATTGCAGATGGGAGGCCACATTTTTTTTAATTTACACACTATCCCTAAATGTTGAAGGTCAAGGTCATACAGCGGTCCCAAAAGAATATGACCATCACATATGGTGCCGGAGGAGGCTTACCCTTGGCGATCGATTTGTGATCACAGGTATCTAGTTTGTTTTCAACTGGAGTGTGACTCATGGAATACCTTTCATTCCAGTCTTTCCTCGAGGTGGAAAATTGTATTATATCAGTCACATTAATAAGTGACATTCTTCGTATTTACATTGTTTGTAAAAAAATAAGTGACATTCTTCATTAATAAGTGACATTGGCAGCCCGAGCCATGGCCCAGAAGATCCGACGGTGGTTTTTATAAAGCCTCCTGCGATGCAATGGTGCCAATTTCCCACGGTCGTATTTTTAACCACTCCGTGGTTAATAGCTCAATGGTTAACTGTGAGCCAGCCAATACAAATAAAGGGAATTAATCAGATTTAATAAATGGGGGAGGGGAGAATGGAGGAGAGAAGTACGTATTTACAGTAATTGCAGAGAGTATTTCACAATTAATGTACAGTACTGCACTCCAGAATAACAATTCAATACAATAATAATTCTCCATGCCCACGATAACTCAATCAGCAAAACCGTTACCTCAACCGTTCACACGTCAACTATTCGGACAGACTCGGGAATTCAGAAGACAATGAGATGATCAGCAAACCCAGGGGTAGAGCCTGGCAAAGTGTTTGGTGGCAGTTTGTCTCCAGTCGCAGCGGTGAGCTGACTGATCGTTCCGTGCCACCGGCCGAGGAAAGAAAAGGGGACTCAACTTGTTTTGTGAGGCGCAACACAGCAGCCCTCTCCGCAGGTTCCATGCAGCCAGCAGCATCAAGGAAAAACAAAACTCCTACGACTCCAAGAAGTGATTCAATCCATGTCCGCCTTTTTAAAATCGTATCTCTCTCCATATATATATATATAATCTTGGCCAGGTCTGAAAACAATTTACCTCTTTGATAAATTATTGGAGATTCATTTACTGAAACCTCTGGACCTCACTATCAGACACAATCTCTCCGAAGCAGACTGCCAGCTTCCAAAACAGGCCACAGGTTGGGTGTCATCCATGATGGGCCCTTACTTAATAAATGTAAACCTCTCACAGCCAATTGGGTTTTACAAAGATTAGTGACGTGCTACTCTCCCCTATGGGGTGGTGCCCCTGCATTGCACCACTTGCTCCTGTATGCTACAAATTCCAAAACTCTCAACATCATTCACATCTTCCACAAAGGTTAGGCCTGCTCCTCTCACTACACACAGATTGGTGCCCTCTCTGTTTTCCATTTCCTGTTTTCTGATCATGTTCCCCCGGCTTTTTCAGCAATCAGCTTCCCCCAGTTGAAGGGGAATCGAGTATTCTTCCTGTAATCTACTAAATTCTCTCAATTCAGGCCGCTGCCGATAAACCGGACATCATCTGCTTAATGAACCCTTCCTCCCACAGGACATCCCCGACTCCTTGGTGTCTCTCTCTGGCTATCGTCTCCTTCGGTTTGTTCAACCAGAATCCCATCCTCGTGGCGGAGTCTCGCTTTACATCAAAAATTCCATTTCTCACTCTTCGCGTACTGCTCTTGCACCTCCAAACCACCAGGAGTATTTCTCGCTGCGACTTCCCCTATGTTCCTGCCTCAAGTTTGTCTGTGTGCTGTACCTTCCTCCTAACAGCGACGATTCCATCTATATCCCTCTCTTCGATGACATGGACCAACTTTTAACCACTCATCCTCATATGTGGTGATTTCAATTGTCACCATGCTAATTGGCTGGGCGTTGGTACCTCTCTCGTCAGCAATGGTACTTCAGGAAAGGACTTCTGTGACTCAATGGGTCTGACTCGATCTGTGAACTTTCCCACCTGGATTTGTCCCAATGGCAAATCCTCCCTTCTGGATTTGGTGATGACCAAACTTTCCCACCAATGTATCTTGCTCATCTTCTGCCCCAATTGGCTCTTCTAATCATGTGCTAGTGAAGGTCAACATCTTTCTGGCCATTCTCAGAGAACAGCCTCTGTGCTGGCGAGTCTGGTAGTTCGTTCAAACAAACTGTCCAGGACTGCAAGCAGCCACCACACTTCAGGACTTGTCTTCTATATTCACCACCACTGATATGAATTCAGCCTGGGAATTCTTCCACAGAAGCCTGCTCTCTTCTGCACAGATTCAACCCATCTTGTCTTCAGTTATCTTACCCATCCTCCCACTCTTGGTTCTCTAAATCCTGCGGTGAGGCTGTTGCTTTAAAACAACTTGCATTCTTAGATCATTCCACAAAGCCTGCAACAGGTGTGTCTCCCCCCAGGAGAGTCAGAAAACAACATCTGTCCAATCTCAAGAAAACTTTCAAACTCGTCTCTCTCCTCGAAAACCTGGTGGTGTCGTGTGAAGTCAGCCTCTGGTGTTTGTCCCACCTCCATCCCTTCCCTCTCTTTAAATGTCACCATAGCCAACTGTTCGTGAGAAAGCCGAATGCCTCAATTCTGTTCATTTCAAAATATTGTGTGCCCAACCCTCTTTCTCTTTGTTCCCACCCTTCCCAGTCATACCCAACTGCTCCTGTACTCTGTGTTTTGCTCCTGAAAATGTAGAACAGTTTCTGGCGACCCTCGAATCTGACTCTGCAATTAGACCAAACGGCATCAGTTCACGTGTCCAAAAAAACCTGCTCTGCTGCTCCTGTACTTCCTCTCTCTGCCATTTTAACCCTGCCATTTACCTGAGGTCATCTTCCATCTGCTCGGAAATTGGCGAACATCACATGATCACAGCATGACATAAAAAGGTGCAAAAAACGGATCCCTTTAACTGCAGACCAATTAGCTTTACTGTACTTCCAATCATCAGCAAGATCATGGAATCCATTATCACAGTTGACATAAAATCATTCCTTTTCTCGAACAGCCTCATCTCAGATCATCAATTTGAATTCACACGTGATCACTCCACCTTAGATGTGTTGCTTCCATTCTATATACAAGGGATGGAGGTCCTCAATGTCAGACGTGAGATGAAGGTCGTCTCTGGACATATCTTGAGCTTTCAATACAGTCTGGCATCCCGCCTTGCTTTCTAAACTTTCTGCCGATGGAATCCAAGTTCAACTCCACTCTTGCATAACTGACTTCCTCCACTCTTATGGCTAACGTGTGGCTCTCAAAGGAACCCTTTCAACACCTCTCCCTGTCAAGCACAAGGCAGTGTTCTCGGCCCTATATTATTCCTCACCTTGTCTGTCTGTCTGTCTGTCTGTCTCTGTCTGTCTGTCTCTGTCTGTCTCTGTCTGTCTCTGTCTGTCTGTCTCTGTCTGTCTGTCTCTGTCTGTCTGTCTCTGTCTGTCTGTCTCTGTCTGTCTGTCTCTGTCTGTCTGTCTCTGTCTGTCTGTCTCTGTCTGTCTGTCTCTGTCTGTCTCTGTCTGTCTCTGTCTGTCTCTGTCTGTCTCTGTCTGTCTCTGTCTGTCTCTGTCTGTCTCTGTCTGTCTCTGTCTGTCTCTGTCTGTCTCTGTCTGTCTCTGTCTGTCTCTGTCTGTCTCTGTCTGTCTCTGTCTGTCTCTGTCTGTCTCTGTCTGTCTCTGTCTCTCTCTCTCTCTCTCTCTCTCTCTCTCTCTCTCGGCCGTTCCACAAACCCTGCCATCTACTTTCTCGATAACCCTCCTGAAGAGGTTCAGTCACGAAAATTTTTCGGTGTCACTCTCAGCCAAGTTCTCTCTTAGGTAAGCCACATTTCAAAGTTGGCCTCCAAAGCCCGACGCTGAGTGTGCATCCTCCGTCGTGCAAAGTCCTTCCTTGGCACACCTGAGCTTCTATCCACATAAAGGCCTTCATCCGCAGCTCAACAGAGTACTTCTCTCCCCTCGAGGCTGGCTCCCCTGCCTCACATCTTGCTCAGTTTAATGCCGTGGAAACAAAGGCCTTCAATATCATTGGAATCTCTCGCGACAAAGCTGAGGATGGGCCCATCACTTTGCCATTGCTGACAGGGCAGTGGTCTCTGTCTTCTTCCGCCTCATTTTTGTACTTCCACCCTCTGCTCACTCCGTGATTTGTCACCCTCCCTTCCCCCCCCCCCCCAGCTATCTATAGGATGCACGCAGTCCACCAGCAACCCCCTCCCCATGAAACTGCCTCAATCCAGAATCACTGCTCACCTCCACTCCTTTATTCCTTTTTTTCCCCACCTGTGAAACCACCTTTCATACCCTCTTCAATCTCATTCTACCCTCCAGGTCTTCAGGACAGCTGTTCACCACCATCTCAAGTCATCTCTCATCCAAAATTATGATCATTGCTACACCCATTGAACCACCCCGCATCCCTCCCTAAATTTTTCTTATGTATCCACATTGTTCACCCTTTGCGTTCTTCCCTACCCCTTGTCATTACCTGCATCCCTTGTTTGTCCGTCTCCATCTATTTTCTCCCTCCACCCTGCTGTTGGTGTTTCCCCTTCCTCCTGCTGTTCCTTTTTGTTGTGTGGTGTCCTGATGTTGTTCTGTCACAGCTCTGCCATGAGCTGACAGCATATAATGTATATGTTCACCTCCACTCTTTTTTTTCTATTTTATTGTGGTGGAACCACCTTCCAGAGTTAGTTTATCCTGATGAACTTTCTGTACAGGACTCCAAGTCAGCAGTACATCACCAGCTCATAAGTCGCCGTCTTCCATCGTCAATGACGATTTTATTGAACCCCATGAATCGTCCCCGAGCCCACCTCTCTTCCTTGGAGGTGAACTTCGTCCTTTCCCTTTTTCCTCTTTTCCTGTTTGTTCATTTCCATGCATGTGTCTGCCTGTTACCCCACTGCCCCCATCATTGTGTTGTTGCCCTTCTGCCCTCCATAACCCAGCTTTTGCGTGAACCGAGATTTTGTATATATATACACGTGTAAGTATATAACAATAAAACACGTTATGTACTTGGCCACACTGGCTCAACTTGTCACACTCCCAAACTTCAACTCATGGAGAAGCCCCTGCATATGCATCTTAAAGATGGACTTGGTTTCTGGGTTTAATGATTTTACAGCTGGGCCCAAACTTAATAAATACAGCTCATCAAGATCGTGCTCGCTGGCTCTTCCAAGCTCTCTTTGTAGTTCTGCTACCTTTTCAGTGTCATCATTTTTTAGTTGGCTTAATATTTCGAGGATTACTGGGTCAGCTTGCTGAGACCAGTGACTGTTGGTGTTTTTGGTGGCCCAAGCTGGTGTGCGCGATATGTGCACGGGTGTCTGGACGGCGGGAGACTCCAGCCACGATTCGGTTTTGGCCTCATCTCGCTGTACGGTGACCTTGGGGGTGTCGTCACTGCCTTCGTCTGACGACTGAAGGTTACAATGTGCACTGCAAGCAAAATATAACGTACAAATGATAATACAGAAAAGGGACATCATAACACGGTCTTTCAATATACTGATACGTATTTCCAAGAAATCGAGGCGGAAGGACAATACACACACTTTGGTTGATGGTTGTACTTGTCAAGGAACGACATGGTGGCGGCATACTTCCAGGGCCGAAGTTTCTTGGTGGAATAATGGCACTCTTTCATCAAGGTTTTGTTGCGGCGTGCGTAAACATCACGAAGATTTTTCCAAGTACGCCTTGCATCTTTCACTGAAGACAGAAAAAAAAAGAAAGAAACAAAAAAACAGAACCATGGAACTTCATAAAAGCCCATCTTCAGATAAAGACCTCATTTGTCTGTCATAGTTATTATTATTATTATTATTATTATTATTGTTATGTCTGCCACCGAAGGTGGAAGGAGGTTATGTTTTCACCCGTCTCTCGCTCTCTCGCTCTCTCGCTCTCTCGCTCTGAACAGGATATCTCAAAAAGTTATTGATGGAATCGGACGAAACTTGGTGAGCAGGTTGGGTGTGTGACGAGGACAAAATGATTCGATTTTGGTGAAGATCGAGATCTGAATCTGGATCCCAGAATTATTTATTTTAATTATATTTATATTATAATAATTATATTTATATAATAAGGTTTGACATGACCCAGAATAATTATATTTATATATAATTATTGGATCCAGAATTTACCTGTGCGTGCCCGTACGTGCGTGTCCTGTCATTGGTTTGGTAAATAAATGGCCATAACTTGGGGAACACTTGGGAAACGGATGAAGAAGAACGATATCAAACCTTGAAAAGGCCACATACTCAGGTCCCCAGCATCAATTGTGACATCATATCAAACGCAGAAGAAGAAGAATTGTGATGTCATAGCACCGTGTGCTGTCATTGGTTTGGTAAATAAATGGCCATAACTTGGGAACCACTTGTCCGATTAATATCAAACCTGGAAAAGACACATCCTCAGGGCCCCAGCAATATACCTGGGAAGTTTCAATTCGATCGGACCGGCGGTTGTCGAGAAACAGCGGTCACAGACACACAGAGATTGCTGGAATTTTCGATGGATGTGATTCTTCACCATTGAGTGATCGGGCCATAAACGACATGGAGCACACGATATCTCAAAAAAGTTGTGGACAGGTTCAGCCGAAAGGTGGTGGAGGAGTTGGTTCGGTGACGATATCAGGCCGATGAAATTTTAGTTCAGGTCCGAATCCAGATCCGGCCGATCGGTGGGACACAAAAGGTAAACCGATCGGCTTGGCAGAGGTACGTGCTCCACCAAGTGCTGCTCTCGTTTCTTATGCAACCTGTCGCTGCTAAGCCGCATCATTGCTGGGAGCACAGCTGTGCCACTGATGCAGTGCCCCCTGTTACCAGTGAGCTTGTACTCAGAAGGATGGCAGGCTGAGTCAACCCACCTGGTGTTAATTCAACGGGTTTTGAACTCAAGACCCAAATCTATTAAGCCAGCCACCTTAACCGTTTGACCAACACCAGGCTTGTTGTCATGGTAACTGTACGACAATGCACACCTCTCTGTGAGCTCACACATTCAACAACAGAAAAAAAAAAAAAAAACTTTGGTTGATAAATTGTCTCCAGTGGACCTTGGTCATCATACCTGGGATATTCAGCTTGTTGGAGATGCTCGTCCAGGTGTTTCCTTTCTTCTCCACATTGCGGTAGTCTTTGTGTTTCACCTCGTAGAGAATAGGATGAGGTCGGACAGCCCGAATTAACTTTTCCGCCATCGTCGACTTCCTCGTCGAATTTCTCGCCATCGATACGGATTCCTCACCCGCGTCACGTGGGAAGTCGCGATCCCGCTCTCTCTGTCTCTGTCTCGCGAACGTCCACGTGACTCGTCCGAAGGCGTTGATTGGTTAATGGGAAACGTGTTCCACGTCCTTGATGTCCGACACGCCAACGGTGGGGGTTTTAATGTCGTTGCACGTCGGTCCTCGCTTGTCTCTCTCTCTCTCTCTCTCTCTCTCTCTCCGTACGTCGTCTCTGACGAGGCAGCCGCACGAGTTCCGAAAAGGAAACGGTCATGAAGCACCCGCCATCATGCGCGGGATGACTCGGCCTCGAAATTCAGGCACGGATGTTAAAAAATATATATATATATATATATATATATATATATATATATATATATATATATATATATATATTTCGGGGACAATTGTGCTTGAATCGCTGGAATTCAAATGTGGAAAAGCAAAGAACAATTATTAGTTTCAAATTATTTACACTCAATGGTAACGGATGGGTGCTTCATCCCGTGAGGCGTACGTATGTGCATTAAAAAAAATATATATATATTTCCACGGCAAAATTATCTCTTTCAATCAAACAAAAAAATTTTTTTGAATCTGGGCGGTGTATTTGTAACAGATCGCTGCTCGGATCGCTCGAGAAAAAAATTATTTGCTCTTAAGAACTTTTTTATTATTATTTTAAAGCACCGATAGTTTCGACTCTTATAAATTATTTTAAACTTTATTGATACATTTTGTAAAAAAAAAAAACTCGAATTAAAAAAAAAATGTACTCACTGGGTTTGACGGGAGTGAAAACAATACCTGCAGGGATTGTGCGCTCTTGGACTCACCTGAATGTATCAATGCATTTCTTTCCAATTTTTTTTGAATGACTATAAAACGAAAACAGAAATTAAACAAATTGTAGAATTGTCTTATTATGTGAGGAATGTAAAAATCGCTGTATGAGCTGGTTCCATAGTGTAGTGGTTATCACGTCTGCTTTACACGCAGAAGGCCCTGGGTTCGAGCCCCAGTGGAACCAACAATTTCTTGTTTTTATTTTCGTTTCGATTCTTTTCAAGACAATGGAGTTTATAAAAAGTCTCTCCTTGCAGAAACCGATGAAAGAATTCCAGAAACCAGCGGAGGAGTGTTGGTTTCCCAGGCAGCGAGCTCCATCGCTTGCCAAGCCGGCTGTTCCGTACCAACAGTTCTGAGGGAGAGTGCTTGCCTCTCTTGGTCACCGAACACATCCTTCAATCCAACTTGGAAACACACACAGGACGGAAACCGGTCGATCATGTTTGTAATTGTATTTTTACTTTCTTGTTTTTTTAAATTCTCTCTTGATTTTATTTGTGTATTTTAGCTCGGTACGTATTTCGGGCGGTGTATTATTAACGGCTGTTTCATGTGATGTTGCACACTTTTTTTTTTTTAATCGAAAAGTGAAGTCTGCGTTTTATTGACGGGTAGCCAAGTTAGTGGCGCGTTTTCGAGGTGTAATATCTTTAAGAAAACAAAAATCTGTGATCGTTTTCGCCGATATAGAAGTGCGGAGATGGGGGTTTTTTTTCACCGCGGCGGCTGAGGTAAATTGAGGAAACAAATCTTGTTGTTGTTGTTGTTGTCGTCGTTGTCCTCGGCCCGGCGCCATTGATCCGGAGAGTTGGCGGGAGACGCAGATCTGCTCTCGGGAGTGAAATGTACATCAAGCAGGTACCAGTTACAAACCGCGAGGCCATACACGAACACGGCTCCACCGAACATCTGTGTAACCTGTGTGAACAGGGATGTACAAAAGGCTTTCTTGACCAACGGGACTGTGTTATAAACCATAGGGGGATGTTACAAACCGTAGAGGGATGTTATAAACCATAGGGGGATGTTATAAACCATAGGGGGATGTTATAAACCATAGGGGGATGTTATGAACCATAGAGGGATGTTATAAACCATAGCGGGATGTTATAAACCATAGAGGGATGTTACAAACCGTAGAGGGATGTTATAAACCATAGGGGGATGTTACAAACCGTAGAGGGATGTTACAAACCGTAGAGGGATGTTATAAACCATAGAGGGATGTTATAAACCGTAGAGGGATGTTATAAACCATAAAGGGATGTTATAAACCATAGCGGGATGTTACAAACCATAGCGGGATGTTATAAACCATAGAGAGATGTTACAAACCGTAGAGGGATGTTATAAACCATAGGGGGATGTTATAAACCATAGAGGGATGTTATAAACCATAGCGGGATGTTATAAACCATAGTGGTATGTTATAAACCATAGCGGGATGTTTTAAACCATAGCGGGATGTTTTAAACCATAGAGGGATATTATAAACCATAGCGGGATGTTATAAACCATAGGGGGATGTTATAAACCGTAGCGGGATGTTATAAACCATAGCGGGATGTTATAAACCATAGGGGGATGGTATAAACCATAGAGGGATATTATAAACCATAGCGGGATGTTATAAACCATAGGGGGATGTTATAAACCATAGAGGGATGTTATAAACCATAGCGGGATGTTATAAACCATAGCAGGATGTTATAAACCATAGGGGATGTTATAAACCATAGAGGGATATTATAAACCATAACGGGATGTTATAAACCATAGCGGGATGTTATAAACCATAGGGGGATGTTATAAACCATAGAGGGATATTATAAACCATAGAGGGATATTATAAACCATAGTGGTATGTTATAAACCATAGTGGTATGTTATAAACCATAGCGGGATGTTTTAAACCATAGGGGGATGGTATAAACCATAGAGGGATATTATAAACCATAGCGGGATGTTATAAACCATAGTGGTATGTTATAAACCATAGCAGGATGTTATAAACCATAGGGGGATGTTATAAACCATAGGGGGATGTTATAAACCATAACGGGATGTTATAAACCATAGTGGTATGTTATAAACCATAGCAGGATGTTATAAACCATAGGGGGATGTTATAAACCATAGGGGGATGTTATAAACCATAGCAGGATGTTATAAACCATAGGGGGATGTTATAAACCATAGAGGGATATTATAAACCATAGAGGGATATTATAAACCATAGAGGGATATTATAAACCATAGAGGGATATTATAAACCATAACGGGATGTTATAAACCATAGTGGGATGTTATAAACCATAGAGGGATGTTATAAACCATAGCGGGATGTTATAAACCATAGCGGTATGTTATAAACCATAGCGGTATGTTATAAACCATAGCGGGATGTTTTAAACCATAGGGGGATGGTATAAACCATAGAGGGATGTAATAAACCATAGTGGTATGTTATAAACCATAGTGGTATGTTATAAACCATAGCGGGATGTTTTAAACCATAGGGGGATGGTATAAACCATAGAGGGATGTTATAAACGATAGAGATGTTATAAACCATAGCGGGATGTTATAAACCATAGTGGCATGTTATAAACTATAGTGGCATGTTATAAACTATAGTGGTATGTTATAAACCATAGTGGTATGTTATAAACCATAGCGGGATGTTATAAACCATAGTGGTATGTTATAAACCATCGGGGGATGTTATAAACCATAGTGTCATGTTGTAAACCATAGAGGGATGTTATAAACTCTTGTATTTTCAAGTAAAGTTTGTGTTATTTGTTTGTTACATGATTGTGCACATTCCATCTGTGGGAGAGACGGAGAGAGAGAGAGAGAGAGAGAGAGAGAGAGAGAGAGAGAGAGAGAGAGAGACAGAGAGACACGGAGAGAGAGAGAGAGAGAGAGAGAGAGAGAGAGAGAGAGAGAGAGAGAGAGAGAGAGAGAGAGACACGGGGAGAGAGAGACACGGGGAGAGAGACACGGGGAGAGAGAGAGACACGGGGAGAGAGAGAGACACGGGGAGAGAGAGAGACACGGGGAGAGAGAGAGACACGGGGAGAGAGAGAGACACGGGGAGAGAGAGAGACACGGGGAGAGAGAGAGACACGGGGAGAGAGAGAGAGAGAGAGAGGGAGAGAGAGAGACGGCGAGAGAGAGAGACGGCGAGAGAGAGAGACGGCGAGAGAGAGAGACGGCGAGAGAGAGAGACGGGGAGAGAGAGAGACGGGGAGAGAGAGAGACGGGGGGAGAGAGAGACGGGGAGGGGGAGAGGCGGGGAGAGAGAGAGAGAGAGAGACGGCGAGAGAGAGAGAGAGAGAGAGACGGGGGAGAGAGAGAGAGAGAGAGAGAGACGGGGAGAGAGAGAGAGAGAGACGGGGAGAGAGAGAGAGAGAGAGAGAGACACGGGGAGAGAGAGAGAGAGAGAGAGAGAGAGAGAGAGACGGGGAGAGAGAGAGAGAGAGAGAGAGACGGGGAGAGAGAGAGAGAGAGAGAGACGGGGAGAGAGAGAGAGAGAGAGAGAGAGAGAGAGAGAGAGAGAGAGAGAGAGAGAGAGAGAGAGAGAGAGACGGGGAGAGAGAGAGAGAGAGAGAGACGGGGAGAGAGAGAGAGACGGGGAGAGAGAGAGAGACGGGGAGAGAGAGAGAGACGGGGAGAGAGAGAGAGAGAGAGAGAGACGGGGAGAGAGAGAGAGAGAGAGAGAGACGGGGAGAGAGAGAGAGAGAGAGAGAGAGAGAGAGAGAGAGAGCGAGAGAGACGGGGAGAGAGAGAGAGCGAGAGAGACGGGGAGAGAGAGAGAGAGCGAGAGAGACGGGGAGAGAGAGAGACAGAGAGAGAGATAGAGAGACGGAGACAGAGACAGAGAGACAGAGAGACAGAGAGACAGAGAGACAGAGAGACAGAGAGAGACGGGGAGAGAGAGAGAGAGAGAGACGGGGAGAGAGAGAGAGAGAGAGACGGGGAGAGAGAGAGAGAGAGAGAGACGGGGAGAGAGAGAGAGAGAGAGAGACGGGGAGAGAGA
>NC_140962.1:129802669-129832669 GCF_056783735.1 Eptatretus burgeri
TTGCAGGTGGCACGCAATAACATTACCATCTCGATTTCCTCCTTGAATTTCTTGACTACCATCAGCATTCGTATCTCGATTAATTTTGAGCTCATGTTGTCTGTGTACCGTGACAAAGCTGCAAATTTATGGGAGTTCTGGTGACCTCTGAACTGCTTCACTTGGCCTTGATTCCTAATTGAATCTGATCCGACTAAAACTGCAACCTGGTAGAGTCCAGCAGCTGGCGTTTCCATGCTGCACGATCATCCTTCAAAAAGGGTGTTCAGCTAGTTGTGGCATCTGATTATTATCTGTCTGCATTATTATCCCACCTTTGGAATGAACTTTCACTTCCATTCTCTTCCATCTCATTCTTCCCTCCAGGTCTGTTTCAGAATGCACTACTCTTCTGCTATTTTAACAGACTGCTCTCATTTCGACCTCTCCTTCATCCCTTGCCTAAAAAATCCAACTATCACAGCGCTTCTTCTCTCCATTCTCTGAATTCGCCTTCATTGCATCCATCAAGAATTGTGTTAAATCGCATCTCTGACCAAAAACTTTTAAAAACCACAGTTTGCTATGAATGTTCGCTTTCCATCAACCATTCTTTTTTACCAACTTCAGTGCCAACTCACCCTCACTCTCACTCTCAAAGCAACCATCCCACTTTTCTCCCTCCAAGCCTCCCTCTCACCTCTCTCAAAAATTCCCCCCTCACCTTTCTCCCACCTTTCATCCCCCTCACTCATCCTTCTCAAAGTTGCCCCCCCCTCTCATCCACCAAGCTGCCTCCTTCCACTGCCCTCTCACCTCCATCTCTTCACTCCACCTCCTCAAATCCTCAACTGCCTTCTTCCTTGTCTCTTGTCCCCCTCTCCCCCAGCACCACAGAGCCTTTTCTCCTCCTCATTCGGCCCCTCCCCTCGCTATTCTGCAATACCCCACACTCTTTCAACAACCCTCCTTACCTCCCCCCTCATCCCTTATCCTACCCTCCCCTCCCCCTCCCCCTCCACCTCCTGCACCCAAAGCCCCCTCCCCTACTTCTTCATTAAAATTGTGGACCTCAAATATCCGGGGCCTTCGCTCAAACCTTTCAGATCTTTCCATACAGGTTGCCACTGACAAACCAGACATTATCTGCCTAACAGAAACTTTCCTCTCCCAAGACGTGTCTGACTCCCAAGTATCTCTCCCTGGTTACTCCCTCTTACGGTATGACAGACCTGAGCCTCGTCCTGGTGGAGGTGTTGCTCTCTTCATCAAAGACTCTATTCCTCACTCTCCATGCACTGCTCTCACTCCCCCACACCCCCAGGAATACCTCTGGCTTCGGCTTCCCTCCACTCCCACCTCATGTTTATATGTGTACTGTACCGTCCACCGAACAGTGATGACTCCATCGACACCTCACTATCCGAAAACATGGACCATCTTCTATCTTCTCATCCAAACTCTCTCTTCCTCTTATGTGGTGACTTCAATTGTCATCACGCCAGTTGGCTAGGTGTGGGTACCTCTCTCACCTGTCATGGCACCTCAGCAAAAGCTTTCTGCGACTCGTTAGGACTGACTCAATCGGTCAACTTCCCGACCCGGATCTCAACCAATGGTACTCCATCTCTTCTGGATCTGATTTTGACAAATTTCCCTGACAATATCTGCTGCTCTTCCTTCGCTCCAATTGGTTCTTCTAACCACGTCCTTGTCAAAGTGGATATCTCTGGCTGTTATCAGAGAACCACCTCACCGCCGTCGAGTCTGGCATTTCACTCAAGCCGACTGGCAGGGTCTCTGAGCAGCCATCAAACTTACAGACTGGTCTCCTATCACTACTTTCTCAAACATCAACTCATCCTGGAAATTCTTTCAAAGAAACTTGCTCTCCCTCATGCACAGATTTATCCCCTCTCGTGTTCAGTTGTCTTACCCTTCCTCCCGCCCTTGGTTTACTGAAGCTTGTTGATGAACCACCATCTCAAATCATACCCATCCAAAACTATGATCTTTTCTACCCCATTAACCCTCCATCCTCAAGCCCACTCTCTTCCAAATTTCCAGTCCCCCCCCCTCCTGAGAGTGCTGTTTGTGTCCCTCCCCCCTTCTCTTTCTACTGTTCCTTATATTCTGCTGCCGCCTGATCCATTGAGTGTTGTCGCTCTTCCACAAACCTTGACTTTACATACAAAGAAAACCACAAGGTTGTATTTGATAACTCTTGGATATTGTATGTTTACTTTGAGTGCTTTTTCTCCCCCCCCCCCCAAATTGTTTTGTAACCAGCTATCCAGTTTGTCCTCAGTGACGAGTTCAGCCACCTCCGGCCAGAGCAACGCCAGGCTCTGCTACACGTAAGGCCAGAAAGACTGCCTCATTCTGTGTCAGGCAATAAAGAACCTGTGTTGGTGCAGTGAGGTTTGATTATCATTTTAATTGTTTGCTATGACGGGAAACGAGAATAGTTTTTGCATAGCATTTGTAAGATTTTCATTTTTTTCATCGCGTTGTCCTTTTAATCTTGTAGTCTTTAGAAACCGAGATTGGTCTGTTTGACCTTCTCATCTGAGCACACAGCGAGTAACACTGGATCCCACGTTTTCAAACCGCATGGACTGTGTTGATTTATCAATTGTTTATTCGTGGCCTAATCAATGTAGACTTATACTGCAGATGTCTTCTAATGTCTGCACTGCATGTATTTTGTGTAGAAGCTCCTTCCTGGTCCTGATCAATGTTTGTTTTTGTTTTTTGTTTTTTTTGGGGGGGGGGGGGTTGTTTTTTTAAATCCCGCCAACACCATAGTTCAAAAGGAAAAACCTCGTATAATTCTTGGACCGTTTATTTTTATTAAAATAATAACAAGTGGTGCCAAGCACAACAAATCCCACCCATTTATTGACGAAGTTATGAGCGAAAAACGATTTTCACCTTTTCGTGACGTGACCTTGACCTTTGACCTAATTGGACCCAAAAGTTAATGGGGTCGTCCGAGGTTCATTATCCACCTGTGGATACAATTTGACAGTGTTTGAGCCAGCCGTTTTCCCGTAAAGTTGTATTTTCGTAACTATGTTTTAGTTTTAATGGAAAATTTGTAATTTTGACCGATGACCATGACCCCAAAACTTCAGACCCTACAGATCTTCACAAATATGCATTTTTAGCTCGCCTGTTCAAAGAACAGAGAGCTATAGCGATACCCCGGCGTGAGCGTCAGCGTCAGCGTGAGCCTGAAAATGTTAAAGTATTTGGTGCAAGTTATTTTTTCCTTTCTAATGTTTTTATCTACCACACCATTTTTTATACGCCCGATATATATATATATATACATATACATATATACATATATATATATATATATACATATATATACATATATACATATATATATATATATGTATATGTATATATATATATATATATATATGTATATATGTATATATATGTATATATATATATATATATGTATATATGTATATGTATATATATATATATATATATGTATATATATATATATATATGTATATATATATATATATATGTATATATGTATATGTATATATATATATATATATATGTATATATGTATATGTATATATATATATATATATATATATATATATATATATATATATATATATATGTATATATGTATATATATATATATATATATATATATATATATATATGTATATATATATATGTATATATATATATATATATATATATATATATATATATATATATATATATATATATATATATATATATATATATATATATATATATGTATATATATATATATATATATATATTGTTACGTTTGAGGGGGGGGGTATGCATTCAAAGGGTAATTAGGATGTTTAATTAGGTATGCCATGCTGTTCGAATTTACCAGGATCTCGATGTAATAAGTAGCGATTCAGTGGTGATAAGTTGTCTAGTAAATGTTCATTTCTTCAAGAGGGAAATGATAAATGTCACGTAATTAGATAGGGACACGGGATAGGGTAAGTGTGTCTGCGTAAACACCTTTTGGTATTCTCTGAAGACTGGCCGTGACGTCACAGGACAGTGCAGCGGATGACTCCGCCCCGTGATCACGATTGGCGGAAGGCGATGGCGGTGGGCCAATAAACGGCTCGATTGGGAGTGACGAGGACGAAGGATAAAAAGGTTCTGTTCGGGGTCGAAAAGGAAGAGGAAGAAGATTACAACCAGAACGATCGTGTTTTTTTTTGGTGTGGAAGCTGTGGCGGCAGAGAGCGTCCTTGTGGTTGTGCTGAATTGATCGTGTTCTTGATCGTGTCTGGGAGCCTTGCCGAGCCTCGTGCCTCGCTTTGGTTGGCTCTGGGGTTCTGCTGACTCGGAGTGCGGGGTCGGGCGGCGGGCGGACCTGCCTCCCTCTCCTGCTCGTGGCTCGGCGCCGGAGCTGGTTCCCTGGCGGCTGTGGGCGGACTTGGGCCAGGACCAGGAGGTCGACAGCACCGCGGTTTCTTCTGCCCCCCTGACGAGAGCAAGGCCGGCTCGTCCGACGCCGATCCAGGGACAGTTGCGTCCACACCACGGTCCAGCCTGACCACCAGAAATAGCTACGGTGTGTGTGTGTGCGTGTGTGTGGGTGTGTGTGTGTGTGTGTGTGTGTGTGTGTGTGTGTGTGTGTGTGTGTGTGTGTGTGTGTGTGTGTGTGTGTGTGTGTGTGTGTGTGTGTGTGTGCGTGCGTGCTTGGCGTCTTAGAGGGATTGAGAACTGTATATTCATTGGAATTGTCTGTGTTTTTTCCCCACGCCCGATCCCACACCATCCCGTCGAATTGCCCCGGATCCCTCCTCTTGCCGAGTCTTGTTATTTCTGGTAATAATAAAAAAGAATAAACGTCATCAACTCGGTGAAAAGCGACTCGTGCCACCTTCCTCGTCCCGTTTGCGGTAGAGCGATTAGAACCGCCATGTTTGGGTTATAAATAAATAAACCGCCTCCATCGTTTCGGCTCATTCTACGTTGGCGGGACTGTTCAAGTCCCGTGGACGTCACAATATATATATATATATATATATATATATATATATATATATATATATATATATATATATATATATATATATATATATATATATATATATATATATATATATATATATATATATCGGGGCGTATAATGTGATACCTGTCGTCTGTCTCTGTCTGTCTGTCTGTCTCCGTCCGTCCGTTCCTGTCCACACTCTAACTCCCAAAGTTTTCACCTTTCACGTTTCATATTTGGTGCATAGGTACAGACTGTGGAGATGGTGTGTCTCAACATACGTTCATCATCTGAAGTGGTTGCCATGGCAACCAGGATGCTGTTTTCCATGTAGTGGCAGAATTCTGTAGATACCTTCTTGTTCGGGTGTATATTGTGCTCACTTGCTCTCTTGTTACTGATTACAATATACAAATACATTGTTTGCTTTAAAATTATTTGGATCAGACTTCAATGCAATGCTTTATAAAGAATATTAATTATTAGACAAGTCTTTTAAAAACGATAAATGTATAAACAGGTGAGCATTGGGTGGCTTTGACACCAACTCTGGTTTACTATAGGAATGGGTCGGATTATAAGTGACAAATAGAATAAGGTTCACTATAAGCTTCGTTTGAAGTAAATCAGATCATGTTTGACGAAGTTATGAGCGAAAAACGATTTTGATGTTTTTGTGACCTTGACCTTTGATCCAATTGGACCCAAAAGTTAATGGGGTCGTCCAAGGTTCATTGCCCACCTGTGGATTAAATTTGATAGTGTTTGCTAAAGCTGTTTTGCTGTAAAGTTGCTCACAGACAGACAGACAAACAAATAAACCAATGTCACCCTCAGGGTGACCCGTATCTTGCCAAAAGGTGACCACGTGTGACTTCTTTAAGGTCACACTGAGGTGAACAGAACTGCTATTCACCAGGAGCGACTCCTTGAGGAATATCTGCCTACGAGAGATTCCGATGAGAATCGTTCTACAGAGTAACCATGAAAAATATGCGTTTGCCTCATAACGTCACCAAATGACGTCATAATGTCTCAAGCTTGACATATCTAGAAAGCACTCATCGAGGTGTTCAATTTGAGGTACTACACGATATGGTTCCTAAAACTTGAAAATTTGACCTTGGGGTCAAATATGTTTGACCTGAGGCGCTAACCATGAAGGTCAAGGCCAATCGCCACCAAAAATTAATCAGCTGAGCGCCAGACCATGAACTATATTCCCATGAAGTTTGAAGACTATCCGATCAAAATTACTCAAAAAATAAGGGTTTCGTCGACTCCCCTGATTTGCGACAAAGTGACCTTGACCTTTGACCTTGACCTTCAAAATTTTATGCGCTGAAAGGGACCTCTATAGGCCTCGGATATGCGAAGTTACAAAAATTTCCAATGATAACTGTGCTCTGCAGAAATTTTTATACGTGATTACAGACAAACAAACAAAGAAAGAAAAAAAAAACATACAAGCTGTCGAACATATCTTGCAAAAACTTAGTTTTGGCAAGATAATAAAATTTTCATGAAAAATCCGTTTTTTCGTCATGACGTCATCAAATGACGTCATAGCGTCAAACTTTTGACAGATCTGGAAAGCACTTATCAAGCCATTTCTTACGAGGTATTACTCGATATGGTATCTAAGATTTCAAAATTTGACCTTGGGGTCGAATATGTTTGACCTTAGGCGCTAACCATGAAGGTCAAGGCCAATCGCCACCAAAAATTAATCAGCTGAGCGCCAGACCATGAACTATATTCCCATGAAGTTTGAAGACGATCCGATCAAAATTACTCAAAAAATAAGGGTTTCGTCGACTCCCCTGATTTGCGACAAAGTGACCTTGACCTTTGACCTTGACTTTCAAAATTTTGTGCACTGAAAGGGACCTCAATAGGCCTCTGATATGCGAAGTTACAAAAATTTCCAATGATAACTGTGCTCTGCAGAATTTTTTATACGTGATTACAGACAAAAAAAAAAAAACATACAAGCTGACTAACATATCTTGCAAAAACTTCGTTTTGGCAAAATAACAAACAAACCGGACGATTACAATATCCCGCTCCCTCCCTCCGGGGGGCGGGATAATAATCTGACATTGATCTCAGGCTCATAGAGGAGCTTGCACAAATTTTGTTATGAATTTGGAAGCTTACTGCACACAACAGCCAGAGTCCTTATAGCTCAGTTATATCGGTAAAGGCCCGGTCACACCTTGACGTTTTCGCCAACGTATGTCGATTTTTGAATTTTTTTTTCTAAAACGCTGGCACACGTTGAATACGTTATGGGTAAGTTTTGATAACATTGAGAGCACGCTGAAAAACACTGCCATACGTCGTTGTACGTTGGCTTTAAACGTTGTACTTTTCGGTTGTCCTCAAATTTTTTCATGCTTGAAATTTCACGACGTATGCCGGCGTATGACTCACACGTTCCGCTACGCTGGCCACAAGTTGTATGCACGGTCTTCGATCGTTGACAGACGTCAACACATGCTACTTGTAAGTTAATCATAAGTTGAGACACGCCGAGGTAATGTTTAGCGTACCCGAAACTTATTTCTAACCTATGATTAACGTGTTGTTGGCACGTTACGCGATCGTTGCCACACATCGACAGACGTTACTTTTAAGTTACTCATAGGCTGAAAGACGTCGGTATAATGGATCGTCCTTGCGTCAGCGTCCACGGCCACGGCCAGGACACTTATTTGCAGCATTCTTCAAACTTTTCTTCGGCATGACGAGGATGTTCACACTTCGATGTCTAGCTTGGCTATGATTCCAATTGTCCATCGGCAGCGTCTATTTAAAATAGTCGAGTTTGAGCGTTTTAACACGTTCAGAAGAAACGCTTCAAATTTCAAAACCCCAGCATCAAAAAACAAAGGTGAGTGACAGCAATTTAAATCGTTCATTGTAAACAATGAAAATAGTTGAGTGGTGCCGTTTAAAAGTCGTTGAGTGTAAAAAAAATCCAATTGTTGAGCGCAAGCGTCTACTTTCAATAGTGGAGATGCAGCCATTTAAATCGTTGAGTGGCAGCCTATGAACCTACCCGTGGACACGCGGACGCAAGGACGATCCATCATAACCCACACCCTCCCCCTCACACTCACCTACTACTGCCAACATGAACAAACTACTACTACTAATACTAATACTAATACTAATACTAATACTGATACTGTTACTGCTGACATGGACATCGACTCAAAAAGGAACTCGAAAACACTGTTGGGTTCCCCTTTTATGAACACCATTTTTATATACCAATTCCCAAAACCGCTGGGAACACGTCTTTATATGGCAGTTGTAAGCTAGAAACACATTAATTTTTTTTTTTGTCGACCGGAAGACGTCATTGGAATACGTCTACATACGTCGATGTGTGTTGGGACTACGTAAAGAATTGGTTCAAAGCACGTCAAACATAAGTTAGAAATAAGTTTCGCGTAAAAAAGACATTACCGCAACGTGTTTCGACTTATGAGTAGCTTATAAGTAGCCTTTGTGGACGTGTGTAAGCGTCCACATATCGTGTGTAAAACTTATCCCCATCGCATGCGGAACGTGTGTCATACGCCGAGTACGTCGTAAAATTTTGAACATGTTTAAAATTTCTTGACGTACTCTACTTACTATGACATATGATAGCGTACTTTAGCGTTCTACTCACGTATACCAAACTTACTCGTACCGTATTTGACGTTCCCCAACGTTTTAGACACATTTTTCTTAGGTCGGCATACGCTGGCAAGATCGCCAAGGTGTGACCGCGATGTTGTCACTTCCATTTCTACGGCAGTTATGATTCGAATCGTTGTGCGTCAGCCTTTTAATAGGCTACGTCACGACATCGTCGGCGATGCGTGCAACACGCTATGCCTAAGTTAGACTATCGTTGGGCATCGGTTGTGTAGGCCGACAACAGGTTCAGCATTCGTTGGTATAAGTTATCTATAACACAACGAAACGTTCTGTGTCCATTACTAATATGTTATGCATACGACCAACTCGTTATGAATACGTCTGAATCTTAAAAAAAACATCAAAAGTTCAACGTCAGCCAGCGTTTTACATACATTTTAATACGTTGCCATCACTGGCTAAAACGTCAAGGTGTGACCGGGCCTTAAATGTGTGTTTCTAGTTAGGGTCCCGTCCCTCGTCTAATGGGAATTAAATGTACGTGCGCTGCGGAGTTATTTTGATAGGTAGGATTTTTTCATTTTACATCACCTACAACAACACTCTGCTCTCGGCATTCTTTGCGCGCTCGCTGGCATGTGGGCGTGTCTGGAATTCCATGCCCCAGGCGGTGTGCGTTTCGATGTGTATTTTGCACCGTATATGGTCACAAAGCGTTTCGCATCAGCTGCACGCCAAATAAGGGTATGCGTCGTTTTCCGGCCAATGGACGACAAGCAGACCAGAGCTGGGGCAGTCTTTTACAAGAAGGTGGAGCCGGGACACGCCGTCCACCCAAAGGGAGCAGGCCACGGGGGCGGATGAGGCCCAAGAGAAAAGCAACAAAGGGGAAGCAATGAATGATTCAGGCCAGTCTACTCGCGTGCGCGTCTCAGTCCAATCTGCTCGAGTGCGCGTCTCAGTCCAGTCTGCTCGAGTGTGCATCCAGTCTGCTCGAGTGCGCCTCTCTGTCCGGGTCTGTGGCTGACTGCATCGCGCGGATCCGAGGCGTCTCGTCTGGCGCATTGCTGCGGGCGGTCGACCATCTCATCTCGGGAGATCATCTCGTATCGCCTGCCTGCGAGCCGGAGGAGCGTGCCAATGCCCGATGCTACCCTCCGTACCTAGTGCTTGGAGCGGCCTCGTGTTGCGGATTCGAGTCCCGTTACCCCAAGATCGTCGAGAACCACACGAGGTGGACAGGTCCAAGCTGGCTTCTCTTCCCTCAGCCCGTCCTCCCTCCGAGCTGACGAGGTCCATCACTTTCTGGGCATTTGTGTGTGCGTGTGTGTGTCATTGGGCCCCGTCTCCAAGTAACAACTGTGTAAGTGCTTTCTTTGCTCATTGTACATTGCATTTCTTATAGTCATGATAACTCTGCTCTTTGTGTGCTTCCCCTCCCCGATTATTGTAAAATAAATTCCCCTTTTGTTGAATGTCCCAGCTCGTCCTTGTCCTTTCTGCCATTGGTTTGCCACGGTGCGTATTGGGGATTAGGAAGGCCATTGCTGCTGTAGTTGTGCATTTGGACAGACGGACCTCGGTAACCATCCGCTCGGGTCACGCACGGTTCGAGCACGGTAACGGCTTGTCCCGCTCGAGCTCCGTTGAGGGTGTGAATTCCCTGGAAGCTTTGCTGCATGGGTTTTTAGGTATCTTGAAGTTTGGCAATTAACCCTATCCCACGCGGTCAAATTATTGGCGATTCACGGTCCTGTAAGGGACCCGTACCTTTCCGATTTCTCCGAGAAGCACAATCCAGATTCCGGGTGTTCGGTGGAGCCGACTCTACTGCTCCGCCTCGCGGTCGTGCTCGCCGCCGACACCTGGCCCAACAACAAATTGGTGTCAGGAGTGGGATTCGAACCCCTCCGCCTCCGTAGAGAAATTCACGGGATTCGGACCGGGGTGCGGAGCAAAACCCCCCCGTTCCCTCCAAATTACGAGCGAGTGAAATTATTCCCGGAACGCAACATGGCGGACCAAGATGAGTTGGGGCAGGTGGGTATAGACCTAAGTTTAGAGGAACCCATGGTCCAGGACAACACCGTGCAGGACACCTCCATGCCAGAAGACTTGCCCCCGCAACCAAACTCAGAGGTAGCAATGGGCGCGAGGGCGGTGGCGGCATATAACCCCCCCCTCCGTTAAAGTTCCCCCCCCCCGACTTCTGCCGGTTCCGCACACCATAATGGCGGATCGGCTCCGCCGAGTCCATTTGACATAAACCGGTTGGGGGAAATGTTGATGGAAATGAAGAAACAAATGGATGCGAGTGCGCAAAACTTACAAGAAACTAGAGGGGGAGCACTCGGGAGATTGCAAAACCTCCGCCACCAATACTGCTAGGTCACTCAAGTGAACCTGATATCCTATTCATTCAATGTGACGTCAACATTGCTCACAGAGTTATAGTTTGCAACATTCCCTTTTACTTTTAACTTTTACATACTCAATTCATTCGTCATAACTAGATTCCTTGACACAGAAATTGATTTTACGTGGGTATATCCACCTGAAGTTCCAAAATCAGCCGCATTTATAATTTTGGCATATTTTTTGTTGGAAATCACTTGTAATATTGTTGCGGATTCGCGCCCGCCGGCGTGCGGACGGCCACGTAACTCGAATCGCGGCACGTCGCCCACCGGACGGACAATCCAGTCGTGACCCTCTCGGACTAACGCCGGGAACTAGTCACGGGTGGACCTTTCGGTCTCACCACGATCGTGCCAATCGGCCCCCGCGTGGGATAGGGTTGCTCGCCAAATTCGACCTACCTAAGTACCCACACGGAGGGTAGACCGGGCGATCGCACCTCGCCGCAGGTCGACTCCGGACACGGGCCACTTTAAGCGACCCATTCCGTACTATCGGGATAACCGAGCGGTGTTATTCGTCGGCCTCGACGGTTCGATTAATTATCGGGCGTTTTAGCCCACGACCAACCCTTTACGTGAAGCAAGATGGAGATTCATTGAAAGAAAAGACGAAGCGAAGCGGGAAAACAGTTCAACATAACTCGCATTTATTTCGCGATGAACGGGAAGCACACATATACAATTACACCAAAAGCACATGTAAAAGGAGAAGAAACACAATATTACACAAAAAGCAAATATAAAAGAGAAACACAATGCAGAGCTATCCGACTACCGAGCACACGGCAACACTTATAGAATTTTACTTCACAGACGGCGCCGACAACACAGATACCCAAAGCAAAAGAAAAAGAACCACCCTCAAGGATGAGGGGGGTAGGCGGGCCTGGGGCCGAGACCGTGTCGGGCCTACCCGTCTGATGAGACGCAGAGCGGCGGTGGCGCCTCAACTCCGCGGGCCTCACGGACAGTGTCTGGTAGGGGGTGGGAAAGTGGCCCCCTTGTCGCACTATCTCAGCGCGGGGGGAAACAGGAGGGGGTTGTTGATGCTCGGGGGGGAGGAGGATATCACCCTGTCTCGGGTCCCGCGACGAGCGTCTCCACCTCGACCTCGGTCGCGCCGCCGGCCTCTCCCTCCGCCGCTCCCCGACTCCGACGCGAGCACCCCCTCGATCGCCTTCGCCGCCGCCACCTCTCCACAGCTCCGTCCTCTTCTTCCCAGCTCCACCGACAACTCCCAACCGCGAACTCGAACTCTTTGTCTTCTCCCCTCCGAACTGCGAACTCTTACTCTTGTCTGACGAACGCAGCCGTTTATATCCCCCGTGGCCTCGCTCCCCCACCTTTGACCCTTTACCTCCGACCCTTCACCTCTAACTGGCTCCCCATTGGACCGAGGAAAAGTGGGCGTGAATGCTTTTTGATCCATGAATTTGCATATAGCGACCTCACTCCAACGCCCTGGAGGCGAGGCCAAATCGCCCCACGCTCTCCGATAGGACGGAACAGAAGTGGGCGTGAGTCGTTTTTGATCCGTTTTTCTCGGAAAGCCTGTGATGTTTCTGAACACGCTGCTCGGTGCGCGCCCTGCACGAGTCCAGTATCGGTGCCCACAAGTGGCGCAAGAATGGTGGTGATGCGATGGTGGCGAGTTGTGACGGTAAAGGTCGTGGCTGTTGTTGTGAAGCGGCGTTGTGGTTGGTGGTTGTTGTGTGATGGCTGTTGAGATGTGGTTGGTGGTGGTAGTAATGGCGGCTGGTCCAAATAAAAAGATAGTAAAGAAAAACGGCTATCCTGAAGAGTCGCAGCCCGACTGAATGACATTTATTCCCTCTAAACAACGGGTTTGGGCCTAACTACACATATACTTACAGAGATATCTCACCTAAGGGACCTGAATGGTGGTTTGCGAATTTCGTCAACCACAACAATATGTAGAAATGCAAAAAAAAAAAAAATCTAAATTTTGTTGAAAAAAAATTTGCTTAATTTTTTTTTTCTCGAACATTTTTTTTTTTGGGGGGGGGTTGTAAATCACTTAAAACGTGTAGAAATGCAAAAAAAAATTCAAATATTTTTCCAAATTGGCCGCCATAGCGGCCATATTGGAATTTGGACCAAGTCCAAAATCTAATGGCATGATCCTTGGACCAGACCTAACCCCCCCCCCACCAAGTTTCGTCGAAATCCATCGCAGTTTTTCCGTAATACTGTTCACAAACAAACAAACAGAAAGGGGTGAAAACAGTAACCTCCATCCATCTTCGATGGCGGAGGTTAATAAAAACAAATGCGCGAGCGATGGATGCCAAAATGGAGGTGAACACGCAGGCACTGAGGGGTGATATGCGAACACAGCGGGGTGAGATGCAGAGCATGGGGTTGAGTCTGCAGGCGGGCATAAAAGGCATAATGGCGCATGCACGTGGGGAAACGACCGAGTCGAGGACGAGTGTGGAATGTGTCCGGCCCGCGATGGAGACGGTTAAGGTCGAGGGGACGAGCGACGCCACCACAATAATTGGGGAGACCGAAACGTGTAGGGTGAGACACAAGGCGACGACGGAAGAACCAAAGGAGGTGACGGAGACGGAGAAATTAATAGAGACACAAGGGGAGACAGGATTTAGAAATAATGACGGAGACACACGAAGCAAAAGAGGGGAACGAATTAAATGAAACGAAAGATGAGCACACACACATGGAGTTAGGGAGGGACAATGGGGTTGAACTCGTGTAATGTCTCGTGACCCGGTTTGAGCATCAGGTTAACCTCCCTCAGGAACAGGGGGAGATGGTCTATCTTTCCTCATCTATCTTTAATGGAGCAGATGCGTATATGGCTATGTCTATACGTAGATATTGTTGTGGACGTGGGTTGGCTAATTCAGCCTGGCGTGTCTGTGAAAAGACCATGGACTCTGTCTACAACACTCTCCTCTGGCCAGATTTTCGCTCACAGGGTCAGTTTACCATACCTGTGAGATGAATGAAGCAGATGGGGAACCGTGTCTGCAACTGGTTAATGGATGTCAATTGGCCGAGCAAGCCAGAATTCACGTCGCACCCTATCATCTATCAAACCAATTAATCACTTGAGCCAATTGCCCCATGAGCGCAATCTCTGCTCAAGGCCCTGTCACACGTTGACGATTTAGTCAGCGTATGCCGACGTATGAAAAAATTTGTCTAAAACGCTGGCACACGTCGAATACGTTATTGGTAAGTTTTGTATATGTTAAGAGTACGCTGAAGCACGCTGGAATACGTCGTAGTACGCGGAGCTCGTTGACAAATTTTAAGCATACTCAAAAATTTTTGACGTATGCCAGCGTATGACTCACACGTTCCGCATACGCTGGCCATAAGTTGTAGGCACGTTATGCGATCGTTGACACACGTCGACACACGTTACTTGTAAGTTACTCATAAGTCGAAACACGTCGAGGTAATGTCTTGCGTACCCAAAACTTATTTCTAACCTCTGAGTAACGTGCTTTGAACCTATGTGTAATGTATCTCCAACGCATATTGACGTATGTAGACGTATTTGACGTCTTCCGGACGACCACAGAACTTACTGAACGTGTTTCTAACTTACAGCTACCGTAAAATGGCGTATTGGCAGCGTTTTGGGGAATTGGTATGTAAAAATGGGCTTCACAGGAGGAACCCGTCAGTGTTCCAGACTTCATGGTTTTTTTCTTTTTCTTTTTTCTTTTTCTTCTTCGGCATGACGGTGATGTTGACACTTCGATTTCTGGCCTTCCACGGTCACCGCCTGGCCTTCCGCTGTCACCGTCTGTCCTTCCGCTGTCGCCGTCTGTCCTTCCGCTGTCGCCGTCTGTCCTTCCGCTGTCGCCGTCTGTCCTTCCGCTGTCGCCGTCTGTCCTTCCGCTGTCGCCGTCTGGCCTTCCGCTGTCGCCGTCTGGCCTTCCGCTGTCGCCGTCTGGCCTTCCGCTGTCGCCGTCTGGCCTTCCGCTGTCGCCGTCTGGCCTTCCGCTGTCGCCGTCTGGCCTTCCGCTGTCTGTGTCCCAGAAGAATCGATACTTATTATGGTGGTGGCATTCCATTCATGCAAAGTGTAATATGTGTTGTTTGGAATGAAAGGTTTTTTGGTGGTGAAAATAAACAGAATGTAACCCCTTCTGTCCATCAATTACGTTCCACCTCAACCGTTATTTGTGCAGACTTACAGGGTTATTTTCGTCATGACCTATTTTCAATAATGACTTGATAACGATGAATGAAGGTTTTCTATGAGAGATGGGAGTCGAACGACGAAGGAGATGAAAGGATGAACAGGTGATGTGACATTACGAGAGCTGAAAGGGTGAAGCTTACTTGTGGAGGCATGAAGTGTGGAGATGAAGACTGGCAGGGAACGGGATATTGGATGATTACGGGATAAATAACTGGATAGAATCGTGGATAGATAGATGAAGAAGGGGAGGTCCGAGCTAAACTCACAACACTTATATCCCCCAAACCTCTGAGATACAGGGAAGGTAATCGAATCTGTAAATCTAATTCTGAACATGGCTCACTCTGGGAGCTTATGTGTCTCTGCAATGCTTGGGGGTTTATATTTGCAAAACCACAACAATATATATATATATATATATATATATATATATATATATATATATATATATATATATATATATATATATATATATATATATATATATATATATATATATATATATTGTTTCACGAAAAAAATAAGTGACCACTGTATTTGTTATTGTTGTCTGTCTGTATGTCTGTGTGTCTGTCTGTCTGTCCCAAGCATAGCGCCGTGGGTTTTGATCCGATCCTGATAAAAATTTTGGTGGGAGGTTTATATCATGATCAAGTTGTGTTTTCCTGAAAATGGGTGTGGTGCGCCCATTATGGGCGGAGCCACACCCAAAAAACGTGTTTTTCGGGGGTAGCCAATTTCAATTTGCATCTTCTCCTCGGGGGTTTGTCGAATCTTGCAGGGTTTTCGGTATTTGGTTAGCCCAATGGCACCTGCATAGCCCCACGGAGCTCGACTTTTCATTTTCGTCCCAAGGTCAAGGTCACGAACTTAGAAAATTGCGAATTTTGACATAAAAAATCCATTGTCTCCGAGGGGTTTGTCGAATCTGGCAGGGGTTTTGGTATTTGGTTAGCCCAATGGCACCTGCATAGCCCCACGGAGCTCGATTTTTCATTTTCGTGCCAAGGTTCAAGGTCACAAGGTCACGAACTTAGAAAATTGCGATTTTGACATAAAAATCCATCTTCTCCGAGGGGTTTGTGGCAGGGGTTTCGGTATTTGGTTAGCCCAATGGCACCTGCATAGCCCCACGGAGCTCAATTTTTCATTTTCGTCCCAAGGTCAAGGTCACAAGGTCTCAAGGTCACGAACTTAGAAAATTTCGAATTTTGACATAAAAATCATACGACCGCCCAAACTTTGAGAGCTGGGATGACAATATTTTTTTATGCATAATCCTGAGGTCATTCCCCACCTAAAGTCTTGAAACCATTTTGCTCTATCTCGAACACCTTGCCCGTGGCGCCCCCTTCAAGTTTGTTTTTACACTGATTTCATCAAAGTATGGATAATCCGAGGAGTGTGAAATGCCATATAGCCTATATGACGTTATA
The DNA here is from genome assembly GCF_056783735.1 of Eptatretus burgeri. NCBI lineage: Eukaryota > Metazoa > Chordata > Myxini > Myxiniformes > Myxinidae > Eptatretus > Eptatretus burgeri. The sequence goes on from NC_140962.1 coordinate 129,819,395, forward strand.
TTGTTCCTGGAATGTTCCAGAGGAAGTTTTGCACCAAAGGTCATAATCCTTGACCTCTGACCTTTAAAGTTCACAAAGGTCAAATTTTCAAAGTTGTGGGAATCGAACCGGGTTTTCGACCTTCTTCGACGAACTAACTCCATTAAGCTATAGCACGTATCCTGTTTCCTTATTTTAATATCCACCACATTGTTTTGTGACCTTTAAAGGTGATGCAAAGGTCAAATTTTGAAAGTTGTTGAACGAAACCAGGTTTTCGACATTTTGCAGCTAATCACCTGTCACTCGTACCACATCATGTTGATCATTTTTATAACTTGGTCAAACATTATCACATTGTCTCATCCTTGACTTCTGAAACAATCTACATTGTCAAATACCGCTCGTGAACCATTGTCGTCTTCAGACTAGTGATCAATTAAATTTATTTCAAAAATGATAAAAATTATAAAGTGCATTTCCAAGACTGCCACAGCACATGGCCCACCGACGATGGGCCGAGAAGGGTTACTGCCATCAAGCGGGCAGGAGTGTCTGCTGGTACATTAAATGCTTAAATAATTGGTTCACAGTTCTCATTGACACTAAGTGGTAATGAAAAGGATTGTGGCTTGGAAGTTGTGTGAGTAATGAAGGATGTAGTTTCGTTTCTAAATTCATGTGAAAAGGAAACTTGTGAATACAGATTAACTGCGATACATATTATTCAGCTCAATAAAAAATATTTCCCTTTTGCAGGAAGGTACGGGTCCACGGGTCATCTCTGCCTTTGTCGAGGTTGTGTTTGATAACTCTGACAACCGACTGCCTGTAAGTATATAACTTAGTTAAAGTTGTTCAAATTTCTGATTAAATGTTGTCACAAATTCTCTGTCTGTAAGGTGGTGTAGTGTTACAGTGTGAGGTTAATGCTTGTATGCCTAAAATTTGATACAGAACATCTTGCAAGTCAACGGGAGTTATTGTTATGATAACTCATTGGCCATCATATATGACTGTGTGTCGTATGTGTAGGTGAGAAGTTTATTCTAAATGTTGATTTTGTCTAAAAGAGTAACGAGTTGTCATGTTGAAGTTTGTCTTTAACCTGTGTAGAAAGATAGCCAGGGCGCAAGAGATTTTCGCTTTACTTCCAGATATGAATTGCATGGCAAGTACGAGGGTTTGTGGAGGGAGGGACTTTCTTGAATGTTCTCTCTCCGAGTATCGACGAATGGAAAGCGGAGTGAGAAAGGGGGGATGGGAGGAAATGGAGAAAGAAAGAAAGAATAGCAAGTCCCGAGTTGCTTTGTGTGCCGTGCCACGTCATGGTTTTGTGTGCTCCTTTTGAAATATGCCCAGGTTTGCGGAGCACTCACCTGCAGGTTTGCATCTATGGAAAAAGAAAAGTCCTTCAAGACTTGTGACAAATGTGTCACTCGCTGACTTTAATTCTTAATTATTTTAGACCTTAACCATCATGTCGTTAACTGGAACTATTATCTCAAATGTCATCATCAGGTGAAGTGTGTTGTATGTCGCACGTCGCTGTTTGCAGATTGATAAAGAGGAAGTTACATTACGGAGGGTTATTGGAGCCAAGAAAGATCAGTACTTCCTGGACAAGAAGATTGTGACGTAATATCTTTTATTGTTTTTTTTTGGGGGGGGGAGGAGTGGGGGTGAGAAGGAGATTGCACAAAGCAATGAAATGAAAAAAAAAAAGAATGTAAAACAACAGCGACAATAATCCCATGCTGAATGGAATAAGTGGAACAGTTGAAAATAAAAAAATTTTCCCACAAGTAGAATTGTTCAACATTGTTAACTCGAATGGCACTTCGTGGAACACTTGCCTCCACTAGGCTGAAATGTTTACCTTTTTTTATCCCACTGATAGGCCGGGTCTGCATCGGGACCTGAAACAAAAATCTAATCTAAAGGGCTTGTTCTTGTCACACACTCAAAACTGTCCATCATGTTTCATCCAAATCCATCCATAACTTTTTGAGATATCATGCACACAAACAGACAGATAGGGATGAAAACATAACTTCCATCTGCATTCCGTGGCAGAGATAATTGTGCCTGCAATTTTTGGTGAGGATGCGTGAAGCAGCTCACTGAATGTAACCCGGATGGCCAAAGACTGTCCTTTCGTTTCCATCAGATACTTAGTCGAGATTAGTTTTCTGCCTCAAATTAAAACCTTTGCACTGTCTTTGAAGAAAACAAACATTAAGCAGTACAGAAGTTGAAAAAGTTGTATCCAGACATCGATGCCCGTTTCTCTGTGTACCCCACAGTAAGAACGACGTGATGAACCTTCTTGAGAGCGCTGGATTTTCCCGGAGCAATCCTTACTACATCGTGAAGCAAGGAAAGGTGTGTGAATGTGCCACATCGTACAATTCACCGAACACTTGAATTTTCTTTTTCTTTATTCATCTTATCTCAGCAGGAATTGTGATTGAGCTGTTTTCCCATCCGAGGTGGAAGGTTTACCATGGGTGACACTCCTTCCATATTTTACGGAAATCTGTATTTTTGTTATGACCCGTACAGAGGTTTCCCTGTGTTAGTCATCAGAAAGCATGCCATGATTATAGGGAATTGCGGTGCTATTCCGATATGCTGATTCGTTTCCTAACCCATTTCATCCGGATGGGGTGAAATGCTAATGCAATAACGCATCATGACCACGATTATGTGAATTACTCCCATGATAGTTTTCATTATGAGCTATTTTTGAAGAAGTTAGCCGGGTACAAAAGCTTGCAAGCGCGTTCCCATGATTAGATGTCCGCCAGGCAGGAGACGTGTGTGTACATCGGTGTTGCGTACCCGCCTTTCCTCGCCGGCAGATTCGTCTGTACTGGTTATCACATTAGAATGGCATTTATGTTCGCTTACATCGTGAGTGTTCACATTTTATTTTGTTATATTAATGGTGTAGTATTAATTTGTGATTGGAATGATGCTCTTTGGAAAGAAAATATGGAGAGATTAAATTTAATGCCAGTGGTGATGGTGCAGTGGGAGCAGGCAGTGGTGACGGTGCAGCGGGAGCAGGCAGTGGTGACGGTGCAGCGGGAGCAGGCAGTGGTGACGGTGCAGCGGGAGCAGGCAGTGGTGACGGTGCAGCGGGAGCAGGCAGTGGTGACGGTGCAGCGGGAGCAGGCAGTGGTGACGGTGCAGCGGGAGCAGGCAGTGGTGACGGTGCAGCGGGAGCAGGCAGTGGTGACGGTGCAGCGGGAGCAGGCAGTGGTGACGGTGCAGCGGGAGCAGGCAGTGGTGACGGTGCAGCGGGAGCAGGCAGTGGTGACGGTGCAGCGGGAGCAGGCAGTGGTGACGGTGCAGCGGGAGCAGGCAGTGGTGACGGTGCAGCGGGAGCAGGCAGTGGTGACGGTGCAGCGGGAGCAGGCAGTGGTGATGGTGCAGTGGGAGCAGGCAATGGTGACGGTGCAGCGGGAGCAGGCAGTGGTGACGGTGGAGCTGGCAGTGGTGACGGTGCAGGAGGAGCAGGCAGTGGTGACGGTGCAGCGGGAGCAGGCAGTGGTGACGGTGCAGCGGGAGCAGGCAGTGGTGACGGTGCAGCGGGAGCAGGCAGTGGTGACGGTGCAGCGGAAGCAGGCAGTGGTGACGGTGCAGCGGGAGCAGGCAGTGGTGACGGTGCAGCGGGAGCAGGCAGTGGTGACGGTGCAGCGGGAGCAGGCAGTGGTGACGGTGCAGCGGGAGCAGGCAGTGGTGACGGTGCAGCGGGAGCAGGCAGTGGTGACGGTGCAGCGGAAGCAGGCAGTGGTGATGGTGCAGCGGGAGCAGGCAGTGGTGATGGTGCAGCGGGAGCAGGCAGTGGTGATTGTGCAGCGGGAGCAGGCAGTGGTGATTGTGCAGCGGGAGCAGGCAGTGGTGACGGTGCAGCGGGAGCAGGCAGTGGTGACGGTGCAGCGGGAGCAGGCAGTGGTGACGGTGCAGCGGGAGCAGGCAGTGGTGACGGTGCCGCGGGTGCAGGCAGTGGTTACGGTGCAGTGGGAGCAGGCAGAACCTGCTCCTGAACCTGCTCTTTTTTTGAAGAACCTGGCCCAGGTTGCTTTTGGTGGTCTTGAATGCATTTGTGTGGCTTAAAGTCATGCTGAAAGTTTAAACCCACCCAAGGGCTTAAACGTCAGCCCAGAGCTTTCTCTTGCTTTACATTCACCTGTGGTGTCCCAAGCAAACATATCATTCCTTTCCTGTAGTAATTCTCTGCAGACTAATGCAGTATGTGAGAGTACAGCTCTCATATACTATAGTTCTAACTGTAGCATTTTAGCGTGGCGTACTTTTTATATTGTGAGAGTCGGCCCACCGACATTTTTTTTGCTTTGCTTTTGAGAAGATATTATTATTTGCTTTTAAGATTCAAAACTGAAGTGACAAATTTGGATTGCAATGATTTATAATAATTAAAACGTTAAAAATGCAAGGAAAGCTTCCAGGATCAACCGGCACATTTTTCTTCGTTTAAACCACAATAGTGAAATCTCTTGATGTTTAAGATGAAGTATACTACTGCATTGGTATGTCATTTAAAGGGAGGTGTACCCCCATGTTGCTTCCTCCTGCTCTCCATGTTTATCAATTAACATTTATTTATTTATAAATATACATTTATTTTTAAATATACATAAACATACATTTATAAACATTGATTTATCATTTAAACTTAGCTCTCAGATGAGCCTCGATAAGGTATACCAAAAAAAAAAAACAACATTGAATTGAAAAATGACTTGTTTATTTATCCCGATGTTTTAATTTAAAAAGGCAGTGTCGGCCATGAGCCGTAACTTGTACCGTGCAGTTTCGTCCCACATATCGGGGGGATAGATAAATCCTGTACAGAATTATTCTTTATGATGAATACATTCTCAATCCACAAGATCTCCACTCAAAATCCCGCAGTTATTGCATATTTCAATCATGAAAATCGCCCTTTTGTTCCGCCCGCTCAGCTGTTTGTTCTTGGAACCAGCGCAAATTGATGGTCATGTGACCACTGAACAGTGAGCGTATTTCCCAAAACGAATTAATTATTCAAGATGGCTGCGCCCGTGAAGCAGTGTGTTTTATAACAATTTCGTTGTTTTCATCGTCAAAATGTTCGGTTTTGAACCTTGCGAGTGCATTATAATTCATCAGCCAAATGTAGAAAATGACGGTGCCCTGCCGTTTTCGATGGCTCGGTGGGAAAAATGTTTTGAGCCATGTTGCCCTGGTTCTTTTCCTATGACTGGGTAAATTATGCCAGGTATCTCCCTGTCTACTGAATTGAGATGGTGGATCTTCAGAGGACACACCCTGCATGTCACCAGGAAATGCTCGTCACGGGGCACTGGACCGTACAGCGTCAATATCGCCACCCATTCTCATCAATTGCTTGTGATCAGGCAATAGAACAAACATGTAATCGCGACTCGAAGACCAGTGGAGTATTGACTGGGATAACCCTCAAACCAGGTGCCATACGGAGATGGATACTGGCGCAGCCCGAGCATGCTGCAATTGCAAGCAATGCGAGGTTATGGCGGGTATGTCGCCTGACTGCACCAAGAGGAAGGGGTTGTACGAGTCGCAAGTGAGGAAAGTTGGTCAGGATGTCCAGTCAATCATCACTACGAATGGGAGTATGATCAACCCATTCGAAGTTGAGTCTGATCAACTGGTTTGTTTAAGCTCTGGGGTCACGATCATGTCAAACATGATCTCCTGTCTGCTTATCAGACTGGCGAGGAATCTCTGAGCCGATATATTAACGACTGTTTGACTGTGAGAGATGAAAGTCTGGACGTAGTGGATGGATTGGGTGAGCTGACTGCACCCCACTAGAAGATGAAGCCTCATCCTGATATGTTCTCTCCACTGACCCTATACTTCTCAAAACTGAGAACCTTCGCCGATCAAAGTATCTCAAAATCTTCCAAAACAACCAGTGGTCAAGAAGTCATTGTGAAAAATGAGAGAAATGTATTCTCGCGACTTCTTGCCATCGGTCAGTCTCAGAGTATCAATCTCCGTGATATTCTGACTCATTCCCCGGCACCCGTCTCAATACCTCTTGCCAGTGCTGATGGGTCCTTGGCAAAAAATGTTAAGTCAAAGCTCCTGACAATGGTCGAGGAAAGTGCATTGACTACCTGAAGAGTGGCATCCCTGACCACGCAGCGATCATTGTTGATGCGGGTCCCCTGATTCGGTCCATTAAGCCTATCCCAGATACTTTTGGAGGGCTGGCTGATGCCATTTTCTCTGCCTTAACAAAATTTGCCAAGAACACATTGTTCTCGCCTAGATTTTGTTGTCGATCGCTACCCTCAGTGGCAGCCAGACCATACATATTTATGGTAAAAACCAAAAAACACCGAAGCAATGGTCAAAATTCATGTCAAGCGGCCAGAATAAAGAATCACTTGTTGCTTTCCTCGTGTCGGAATGGAAGGACATCAACTTGCGTGCCTACTTTGATCGGGACGTTGATGTGTACATTACACATGGAGAGTACTGTCACATTCTGAGGAGTTGGAATGCCATCACAACCATTTGCTCTGTTGATGAGTTGTCATGTGACCACGAGGAAGCAGACACGCGGCTTATTCTCCACACGCAACAAGCTAGTGCAATATTTGAAGATGTCGTAATCGTGAGCTGCGACTCGGATGTGGGCATAATTTCCCTTTGTCTTCAACAAAATCTGTCCTGCAATACATTCTTCATGACTGGCAATGAGGTGTTTGAGACATCACGCATTATGGATTTGCAGAAGATGACCTGTTGTCTTGGAGCTGATGTATGCAAGGCACTAATAGGTTTACACGCATTCACGGGATGCGATTCCACCAGCACTTTCTATGGAAAAGGCAAGCAGAAAGCGTTCACTATTATGTTTGATCGTGACGACTACACACGGTCTTTCATTGAACTGGGACGAGGTTTCGATCTCGATGAAGTTTGCCTCAAATCCCTGGAATCCTTCGTATGTCATCTTTACGGGCAGCCAAAACTAGATGACGTCAACGAGGCACGATACAAAATGCATTGCGTCTCCTCAACATCTGGTCAAAGCCTTTCGCCAACCAAGGATGCATTACATATGCATACCTTGAGGGCCAATTACCAAGCGGAAATTCATAGGCGATCCCTTGTGCAGTCTATTGGTTCACCTTCACCTGTAGGCCATGGGTGGGAGATTGTTGATGGGAAATTAGTCATAAAGTGGATGACCATCAATCCAGCCCCAGACATTCTTTTGAAAGTCACACAATGTGCTTGCAAAGTATCGAAGTGCTCAAGTTCGAGGTGTTCATGCAAAAAGGCAAAAGTGCCATGTTCAGATTTGTGTAAATGTTCAGACTGTGCCAATGTCAGCCATGCAACCGATCTTCGTGATGATTGCGATGATGATGATGATGATGGCGATATTAATTATAATGATGAGGAAGAAGAATACGAAATGTTAACGGAGTTTAGCATTGTATAATTGATGTTTGTTGGCTGCAGATAACACCATGTTCACATGCCATTGTCTAATGGTACCGACCGAGTGTATCGGGGTTCCTTCTTACCTATAATAAGTTTTTAATATCGGTTTCAATCTGTATTAATTTCTCTTATGTGTTCTTTCTGTTGTACTACCATTGCGTATTACCTAGTTTTGAGCGCTTGTGATGTCAAAGGCATTTATTGAACGAAAGTTTTTGTCCACAATACAATATACCAGAAAAATGATCCATTTTAACGAATTTCGCCATTTTTGGAAGACCCCCAGATGAAACCGGATGCAGCAGCCTTCAGAACTCTCCTTAATGCGTTCACAATACAAATGATAACATGTCTCGGCAGTTTGGTGCGTGTGCGCATTTCAGAACAGTCGATATCGACGTCCAAACTTGGTTCTCAGACACATCAAGCCGACCCATTTTAACGAATTTCGCCATTTTTGGAAGACCCCCCAAGAAGAAACTAGATGAAGCAGCCTTCAGAACTCTCTGTAATGCATTCACAATACAGATGACAACTACTCTAGGCAGTTTGGAGTATGTGCGCATTTCAGATCATTAGATATCGACTTCCAAAGTTGGTTCCCAGACACTTCAAACCGACAGATTTTAACGAAATCGCCATGTTTGGAAGATCCCTCGAAGAAACAGGTGCAGCAGTTTGGAGAACTCTCTGGAATACGTTCACTATACCAATGATAACGTGTTCTGAAAATCTTAGGCATGAGTGATGTCAATGTCTGTGGATCTTGGCAGCTGAATTTGCTTTCAGACACCAAAATGACCGTTTGGGCTCGAATTACCCGAATATCGGATGGCGAGAAAAAAAAAAAGCTGCAGGAATCTCCGTGGAGAACTTTGGCCCCCCATTTTATAAGGTTAACAGCCATCAGAATCCGCAAAAACCAAGTGTCCCCCCGATCAGTGGAACGAACCTCATGTTCTAGCCCCTTTTCCAGTTATGGCTGATGGCGTAGCGATATTGTAATCGGCTCTGTCCGTCCGTCTGTCTGTCTGTCCATCACGCTATCTCCTCTTAAACAGTTGTGTAGAAATTCACCATACTTGGTAGTTTATCACCACAGGGCATGAAGATGCAGGAGCAGCATCATTTTTAGCCCCCAGCCCACCCCCCTTTGTGCCGTGGGGTGAGGTCAAAAATTCAAATCCCAAAAATGTTGCTACGGCACATCTTAAAACATTTTTAATGAAACTTTGTATGTGCACAGATGCCAACCCTCCCGATTTCATCGGGAGGCTTCCGAAAATTCACCCAAACTCCCGCCCTTACGATCACTATCCTTATCCTCCCGAAATTTTGATATTTTTGCACTGTTCACTAATCACTTCGAAGTTACCGAAGTAATCGACTTCGAAGTTACCGATGCTTCAAGCCCTCGATGTTGATTACGAAATGGCAGAAAAGAAGCTTACAAAGACCAAGAAATGGTCTCAGAAGTACAAGACCGAATACAGTCTCCAATACCCGTGTATTCAAAAGTCTGAAAGAGGAATTCATCATGCGCATTGTACAGTATGCAGCGTTGATATTTCAGTTGAGCACGGAGGTCGCGATGATATTCGGAAGCACGTTGGAAGCAAACGGCACACAGATATTGCAAAGGAGAGATCTTCGAGCACGAGTACCGGTACACTTCTGAATTATTTCACCAAACAAGGGACAAGCGAGGAAGAGGATGTTACCCGAGCGGAACTTCTCTTTAGTGGATTTATTGTGGAACATAACTTGCCCATATCAGTCTCAGATCATGCTGGACCTCTATTTCAAAAGATGTTTCCAGATTCAAAAGTTGCTTCAAAGTATGGATGTGCAAGAACAAAAACTTCAGCAATAATTGGTGAGTTGTCAAATGTTACTGCTTCATCTATTGCCGATATTGCTAGACTCGCTCCATTTAGCCTAGCTACAGACGGAAGCAATGACAGTGGTCAGGCCCAGCTATATCCTGTCCTGATTTCGTACTATGACAACAGTGCTGGGATTGTGAAGCAAGGTTTGCTAAGTTTGCCTGCGTGCAAACAAGATTCCACTGGAGAAAACATTTTCAAACTGCTTGATCATGAGTTCAGTGACAGGAAAATTCCGTGGGGAAATTGTGTTTCCTTTTGTGCTGATAATGCCTCTGTCATGGTGGGCAAGCACAAAGGAGTCGCTGCTTATATCCACAAACAAAATCCAGAGTGCTACATCATGGGATGCCCTTGCCATATGATGCACAATGTCTGACCAAGAAGGCGGCTCAGGCCTTACCCATTGAATTAGATGACTTTCTCATCGATATTTACTACTACTTGGACAAAAGTAGTAAACGCGTCAAAGGAGTGAAAGCACTGCAAGAACTCTGTGATGCCCCGACACACAAGATTCTGAAGCATGTTGCAACAAGGTGGCTGTCCCTTGATCAGTGCCTAGACAGGCTGATTGAACAGTGGGAGCCACTTCGCCTCTTCTTCAAAGAAGAAGTACGAAGAAAAATGCAACCAACTGTAGCCAAGACTCTAACAACGAGCAAGAAGGACGGCACTGTATCTACTGCCAGTACTGGCACTGCAGGATCAAGCACTAGTGGAGCAGCATTCACCACTACCACTGCAGTATCTGCTGCGAAGAAGACAGCAGGGACAGCACCAAAACCAATGCTGAGAGCAGGTAGCATCACCGGCCATTCATCACGTTCATCTACAAAGCAGATCCCTTCAGAGTCGAGAAAGACTGTGATAGTCCCATCTACAGGCAAAGAAGGACCCAAGTTAAGTTCTGCTTTTGCCAAATCACTTGATAGAAGCTCAGCAAAACCTTCGAATCAGAGGTCTTCTTCCTTGGCTGCACCTACCTCAAGCTCTCTCCTCAAACGTAAAATTGGATCTGGTACTACGAGTCTGACCTCTTCTGCTGGCAGTAAACGCAAGTGTGATCGCCCTGCGGCTAAGTGTACTACGAGTTCTACAACTAAAAGCGCATCTTCCTCAAACACTGTGCAGGAATCTAGAGAAAAACGTGTCAACAGGATGTTCTTGTCTCCACAAACAAAACTCTATCGTTTCTTCCTTCGATATGCTAACAAGCTTTTTGAGAAGGGGAATCTTCTGCTCCAAAGAGACGAACCCTGTATTCATCTCCTGCACGGAGAATTGAATGATCTTCTGAAAGATATCTTCGTACGGTTTTTGAAACCATCGGTGTCATCGGTTGCTCTGGTAAATGTACCCTTCTCTGACAGACATCATCAGAAGAATGATGAGGACCTCATGATTGGGAACGATGCCAAACTGTATATAAGGGAACAAAGGAGTCTCAAGAAATCCACCTTCACTCTGAGTGAGTCAGACATCCAAGGTTTCTTCAGTGCAGTTCGCTCATATTATGTGAAAGCCTGCAATTACATCTTCAAAACCTGGCCGCTAGATGATGAATTAGCCAAGCATGCTCAGGTGCTGGATGTTAAGCTACACCAAGAAGTGGGGTTTGACTGTGTGGAGTTTTTCATCAAGAAATTCCCCTGTCTGTTCAGTGGCGGTGATAGTGACATAGACAGTCTTGAGAGTGAATTCGCTCACGACCAGGCACACGCCTCCATAGCTACAATTGCTACTGAGACAGTGAGAGTGGATGAGCAGTGGCATCGGATTTCACAGCTCACAGATCCCTGCACTGGTGCCAAGAAGTATCCTAATTTGAGCAAAGTGATGAAGGGAATCTTGGTCATTCCTCATTCGAACGCATCATGTGAGCGGGCACTCAGTCTTGTACGGAAGAATCAAACTGAATTTCGTCCCAATTTGAGTGTCAAAACCCTGGAAGCTCTCTTAATTGAAAAACTAGCTCATAGCACCCCTTGCTACCAGAGAGAATACAGCAAAGACATAATCAGAAGGGCTAAAAGAGCCACACAGCTGTCACTCAGCAAAGCTGCCATGGAAAAAGCAAGCAGCAGTAGTACCAGCCAGTAAGGTAAGAAAAATATTGCTTCTTTTGTGCTTTTTGTTAATCTTTGATTGTCCCCTAACTTACTAATATTAACATACATGTAACATTAAAAAGTGCACAATTTTCCCCTTTTTTTGTTCAAAAAGTGGGAATTCTTAACATGTTAAATGCTCCAAAATAGGGCTCAGAGGGCACTAGAGAGCGTCTGGAACCCCAGAGCTTCCAGGGCCCTAAGGCGGGCCCTGGACTCCGCCGCAAGGGTCGAGCGCTCCGCGCTCGAGATGTGCGCTTCGTGCACATTATTTGGTGTCGGTTGCAAATCCTCCCTAATTCTGATTTCCAAAAGTTGGCATCTCTGTATGTGCAATCAACATTGGGGGACACATGAAATTTGTGACAATCTTTTGGATTTGACCCCCCGGTTCATGCCTCAGGGGATGGGAACTTATGGGTCAAAAGAAGAAAAAAAATTAAAACCTAAAATTTGATATCGGGTCATTCCTGGTGGAACTTTTTTCTTTGGGTGAGAAGCATGGGGATTTGCGAATGGCGCACACACCATCGACTTCGCACGAGTTTTCTTTTTTAAAACACTATTCCCAGTGGATTGACTGCGCACAATCAGGGCTCCGTTTGTGTGTTTTTTCTTCAAACCTTCGTGTACATTGTTGAATAGTTGCTTGTCGTGAGCGAACTGTAATGTGCTTGCATTTTGCAGATAAACCAAATGGCTACTGCGCCGGATTCTCAGAGGCTGAAGCTGCTGCGTGAGGTGGCGGGTACACGAGTTTATGATGAGCGCAAAGAAGAGAGCATAACCTTGCTTAAAGAGACAGGTTGGTGATGCAGTCGAATTGATAATTTAAATGCCAACAATTTTTAATTGCCATGATTTTATTCTTTGGCATCATTATAATTATTCTGACTTTGGGTGGGGCGATTGCTTCTCCTGTATAGTATAGCATAGATAAGGCAGTTGAAAACCATGTCCCATCACAAATGCTTTTAAACCGTGCATTATAATTGGCGAGAGTACATCGACTTGGAACTTCCAGTGATCCACGACAACAATGGATACGGGCGATTAAAATGAATGAGATTTGATTCCTTGCAAAACTCGTGTCAATGAACTTGAAGATTGTGATCAAGCCGTTTATTATGGAGGATGGCATTAGGTAAGATGTCCATGTGACGTCGCTACTCTGGAGCTTTGCACCAAATTTGCTTCCGGTCCAATGACTCAAGTGAACTGAATTATTTCCTGCACTTTAAAAAAAATGCAAGATTGAGGGTCATGGAAGCAAAAAAAAAAAATTGTGCTTCCAGCAGATCCCATTATTATCTCTGCCACCGAAGGTGCACTGAGGTTATGAAGCCATCCCTGTTTGTTTGTCGGTGAGCAGGACATCTCAAAAAAAGTCTGGACGGATTGAAATGAAATTTGGTGGACAGGTTGGGTGTGTGACGAGGAAGAATTGCTTATATTTTTGGTGAAGATCTGGATCTGGATCTGGATCATAAAATGTTTTAAGTGATTCTTCATCATTGAGAGATGGGGCCAAGAATGATGGACTGTGCAACACTATATCTCAAAACGTTGTCGACGGAATATGACGAAACTTGGTGGGTGAGTTAGGTAGGTGACAAGAACAAGCCGATTAGGTTTTGGTGAAGGTCTGGATGCAGAGCCAGCCTTTCAGCGGGATACAAAACATAAGCTCTTCAGCCTGACGTAGACATGCGCTCTGCCGAGTGCCGTTGTAGTTGTACATTGGATCCCTTTGCCATCTTCCTAAAAATATAAAAACAAGC
>NC_140962.1:129837669-129932669 GCF_056783735.1 Eptatretus burgeri
AAAAACTGACTCTTTCCACGATTCGCCTTGCGCTCGCCATTTTATCGGCCGGTAGGAGAAAACAATATGCAAATTTCCGGATCAGAATGACCTCGGGGGCGGAGCCACGCTCGCCAATTGGACGGAGGAAACGTGGGCGTGAACCTTCCCTGATCCTAGAATTTGCATATATGGATTTCACACAGACGCGCCTGGAGGCGGGGCCAAGCCGCTCCGCGCTTGCTAATTGGACGGATCAGAAGTGGGCGTGTGGCGTTCTTGATCCGAATTCTCCCTCGGAAAGGCCGCTATTTGCACTCGCGGCTCGGTGCTATCTTGAACCAGCCCAAGACAGCCCGACGCTCCGTGTTCACAGGTGGCGCGGGAACAGCCGTAGAAGGAGAGAGGTGAGGGTGGTGGAGGGTCTATCGGTGGTGGGTTGAGGGTTATGGCGGTTGAGACGTGGTTGGTTCAAAATAAAGATAGAACAGAAAAACGGCTATCTCAAAGCGTCGCAGCCCGAATGAATCACATAAATTCCCTCTAAACAACAGGTTTGGGGCTAACTACACATGTACTTAGAGTTGTCTCACCTACGGGCCCTTCATGGTGTTTTGCGAATTTCTACAGCCGTAACAATATATACAAACATACATGGACGCTTCACATTTTCGCAATAGAAGCAAAAATATGATCTTGTTGTGGGCCCCAGAGCCAAATAAACAATATATTTATAACATCCCTCACAGCTCCCATAGCTCCCCTTATCCCTCACCACCACCTCTCAACATGATTAATCGTAAATATTATTTTAAAATTACCCTGTACATGCATAATTTCCAGATATGTCCTCCCCTTCAATGTTCAGAAGAACCTAATCCAGAGTACGGTCCATTTACTGATAGTGATCTGTCGGGGTGGGGGGGGGGTGTAGCACACGCCAGTCCACTGAGGCTTGCTCCAACACACATGGTTGGGAGTTTGCAGTACGAGCAGGTGCCTGTTTAACGAGCTGAGAAAGGCAAGTGATATCAGATGAAAGAGTATGATATTGAGAAACATAATAAACTTGTGTTGCTGACATTTTATCTAGTTTCAATGACATTTTGATATTTTCGTGAAATATGAGTGGCCAAAGTAGTTTCATATAATATGCGCACATTGTCGCATGAGCATTTTATATGCATTACATCATGTGAATATTATTTAACATTAATGTGACATATTCATGTCATGTGACTTGTCCAAACGTTGATTACTCAAGTTCATCCCCACTTTGATCGCCGTCAGATTCGTCATCAGTCCTGAAATGCTCGTCGCATTTGTTTTCACATCAATCCTCGTCAGACTCGTATATGCACAGTTCAGTTCAAGACATGCCATTTTTCCTGCAGGAGCATAATAGTGTCAGATTCGCTGACTGAGCATCCACACTTAACAAGCTCCAGGACTAAAGAAGGTGCTGGCAGGAGGTCCGACGCATTTTGCTGTGTACGATGTCCCACCATGTGTCCACCCGTAATCAAAAGGGGAGGGTAGGTTGGGATTTGCTATGGAGTCATTTGCCCAAGCTGTTAGAGCGTGGGCAATGTACCCTACACACAAAGTCCTCTAGTGCACCATATGTTTCTTCCGACGGTTGGTCCGTTTTGCCAAGATGACCAAACGCATGAAGAACGTTATACCTTGATGCATTCAGATCAGTGTTCCAAAATTTTAGTTTCCCTTTCCTAGAAAACCGCCCAGTAGCATCGGAACCAGTGAATGCATGGATACCCAGTGATGACTCTGTGACATCTTCTCCAACAGCATCATTATACCGGTTTGAGAGGCACGATATGGCGGTTGTCTCCTCGTGCATGTTTATTTCGTGCATGCATCATCACCAAGCGGTTGTCTCCTCGTGCATGTTTATTATCGTGCATGCATCACCACCAAGCTGCCTCTGCCTTTGTGTTGCCAAGGTGAAAACATCAGTATCACGTGACATAATATGTACAGTGTGCCCTGTTCTTGATGCATGCAGTGCATTGAGGATAAGTAGTGTGTCTGCTTCCTCATGGTTCCTTGACAAGTCACTGACATCACAGTGCTTTGATTCTGCTCCATTTCTCATGGAAACCACTGGACCTTCTTCACTATTGTCAAAGTGAGCTTGGGTCTTGTTTGCTAAGTACATGGTGAGCTTCTCCTTCATTGTGTTGTTACCAAGGAACTTCCTGAGTGGAACTTTTATCTGTGTGACGTCATTGACAGGAAAGTGATGAGCCAATCATCCTTGCCATATTGATGTCTTCTCATCATCTTCTTCAGTGATTGCTCTGTGTCATATCATTCGAAGACCGGACTTGTGTTGTTGGACATCATTGCCTGTCGTTCAATCGTTTGGAAGAAATGCTGAGCAAATGCCTCACACGTTTTCACTGACAACATGGACAGCTCTTGGACAACAACCACTCTATCTATGATGAGAGTTTTGCTGCCTTGATTCATATCAGTGGTGTGCATGCTGGTGTACTCGTTGGGTCGATATTAAACCTTAATTACACATTGACATTGACCCTATCCATTGCAATTTTTACCTTCAGCATCTTTATGCTGCTCTGATGCACATCTTCTTGACTCTGGAACTGCTCATTCCTGATTTTTTTTTTCGGCCTTGCATTCGGTGTTAAAGCAAACTGACCGCCCTCGTAACGTTTATGCATGTGTATCTACATATTTAAAATATGTCGCAAGTTTACTCTGCATTGTAGTGCCAAGTTTAATATTGTAGTTCAAGTTCCAGCAATAACTTATGAATGGTTGATGAAGCACTTAAGTTTTTACTGATCTCTGATATGCTGTGTGAGCTTTGCTTCTTCCTCCCCTTAATATAAGAACGTTTTCACAACTCAACCTCTCTTAACTTCATCGTATGAGCTTCTTCTTCTTGATGGCTTCTCATCTTCCTTGATTATAGCTGGCGCTCAAAAGGGAGTCGAGTGGGGAGAAGTCTCGGCAAATGCGAGATGCGCAGCAGGACTCTCATGACAAGATGGAGGTACGACGTGTCTCTGGCCTGGGTCCAACTACATGACCTTAAAATGTTTCCAAAAGCAGCTTTGGTTCTGCGCTTTCATCTCTCTATGTTTCGGCATCGGAGTCAAACGTTTCGGTAAGTAGTGTCTTCTAATGTGACGTTCTGTATCTATAACAGGACATGGAACGACAAATGCGAGACCTGAAGGCTCAAATCTCAGCAATGCGCGAAGAGAAGGAACAGCTGTCGGTGGAACGGCAGGAGCAAATCAAAGAGCGAACGAAGCTAGAGCTGCAGGCCAAAGATCTCCAGGATGAAATGCTCGATAACAACGAGGCTCGGGTAATAGAATGCAAACTGAGCTTTTTATTTGATTACCCACCCGGCCCAGCTTGCTGATCTCTTCCTTCAAGAGTACACATTTCTGGTAGCTGGTCATCTGATGTTTTGTGCATCCGCATCGTGTTGGGAGCAGAAACGGCTGCTAAAGGAGCGGCAGAAGCTGCTTGAAAAGATTCAGGAGAAGCAGGAGGAACTTGCCCAGACAGAGCCCAAATACAATGCTGTGAAGGAACGGGAAGAAAAGGGCATTGCCAGGTCTGTGTCTGGGGATTAGTTTGGGTTTCACTTTTGAGGGAGGCTTTCATCTGCAGTGGACCGAAATAGATTGGTTTGGGGGTCTTTTCATGTTTCGTGTTCATGGGGTGCTTGTAAATTAGGAGACTGGATGGTTTTGTATTAGTTTTTTTATTTTATTTGTGAATTTTACCAGACTCAGGGATGTAATGGTTAGTGTCCGCTTTGAGGTTGGGAGATAGGTGGTTACAACCCTGGCTGAGTCACACCAAAGAATATAAATGGCACGTGCTGCTTCCTTGTTTGACACTCAGCATTTAAAAGGATAAGACCACTGACAATCCTCATTGGTTGGCATCCGTGGGGATGAGGAAATCCCTTCTTAGGAAATGTCCCGCTAAGTTTGGTGAGACAAACTGTGCCATTGTTGTGACGTCGTTGGTACTCAGAGTTCGCTGAAAGTTGAAGGCCTTTCCCCAAAGCTCAGTGATTGTGCTTGTCTCATCGAACAGTCATGTATTATCTTGTGTGTGTGCACGCGCAGTTCCACGACAAGCCTTAGATCCTGAAAAACAAAACTGTTGTGGAAGCATAATTTGCAGATTTCTGTTTTCTGGGCTTTTTGGGGGAGGAATTGCTCCATTCCTCCATTGTGGGATCCAATTGAAAATATAGTAGCATGGTTCGGCTCGCGACGCTCACCTCTCCACCCGCCGTTGCAGAGATTGACGTCACAGATTTGCTGTGGTGGCATGATTTATACCAACCGTAATGCAAACATTTCTTTTCTACACATTTATTTGTAATATTGCTGATATTGTATTTATTTGAAATTTCATTTGTGATGTAAGAAGCTCCAAGTGGTCTAAGCGGTCAATGGTCCAAGCTGTCTAATCTGCCTGAAGGGTGTAAGGGGTCAAAATGGTGTTCTGGTCGAAGTGGTCTAAAGGGTCTTTTGAGACTTCTGGGACTTGAAGGTCTTCAGTATCTTTTGGGAATTTTGGATCTTTTGGGTCTTCGGGGTCTTGGGTTCTTTGGGGATCTTGGAGGGCTACGGAGTTGTGTGGGTCTTCAGGGTCTTTAGGGTTTTGGGGGTCTTTGGTATATTGGGGGGTCTTGAGGGTTTTTGGGGTCATGGCAGGTCTTTGGGGCCATGGGGGTCTTCAGAGTCTTGGAGGTCTTCAGGGTTTTTGGGGTCGTGGGGGTGTTTGGGGTCTTCGGGGACTTGGGAGTCTTCAGGGTCTTGGAGGTCCTCAGGGTCTTGGAGATCTTTGGGGTCTTTGGGGTTGTCGGGGTCTTTGGGGTTTTGGGGGGTGTTTGGGGTCTTCTGGGTCTTGGAAGTCTTCGGGATATTTTGGGTCTTGTTTTTTTTTTGGGGGTCTTTTAGGTCTTCGGGGTCTTTGGAGTTTTCCACATCTTGGGCGTCTTCGAGGCTCTTGGGGGTCTTTAGAGTCTTCGGAGTCTTCAGGATCTTGGGCATCTTTGGGGTCTTCGGGATCTTGGGCATCTTTGGGGTCTTTGAGGGTGTTGGGCATCTCGGGCCTGGGGAGTCATAGATTCACTGGATCATGGGGTGTGGCGCTGCCGGTACATGTGCGAGAGGACGAAAGTCCGAGTCTTCAGGTCCTTGGTGCTTCCAGTCTTGCTCTACGGATGTGAGACCTGGACTCTGACCAAGGATCTGAGACGGAGACTTAATTCCTTTGGTATCAGGTCTCTTCGGAGAATCCTTGGTTATTGCTGGTCAGACTTTGTGTCTAACGAGCGGTTGCTGAGAGAAACTCAAATGAGATTTGTTCCCTGCATAGTCCGTGAGCGTCAGCTGCGGCTGTATGGACATGTGACTCTTTTTCCTGACGCTGATCCTGCTCACCAGATTCTCTCAGCGAGGGAATCGCGTGAGTGGAGGAGGCCAATGAGCCGACCACGTGCCTTGTGGTTGCAGCAGGTTGATTGGCATCTCAAGGGGATGGGGATGGGCCAGGAATCTGCCTGGGGGGATGGCCAGATAGAGGCACCTGGAGTACTGGCGGAAAGTGGACGCAGCGACGCGCTGTGCTGGTGCATGCTCCCCCCCCCCCCCCAATACCTGACCTGACCTGATATAACCCACAACTTCCAAGTGAAAAACAAATTCTGCAAATTTCAGAAAATTAATTTAAAATGCAAGACTAGAATATCTTGGTTGAATAAGTGTCCACCCCTTTCTGTTTTTATCATCTCAGGTGTACCCAATCACCTTCAAAATCACACACCAAGTTAATTCGCCTCTACTTGTGTTGCATTGTAGTGATTCTGATTATTTCAGAACAAAACGAGAAGAGCACTCGGTCGAGCGCATACCTCCGCCACATAATGCCTGATCTACGAGAACATATCAGGCCCAATAGATTTTTGAAATATCATGCGATACAGTACTACATCGTTTTTGGCCCTATCTCTCAATGGTGAAGAATCACTTGAATATTAAATAATTATTGGATTCGGATCTGCTGGTCATGCAGATTTCCTCTGCTGGATCGTGCATTTCACAGCAAAGACTCAACCATGAGCATCAAGGAGCTTACAAAACACCCCCAGGATAAAGTTGTTGAAAGGCACAGACTAGGGGATGGGTACATATATATTTCAAAGGCCTTGAATATCACTTGGAGCACAGTCAAGACGATCGTTAAGAAGTGGAAGGTGTATGGTACCACCAAGACCCTGCCTTGAACAGGCTGTCCCTCCAAACTGGATAACCCAGCAAGGAGGAGTCTCAAGAGGCTAACAAGAGGCCAATGGCAACTTTGAGAGAGCTACATGTCTTTATGGCAAGGACCGGTCACTGTGTGCATGTGACAACAATATCCAAAGCACTCCACAAGTCTGGCCTGTATGATAGGGTGACACGAAGGAAGCCATTACTCAAAAAATCCCACCATCAGTCGCTTTTGAGGAATGCAAAAAAACATTCCATAGATTCTGAAGCAATGTGGCAAAAAGTTTTTGTGGTCTGATGAAACCAAGATGGAACTTTTTGGCCTAAATGCAAAACGTTAAGTTGGTGCAAACCCAACACAGCACATCACCCAAAGAACACCATTCTGACTGAAGCATGGGGTGGCAGCATCATGTTATGGGGATGTTTCTCATCAGTAGGATCTGGGCCAATCGTCAGGATGAAAGGGAAGATGGATGGAGCAAAAAAGTTACATTAACTTCCCTGTCCCGCCAAATGAGGTTACACACTGCGATTCCCATATGTGAGAACCAACCAATTTTGGAACCCCATGGTCCATCCCATTTGTGTTGTGGAACCATAACCCTAAACTTTGCACTAAGTGACAGTGTGTCATTCTGATAGTCATATATGGTGGTCCACAAAATATTTGGAGATTCTGAACAGATCTGCATTCCCACAGTTTGGAAGCTTCTGATCTAATTAATAAACAATGTACTATGATGATTGCTTTTCTGCACTCATCATTTGTACAAGTGACACAAGAAGTGGGCAGGTGAGGGGATTGACTTATTTACTCATTTATTTGCATTTTACATTGTACAGTGTTTCCCAAAGTTCCCCGTAATGTTGTCATTTATTTACTTTCCTCATGCTACACTTCTGGGCTGACAGGATGTCCTAGAGGTACGCGTATTCATACCTGTCAAGCCTGTCCAGCCTGGGTTCGAACCTCGACCCAGCTATAAACTGTCATCCCGGTATTTCACAGACAGGGTGATTAATCAATATGTGTGCCGCCCCTCGGATGGACATTAAACAAGCGTCCCATCTGTCAGCATTCGTTGGTGGACGTTAAATATCCCACGGTGTCCTTCGTGAAGAGTAACTGAGCTATTCCCGGCACCCTCAACAAAGTCCAAACAAGTAGCAGTACATTTAACGTCCACCATCCCCATGCCAAATAAATAAATAACAAATCCTCCAGTGCGAGACATGGCCGGGGTGTCTTTGGCACCCGACGATGCCACCTTGCAGCACATGGAGTCGGAATTGGATTGGAAGGGAGCGGTGTACAATAGTTGATTGATTAATTGCATAATTAAAATAAATAAATAATAATCATAAAATAATTAATTTCTTAATCATTTGGCTAATAGTAGAAAAGCATACGCAAACCACCACTGTTTCATCCAAATCTGTAACTTTAAATTTTTTAAATAATTAATCGAAAAATGAATAAATAATTGATCAATTGATTAATCAGTAAATCAAAAATGCCCTTTATAGCCAAATCATTTGTTCACTGTCGTGTTCAAATATCATCTTCCTCGCTAAAAAGGTGCCCGAGATATTTCCCAGATGAGAAAGAAAATAAATAAGGAATAATAGGATCAATAATAATTAAGTAATAAATCAATTAATTTATTAATCAAACACTTTTAAAATCCTGTTTTTGTCAAAAGCATATCTTCACTTTTGTCCCCAAATTTCAGCTTCCTAGCTCAAAGGATGGCTGAGATATCACCCGGACAAACAAGAAAACAAACAAACAAACGGAGTAAAAACTGAGTACTCCCTTCCTTCCGCACCTGGCAATGACGTCATGCATCGCCTGAGTATGGAGTTCGGAAAGAGCGGTGTACAATTATTGCCGTGACCAGCAGAGGGAATTGCATCAGTGGCACAGCCACGCTCTCAGCCAGGTGATACTGTTGTGGGGCTGGGTTTCGGTGGCAAGCACAACTACTGGATGGAGCAGTGTAGTCGGCTCCACCGAACACCCGGAATTTATAGATCGTCACCCCGGATAACTCCCGAGCTGACGGGTCCCTTATCGGACCGAAGATCGCCAATAGGTCGACCGCATGGGATAGGGTCGATTGCCAATTTCAATTTACCTAAATACCCACATCGTCCAAACTACCAGGGAAATTCACCCTCGGCGGAGCTCGAGCGGAACGAGCCAGTAGCGTGCTCGAACCGTGCGTAACCCGAGCGGATGGTTACGGAGGTCCGTTGGTCCAAATGTACAATTTACCCTCGCTATTTCTCAACACGCACCGTGCTAAACCAATGAAGAAAACACAAAAACGAGCTGAAACATTCAACAAAATGGATATTTATTTACAATAGGCAGGGAGGGGAACACAGAAGAGCAGAGTTAAACCGACTAAAAAATGCAAATTTACACACAAGTACTTATACAGTTGCTACTAAGATGGGCGCGCGCGCGCGCGCACACACACACACACACACACACACACACACACACACACACACACACACACACACACACACACACACACGGACCCCAATGGTCTTTATTGAAGGCTTCCAGCTTGAGGACAGGTGAGCTGGAGACCAGAGCCTGTGCTTGGACCTGTCCATCTTGTGTCGTCTTCGACGATCCGGCTCGGCGGGACTCGAACCCACAACACGATGCCACCCCAAGCACCAGGTACCGCTCTCTCCAACCGGCCACGCACCAATCGACCAAGGAGAAGATCAGAGGCGACGATGATCCAGCTCGGCGGGACTCGAACCCGCAACACGATGATGATGACCACCACGACCCCAAGACGACAACCAGGTGACAACCAAGACGACCAACCCAAACGCTCCCAGCCAGGTGTTCCTTTATATTTCCTTCTTGTCCGGGGTGAGAAAATCGCCCTCTGAGGCGGCCTCCATCCTCATTGGCCGGCGTGTCGTGGGAAAGCCGCCCTCTGTGGCCTGATTGGACAAGGGGCACGCCCCTGCCTTCCTGGGCGGAGTCTCGATTTGATGCGATGGAAATCTCCACCCACGTACGTGGTCGAACGCACGTCGGCAATGGCGGTGTGAGGAAGCGAGGTGACGGCGTGTTGTTGTTCAAGATGCAAGTGATGTCAAAATCCTATCTATAAAATAACTTCGCAGCGCATGTACACTTAATTCCCATTAGACATAGGGGAAAGGGAGCTATCTATCCACATTTACTTATCAAAATAACTGAGCTATGGGGACCTGAATGTCGAATGCTCATGGCCACCCGATTCATAACAATACTACCCCGCAGTCCTTGTGCTGCATATGAACAAAGAAAAAGAAGGCTATACTTCTGTTTTACACATTATTTTACTTTGCATATTATTCCTACAGTTAAGAAGCTCTGTATTGCTTCTGAAGACATTTTCAATACAGAATCTTTTTATTCCTCCACTGATGGTCACCAGAGGCATATGTTTTCGGGTTGTCTGTCCGTACATTCGTCCATGCTAATTTTCTCCGTTTTCTCTGAAACCGCTTATCCAATTAACGTAAAATTTTACCAATAGGTGAAACTACTCGTGCAGAAAGTTTTAATGATAATTATGACATCATATGTCATGAGGTGTGGCAGCCATGTTGGAAAAAAATCAAAAACTTTGGACCTCTTTATCTCCAAAACCGCTTCATTAATCAATGTGAAACGTCACAATTATGATGTAGAAGTCTTGAGGAATATACGTTGTAAATTTCAACCTGATCGGACACATGGTCTGGCAGCCAGAATTATTTAATATTTTGAATCTGGGCTCAGGGACTTAAATAAAACTTGGTGTAAGAATTATGATGATGTAACAATGTGGGCGGAGGAATTTCTGGCAATGTTGCGACGTCAAAGAGTGCCCTTCTAGTTTTGAAGTGTTTTTTGCATCTGCTTTTCGATACACACTGAATTATTTATTCCCCCTTTCCATTCCCAAAAAATAAAATACTTGCCTTTTCTCCCATTACTTGGGATCCTCCCTCAGATTAACCCAGGCGACACAGGAGCGTACGGACTTGTACGCAAAACAGGGCCGTGGTAGTCAGTTCACCACCAAAGAGGAGCGAGACAAATGGATCAAGAAGGAGTTGAAGTCCCTCGACCTTGCTGTCAGTGATAAGAAGAGACAGATTGCAAATATAAAGAAAGATTTGGAGGAGTCTGAGGCAACCAAGGAGCGTAATTTGGAGCAATGCAGTGTAAGTATTACAGCCTCATGACGTCACATTTTATTATTATTATTTCCATTTTTAGCTCACCTGCAACGTAGTTCCGTGGAGCTAATGGGATGGCGCTTCGTCCGTCCGTGCATCCATGATAGGTCTTTTTTCGTGTGATAACTTAAGAACACTGAAGGGATCTAAGTCAAACTTGGTACAAGTATGTATAATGATGTAAAGATGAGATGATTCAATTTTTGTGCCAATAGGTCAAAGTTTAGAGGTTATTTTAGGTAAAGTCCTGTTTCTACAATAACTTGTGAACCAGTGATGGGATTTAGACCAAACTTGATATTGGTATATGTTTTGATGCAAAGATGAACCGATTAGTTTTTACCCCTCAGCCTGAATTGGCTAAGGGGTATTGTCGTCATAGGCGTTGTCCGGCGGGCGTCCGGGCGTCTGTCAACTTTTGGTTTCTGTCGATTTCGAGGAGAACGCCTTGTCCGATTTAATCCATTTTTGCAGGGGGTGTTGGGGTTGAGTAGAGGAAGGTTCCTTTCGAAAATGGGCACTCTGCGATTTTCAATGTGGCCTCCATGGCAGCCATCTTGAAATTGGTTTCCGGACAATAACTTGAGAACGGCTTGACAGATTGATTTTATTTTTTATTTTATTTTGCAAAGCAAAAATAAATGTCAAATGACATCACAGATGGGGTGCTCTGCTTTTCTTTTTTTCTTTTTTTTTTTCTACTTGCACTTGATCTGGTGTTGTGTGTGTGCGTGCGTGTGTGCGTGTGCCGTGCTGCGATTTTCAATATGGCCACCATCTTGAAATTAGTTTGCGTCAAGGGGCTGAGGGGTTACGCCCGCTTTGCGGTGCTATTTTTAGCATCTACAGTAGATGTCATGTCAGGTAAAAATGTTGTTGAGGTTGGGATTTGAACTAAAGTAAGTACGTACATGTACCATGATACATATGTACAGATTAGTTAGATATTGAGGTAAAATGGTCTTGAGGTTTTCAGTTAAAATTAGAGTAAGCAAAGACAATGTGGGCAGAGGCCAATCATTTGACGTTGCGACGTTGAATTGTCTAGTTTTTATTATTATTCAATCCATTTTATGTAAATAAATTGCAATGGGATCTGTACTTGAAGGATACATTTTACCTACACCTGCAACAGTTCGTACCCCCTGTCTGCTCAGGGAAAAGTATATATTTTGCAAAATTAATTGTTTTTGAATGTTAAAAATTAAATAATTGAAAATTATTTTTCATGAAAAGTTAAACTTCATCTTTGTTCATCAAGTTGGACTTTCTGCCAGTCATGTCATTGTAGCTTCGCTACCTGTTCCTCTGTAGAAAATGGAGCAGGATTTAAATGATATGAAGACGAGACTTGAGGAGTTGGATAAGAAGTACGTGGAGGTGAAGAACAGGAAGGACGAGCTGCAAAGTGAAAGAAAGTGAGTGAGAAACCATAAATTACATTCTCTGTGTGATGTAACAATTGTGACCAGTGTTCTTTGGGCAAACTGAGACACAAGTCTGTATCTAATCCCGGAAGCATTATGAGGCAGCACTTTTATGCCTTTCCTCTCATTTATTACCTGGATTTGTCCATGCCAGGATGAGACTTTTACGCACAGGAGTTTGGTGTCCACATTACCACTATCTGTAAATAACCATGGGGCAAACATCATTTCACTGTCTTTGCATTAACTTTATTGACTGATTTCCGAAGTAGGCCGATGTGTGATGCATTCTTAAGTCAAAGTAACTGTATTGGTTATGTTTACTGGAGTTGACAATGTCTCAACCTTACGCCTATGTAGACAATCTGTCAATTATGGATGCAATGACCTTGTGAGCAGCTTTTAAAGTGAGTGTGGCCATTGAGCCATACCTTGCTGATGTGTTTCAGCTTTGCCTCACTTGCAGTGCGTAGCAGTAAGTGAAGGAAGTGCCAACATGATACAGGCACCATGTCTGTGGAGGCAAGACATTAAATTGCTTGACTAAACATGTGTTGTGTTCCCTATTTACATTCAACCTTGACTCGCCAGCTTTCTGTGGAGGGAAGAGAATGCTCAACAGGGGTCGACTGCCGCAAAGCATGAGGATCTGGAAAAGAAGAAGCAGCATCTCCGTGCAGCCACTGGAAAAGTATGTTGGCCCCGACGTTTGTACGTCTCTGCATTTATTCTTGAGCTTGCACAACTGCTCACCCAGCTCTTTCTGGATCAACCCCTCTTTTAATCACTAATTTTTCTACTGTACGACCCTTTCTCCCATTTCGCTTCCGCCGAATGGACCCAATCGGGTTTCGACCCAATCGCTTCCAGCCTTTTAGCGATGTGGCTCATCTGCCTTATTTTTCATCATTGCAGCCATTCTTCACTCCAGTTATTCAAAATGACTTGCAGATTACGTCTCCGTTAAGCCACATGGAAATGTGAATAATATGATCTGTGTTTCATGTTTTCAGGCTATATTGAATGGAATTGACAGCATCAGCAAAGTATTGGAATACTTTCGTCGTCGAGGTATCAACCAACATGTCATGAGTGGATACCATGGTATCGTCATGAACAACTTTGAGTGTGAGCCTGCCTTCTACACATGTGTGGAAGTTACTGCTGGAAACAGGTATAATCTATATTTACATTGACCCCACACACGTGAAGCGAAAAGCGGGGTTAAGCAATTGGTTCACTTTGTCTGTCTGTCCTTCTGTCTGCAAATGTCAGTTTATGATTGAAGAACAACTTAATTTCAATTGAATGTTGTATTTTGAACACAAATCGGAACATGAATCAGAAAAAATAAACCTGTAGTTTATAGCAGTACTTCAGTTCTGAATTCTTCCTGAGGAGTGAGATTTTTTTTTTACTTTGTCTGCCTGTCTGGCAGTCAAACAAAATTGAAAATCATTCCAAACAGGAAACTTACTTTTAAAAAATGATGTCATAAAGGACATAAACAACAGGCACGAAAAACTAATGTAACGTTTTAAATAAGGTGGTGCAAAAGACGTTGCATCAACGGCGATTAACTTCTGGAAAAAAAATTCTACAACCTTTAAAATATTTATTTTATTTCAGTTGAATTAAATACTTGAACACTGCTGAGTATAGATCATAAATCTTCTTGGCACTTCAAAAACCCTTCTGTTTAGCAGTAGTAGGACAAAATATTCTGGCATTTTACATCATCACGACCAATCAAATTTCCCGCTCGCAGACCCTGCCCATGTCTTTCTTTCTCAAGACTGCTTAGGGAAAGGTGTTCTCTCAATGCTCTATTTATCTATTATGATGATGATTTTATTTATTTTATCTTTTGTGTTTTATTTCTTTTTTCTAAAACCAGGTTTCGAGAAACATTGTCTATTTAAATCCAGATTTCCTTTAGGAGATACATATCTGTCTTGCTTATCAACTGACTCAAGCAAATGGCTGAAGGGTCTTTCGAGAAACTGTGTTTCATAACAAATGTCTTCACCAGGCTCTTCTATCACATTGTTGACTCTGACGAGGTTAGCACCAAGATATTGATGGAGTTTAACAAACAGAATCTTCCTGGTGAGGTTACATTTCTGCCGCTGAACAAGTTGGATGTTCGGGACACAATGTATCCCGAAAGCACGGTAAGCTGTACTGGTTTCGCAATACAAAATGTTCTGAATACTACTGTTTTTTAGGACTTTATATTTTCTTCTTCACTTTCATCTTCCTATTCTCCTCACCTCATTCTTCTTCTCCCTTAATAGCACAGTCTACCGAGCACTTAATTACTTGGCCAAGGTCACCAACCCAACCTCCCCACCCTCCCAATGTTTTTGCTCGTCTCTCTAACTTGGCAGCGCAAGGCTGTGTGGTTACACATACGAGGTCATTTGTTCATCAAATAGTTGAGCTGTAGTTCTGCAAGTCTGTGATTGCCCATATACTCCTTCCAACCCCTAATTTTTATGATTAAAACTACCCCGATTCAAAATCTACAATTACACCTCGCAATCCCATTGCGCCTGATTCCACCGGCACCGAATTTGTGGAAAGTACTTGTGAAGGGCATTCAAACAAGCCGCGGCAGAGTAGCTAAACGCTCTGCCCTGCTAGCCTAGATATAAAAATATGAACGCTGCCACTGCAAGCACTTTAGAAGCAGTGAGAGTTGGCGTCATGATGATGTTGGAAGAACAGGGAGATTGGGTACGATAAGTTGATGGGGGTGGGAGGTTGCAATAGGAAAGTGAAAGCCGCCTCTGTCACAAAGTATGATGCTGCTACGCTCTGTAAAGTCACTGCTGACCATACCTTCATCTGATCCTATTCCTGTCGACTGCATCTCTGACAGCCACGTCACGAGGAGAGACTCAAATGCTCACATTACCTTTCAAATATTTGATATTGTCCCCAACTAAGGTTTATGTGTTTCTTTGCAAACTGCATCCATCCCTTTGTCTGTCCGGGTCAGTTCAGGTATGGGAGCATGCACCAGAACAGCACGTCGCTGCATCCACATTCTGCCAGTACTCCAGGGCATCCATCTGGCCATTCCCCAGGCAGATGCCTGGCCCATCCCCATCTTCTTGAGATGCCGATCAACCTGCTGCAACCACGAGGCACATGGTTGGCCCATTAGCCTCCTCCACTCACGAGGCTCCCTCGCTGAGCGAATCTGGTGAGCAGGATCAGCGTCAGGAAAACGAGCCACATGTCCATACAGCCGCAGCTGACACTCATGGACTATGCAGGTAAAAATCTCATTTGACTTTCTCTCACCAACCACTCTTTGGACAAAAAATCCGACCAGCGTAGGTCAAGGATTCGCCAAAGAGATCTGCTACCAAAGAAATGAAGTCTCTGTCTCAGATCTCTGGTCAGGGTCCAAGTCTCACATTCGTAGAGCAATACTGGAAGCACCAAAGACCTGAACACTCGGACTTTCGTGGTCCTGCACAAGTGCCGACAGCACCACACCCCGTGATCTAGTGAATCCATGACTCCCCATGCCCGACCCAGATGTCTATTGACCTCTGGCTCACAACCAGCAGAGACATGAATATCACTGCCAAGGTAAGTGAATCTCTCTGTGCCCTCAACATCCTCAATACAAACAGGTACAGACAAGATAGCAGCATCCAAGATGTCATTGAAAGCCTGGTCCTTAGTTTTGACCCAGGAAACCCATGACCCCAGCAGCTCCGATTCCTCATTCAGCACCTCGAGGGCCCAAAAAGGGTATCCAGAGTCCCCTCAAAGATGACTGCATCATCTGCGAAATCGAGGTCAGAGATCTTGACATTCCC
This sequence comes from Eptatretus burgeri, assembly GCF_056783735.1. Lineage (NCBI taxonomy): Eukaryota > Metazoa > Chordata > Myxini > Myxiniformes > Myxinidae > Eptatretus > Eptatretus burgeri. The sequence goes on from NC_140962.1 coordinate 129,853,462, forward strand.
AAACGATGCACTGCAGCTTGATCTCTCTGACATCCTCCCCAGAAATCAGTCCACACAAGCGTGGGGGCCAGTTCACACCACTGTCAAACTCCAGTAACAACTGGAAATAAGTCAGAGATGGTATCACCACATCTCACAGCACTCTCAACACCAGAGTATAGTTCAGCCATCAGATTGATCAGTTTTGGTGGAACCCCACGAAGGCCAAGAATCCTCCAGAAGACATGCCGATTCACTGAATCGAACGCTTTACAGAGACCAACATAGGCTGCAAGCAGCCCCTGTCGAAACTCTCGCCTGCGTTCTGTGAGAACCCGAAGGGCAAGGATACGGTCAATCATTGACCTCTTTGGTGTAAAGCCTGACTGTTCTGGGCGCTGGTGCTCAAGCAGATGATGGCGAACCCCATCAATAATAATTATTTGAGCAAAGACCTTGCCGGGCGCTGAGAGCAGGGTCACCCCTCGGTAGTTGTTGCATTCCTGGCGACCCTTCCCTTTCCAGAGAGACACAATAAGGCCCCCTCTCCCTGTCAGTTGAGATGATGCCTGTGTTCCAGGCAGAGCACAGAACTGCATGCAACTGCATGAGAAGTTTCCACCAGTCTTGAGAAGTTCAGCATGGATGCCACGGAACCCTTGAGCTTTACCCCATTTCAACTGGTTCACCACAGCCTGTATTTTCACAAACGAAGGTGGATCACAGTTGATTGGATGGTCAGTAATGGAGACAGTAACACCCCTGACATACAACTCAACAGCTGGTGTAACATCCTGGTATAGCCGCTCAAAGTAACCGGCCCAGTGGTCCTTCACTTTGGACTCCTCTGTCAAGAGCCCACAACCCTCTCTCTAACTGCAGTACACCGAGGGATGGGCTTGGAGGAACGCAATGTTCGAATTCCCCTGAAAGTAGGACGAGAATCATTTGACCACAGGTGATGCTCTACCCCCTCACAGATTCTTCGCACATAGGCCTCCTTGTCCACCCTCAGCACACGTACAGTTTTGCGCTTCAACTCCCTTAACAGCTCATCTCTGCCATTAAGTCTGGGCCTGCGACTCTGGTCAATGGTATCCAGTGTCCCTTGAGAGAAAAAATTATTCTTCCTCCTCCAGTGAGTTCCAAGACATCCACTGGCAACATGAAGGATGGTGATCTTGAAGGCACTCCACAACTTTTCAGGATTCCCTAAAGCACCCTAACCGTCAAAATCCCCACTCAGCCTGTTTGCAATCTCCTCAGCTACCCTCTCACCCTTGAGCTTGCCAACATCCAGTCTTGGCTCGGAAGATACCATTCTCCCAGATTTAATCTGCAACTTCAGAGTTTCTACAACAAGCCTGTGGTCGGTATTGAGTAACTGAGCACACCGGTCGATCCTGCAGTTGTGGTTCATCCTCCTGCAACTATCAACGAACATATGGTCAATCTCCTTTGCCACACCAACAGCGATGGAATACCATGTCTAGCAATGAGCCTGTGGGCACTGAATCAATGAACCAGCCACCTTCAGTCCATGACTTCTTGCAAAGTGAAGGAAGTTAGTGCTATGCTGGTTCACAGTTCCAGACCTCTGGGGATCAACACATGTCTCATATCCATCCCTATCAGTACCGGTCGATGCATTGAAATCCCCCAAGACCAGAAGAGTATCTCATTTGGGACACTGATCAACCATGGACTCAAGCGTGGCAAAGAATGTGTCCTTCACAGTGAGATCACTCACCTCAGTCGGAGCATAAACAGAGAACAGGGAAACGAAACCCAAGGAGTAATGAATCCTTGGTCTCTTAATACGCTCGTTGACCGGTGTTACCTCAATTATCATTGGAGTCAGCTTATTGGACAAAGCTACAGCAACTCCTTGGGCATGGTAACCATCAGAGCGACCAGATCAGGAGTCGGTGTAACCACCCACAATGATCTCGCCACCACCCCGTCTCTGAACCTCAGTGCTGCAACACCGTTGTTCAGATGCTTGAGCTCAGATGATAAGAGACATGTGATCATCCTGTCTTAGAGATAGGAAATTCCATGCAGCCACCCAAAGGGGACCGCCTCAGATTAACCCGAGGAGACGCCGTCTGGTGGACGACACCTCAGCACCACCCTGACACACTCTACCGCAATCCAACCCGGGAAAGTTACCCTGTGTTTTTCCTCCTATCCTCAAAGAGTAGGGGTCCTGAAGGCTTTGCCCCAATCCCGTCATCCTGTGAGCTACCCTGCGAAGGGCAGCTGCATGGGAGGTACTCCCACGGAGTGGGCTTTCAGGTTTTTTTTTTTTTTTTGCGTTTTTGGTGTATTTTGTGGAGTGAAGGGTTTTACAGTGGCTCGAGTGCAAATCCTGCCACCAATCTCCGAAAATACAGTCACCCAACTGCAGGAGGACGTCAGCAGACACAGTTGGGCACTAGAAATTGATGGCCGTTGGCTCACAAGGAGCTCCTCCGCCCTTTGACATGTTTTGTTTTTAATCCTGCTGGGTGTCCATGTCTATACACCCTCACCAGAATACCTGGAAGGGGAGACAGTGTAGTCGCCAACAACCCGACCATGAAACAGGTTGGCGCAGGTTTACATGGTACCTGTGGCAGGTCACAGATCTAATCTGGCTTGACCTGACATCAAGTACATACAAAACGCCAACAAAAGGACAGTACAATGTGGGTGAGCGAAAAGCTGAAACAATATTATTTAACTTCTTATTTTAACAGTAGTTTTTTTTTTTTTTGCTCAAGTTTTGAACCTTGTTTGCTTTAAAGCTGATAGTTTCATAAAGAATATTCATCCCCTTCTTCTTTCCATCATTAATTTTATTTTTTGAGACTATGCCAGCATGTTTAATTGAATAAAAGGCCAAATGTGAGTGACGTGTGTGTTCATTCCTCAAGGATGCCATCCCAATGATAAGCAAGATGACGTTTGAGTTGTACTTTGCCAAAGCGTTTAAACATGTGTTTGGCAAGACTCTCATCTGTCGCAACATGGACGTCTCCACACAGCTTGCACGTGCATTCAACCTTGATTGCATCACACTTGAAGGTGCCTTCCTTCTCATCTTCTCTACCTTTTTCTGCTTTGTCCAATTGAATTTTGATGTTGAGATCATATGCAGATCAATGAGATGGGTTGTACTTTTTGTGTAGGCGATCAGGTGAGCCACCGTGGTGCCCTTACTGGTGGGTACTACGACACACGGAAGTCTCGCTTGGAGCTTCAAAAGGAGGCGAAGAAAGCTGAGGCAGAACTCAATGAGTTGGAGTCCCGACTGAATGAGAACCTGCGGCGTAACATTGAAAATATCCTTTCACTCTTTCTTTCTGCCCTTTATTTCTAACTAGCAGGGTACCCGGTGTTGCTGGGCAACACTGGGTCCTTCCTCTCACCCCACCCCTTACCCTCCCTCTGTTATTTACCAAATGTAGTTGCTTGTGTTCAGTTTCAAGTTTCTTGTGGAGCGCTCGCCAAGTTGCTTAAGCAGTCAAGCAAGCACTCCATTCAAAACCGTTGATAAGGAAAAGCTGGCTTGGCAAGTGCTAGCTTGCTGCTTGGTAACTGAACACACCCCAGACGTCTCAACAGCACACAGTTCATACAAAACGCCAACAAAAGGACAGTTTTTTTTAATTAAAGATTTTACATATTAATCATGACTATTTTTGTTGTGATGAAAATGTACCTTGTTCAGTTTTTAAAAGTACATAAACTCAGAGGTCATGTTGAGTGTACGCCATCAATTTTCCCGTCGGCCTCCCGACTAATTAATTACAGTTGCAGGTATTTCACGACCAAGCCAATTTTAATGTTGTTACTTCACATCATTATTTCGCGTCCATCAGTTTGTTTATAAGCCTTGAAAAGTCGGGCTAAACCATAACTTAAAAAAAAATGAAATATCACTATTTTTAACCTCCGCCATCTTCGAAGATGGATGGAGGTTACTGTTTTCACCCCTTTCTGTTTGTTTGTTTGTTTGTTTGTGAACAGTATTACGGAAAAACTCCTCGACGGATTTCGACGAAACTTGGTGGGGGGTTAGGTATGGTCCAAGGATCATGCCATTAAATTTTGGACTTGGTCCCCCCCCCCCCAAAAAAAAGAGAATTTTTTTTTTGCATTTCTACATGTTTTAAGTGATTTCCAACCCCCTCAAAAAAATTACCCCCCCCCCAAAAAAAAAGACTTTTTTTTTTTGCATTTCTACATGTTTTAAATTTCCAACCCCCCCAGAAAAATTGTTAGAGAAAATTTTTTTTTTTGCATTCCATGTTTTAAGTGATTTCCAACCCCCCCAAAAAAAATTGTTACCCCCTCCAAAAAAACAAAATTAAGAGAATTTTTTTTTTTGCATTTCTACATGTTTTAAGTGATTTCTAACCCCCCCAAAAAAATTTACCCCCCCAAAAAAAGGAATTTTTTTTTGCATTTCTACATGTTTTGCGCTTTCCAACCCCCCCCCCCCCCCAAAAAAAAATTGTTATAGAAAAAATTTTTTTGCCTTTCTACATATTTTAAATGATTTCCAACCTCCCCCCCCCAAAAAAAAATTGTTCGAGAAAAAACATTTTTGCGACTTTTTTTTCAACAAAATTTCGATTTCTTTTTTGCATTTCTACATGTTTTAAGTGATTTACAACCCCCCCCCCCCAAAAAAAAAAAAGGGGAAAAGAACTATAACTCTGTCAGCACTGTTGACATCATATTTAATGAATAAGATATAAGGTTCACTTGAGTGACCCAGCAGTATTGGCGGCGGAGGTTTTGCACTCTCCCGAGTGCTCCCCCTCTAGTCTTTCCTCTGCATTTGAAAAGTCAGGCGAAACCATAATTTTTTTTTCATTGAAATATCACTATTTTCTTTCCTCTGCATTTGAGAATTAATGTACCTTCATTGGGCGGTATATATTAGACCGCTGCCATGATTGCTGCCGACAAAACATGCATTACCTCGTTTGAGTTGTGATCAAAATGTACCTTTGTTGCCTCAAAACGGTATCTTCGTTTAATGATAGAAAATGTGTTGTTCAGTCTTCATATGTACATCAGAGGCCGTTAAAAAATCTGAGCTATGTGGAGTGAAAAAGATGGTGGCGATTTCTGGATGGCTGGAGGGAAAGGAGCTGCAAGGCGTGGCCTGTAGAATGGGCGGCACTTATAACCCACCCAGAGACCCACACATCCACCCATAGACCCACACATCCACCTACAGACACTAACTCAGCTTTATTTATTAGATTGAGTGGTTTGATGGTTTATTAGGTGCTTCTGCATCTATCAGTTGCTCTTCATATTGTTTTTACTTGTCCTTACCTTTATATATCATTGTGTAGATTAAATAATGTTTACCTTCAAATTGTGATTTATACTGGTTTGATATATTTCTTGAGTCTTGCATGATTTAATATTTTTTAAACATCTGTTTCAAAAGATATAAACTTAACTGGCCTGCCGTACAAATCAACAATGAGATAGACCAACTGATGAATCAGATGCAGCAGATGGAGACTCAGCAACGAAAGTTCAAGGCATCCAGGGACAGCATCGTATCAGAAATGAAGATGATGAAAGAAAAGCAGCAGCAGGTGGATAAAACCTTCATGCCAAAGGTGTGTACCATCTTGAAAAGTCAACAATGGTTTGTTTGTATTGAGAGGCTCTTATATTGTTGTTCTTTAGGAAAAACATAATGCTTAAGAGTGAACCTTGACATTTTGTTTTTATTTTATATTAATCAATGTGGCAGGGTAGTCTGTTGGTATTGTTTACTTACGTCTTCTGTGTCAACCCACCAGAATTGTGCATTAATCTTAGAAACACTTTCAAGTATTTGTGTGTTTCATTGTGTGTACATTATTCTTTTGCTTTTCATGCTAGTGGTCAATAAGGTACATTGTTTCACAACGCAGCCCATCTCCACTCGCACTGCACGTGGATGGTATTTTACGCACTTGTTTTCACTTTGAGCAGACCCAGAACTAGGAAGCGACTGCCTTTATGTACCCAGAGTCAATTACCAACTAGTTAAGTGTGGAAATAGTTTGAACTGCAGTATATCCAAACACCATGGTATGCATTACAGAAGCCCAGACCAAAATGATCCCGCATTTTAGGAGGAAATATTTTAAAGTTCAGAATCAGTTAATGCTTTGAACCCGAGCAGCCATTTTACCAGCTGCTATTCAAACCTCCATTTTTCTGAGCAGCCGGATTTTCTCCAGGGAACCCAGGGTGGGGGAGCTGAAAGTCCAAGGAGCTCAGGGTTCAAAGGGTTAAGGATAACAATTTGGCTCTCTCTTCTGTAACAGTCCTTGACTTTAGGTAATGTGTATATCAGCTTCTACATGAAGCTTAGACAGTAGAACCAGAAGTATTAAAAAGATTGGGTGAGATGTCCAGAGCATTATTTGTTTTATAGGCTGTTGTCATGAAAGTTGCAGGACATATGCTCAACTTTGCTTTGCAAGTGATTTAGTTCTGGAATCGTCTGTGATCTTTTGAGAGTTTTGATATCCCGTGCCCTGTTGTCATCTCCTCACTCCTTCTTTTCCCATCCTTGTTCATCTTTGCCCCATCTTCCATGAGTAGCAACGGAGTCATCAGAGCCTTGAGGCGGGCCTCAAGGCCATGGAGTCGACACGCGAGTCTCTAAAGGCAGAGTTGGGAACAGATTTGCTGTCACAGCTCACTTTGGAGGACCAACGCAGGGTGGATGCTCTCAATGATGAGATCCGAAGCCTGCAACTGGTAATTGAATAACAAAAGTCTGAGTAAGAGGATCTTCCAAACTAATTATAAGTTGGAGCCTTTGTACCGTCGTGTGTTGACGAATCACGGCTGCACAAATTGTGTGAACAATCCCTTGGTTGGCACATCAGTCAGCGTGCCGGGAAACCCATTTGTCATTCTTTCACAAAGGGTGAAAAATCAATTGGGCCTAGGTGATCATATTTGGAGAAAATGACAAACTTGAGAGTTCATACAACACGTTACCCCATGCAGTCTTGAGAAACAGGACATGGGATTCGTCTCTTCAACTCTTGCTTTGCGTTTCTGAGCATGATCGATATGTCCTACGAACCGCAATTTTTTTTCTGAATCTCAATATTCCCCAATTCTGAGAGTAAGTGGAAATTTGATTGAACGGAATGTCCTTTGACAGCATAATAGCGACTATTATGCTGTTAAAGGACATTCCTAGCAAAGTCTCTTAATATTCCACACTCCATTCGGAATGAATTATCTTTACAAACTGAACCTGGGACTCCTTACTGGCTTCCACTTTCTTTTTGTGCACATGTGAGGCGTACAAAAGAACGTGTTCACACGGTCACAATGCTTTGTGTGAACAGAAGCACGAAGTTTGTAAAATTTTGTTCAAGTCCTGCTAAATAAAAGGTTTTCGAAAGTGCCAAGAAGGTGATTTGTGCTCGACAGTGTTCATGTGTATAATTAAATTGATATAAAACAAGGAAAAAAGACATGAAATGTCATAGCCCCCAATGGTTTAGTAATTTTGCTGTACGGAGTTAAAGGGCTAACCCATATTTATCTCTATCTATATTTTACTAAAAATTCTCATCTTCTATGTATGTATGTATGTTCCCGAAATACAGCCAAAACAGCACATGATAGCGCAAACATTTTTAGGGCCACCTTACTCACCATTCTCCTGCGGTGTGCAGTATCAAGTTTCGTTAAAATCGGGCAACGAAAAAATTATTAAAAAATCAATTCCCGATTCAGCCAAGAACTCTTCAGGAGAATTTGTTCAATGCAAACAACCTCAGCGGTATAGTTCTCTGGAGCCATCTTTTTTTTCTTGAAATGATTTGTAAAAAGAACGATTTATTTTTCAGCATAAAATAAACCGCCATTTTGATCTAATACGTCCGTGTTCATTAATAAATACAATTGTGTTTAGAAGATTACGCATAATAATTTCTCCAACTTTCTTTTCTCCGTTTTTTTTTTCCACATTGACACGTAATATCAAGTTTCGTTCAAATCGGGCAACAAAAAAAAAATTTAAAAAATCAATTCCCGATTCAGTCAAGTACTCTGGGATTATTTGATCAATGCAAACAACCTCAGCGGTGTAGTTCGCTGGAGCAAATTTTTTTTTTTTGAAATGATTTTTTTTTATCAACCACTGTCACAATGGGTTCACGGGTCGTCTAGTATATTACTAAAACTCTCATCTTGTATGTATGTATATGTTCCTGAAATACAACCAAAACTGTACACGGTAGCGCCACAATTTTATAGCCACCTTACTCACCATTCGCCTGCGGTGTGCAGTATCAAGTTTTGTTCAAATTGGGCAACGAAAAAAAATATTAAAAAATCAATTCTCGATTCAGTGAAGTACTCTTCGGGAGTATTTGATCAATGCAAACGACCTCAGCGGTATATTTCGCTGGAGCTATCTTTGTTTTTTTCTTGAAATGATTTTTCCCTTCAACCGCTGTCACAACGGGAACCCAACGGGTTCACGGGTACAAATATAATCACTTGGACAAGATATGGTAACGGACGCACCCCCACACGGACACGAAAATTGAGACCAAATCCATAAGCCCCCATTTCAGACCAAATCCAATGGGGGCTTACAAAGGTTTTAAAGCCTGTAGGGGTGAAAATAAACTTTTTTCAGGAAGTTTTCCACTGTTGATGCACCGTCTTTCACATCACCTTATTCAACACGTTACATTCGTTTTTCATGCTTGTTGTTTGTGGCCTTATGAGATCCCTAAAAACATTTTTTCCTGTTTGAATGTTTTACAATTTTGTTTGACTGTGTAACCTTACTGAAATGGCAAAACTATCATAACCCTACTCCTCTGTGCACATGCACGTTCGAGACGAGATTCTGTACAATTTGCCAAACTCAGAGCCAAAGTACTGCTAAACTGCAGGATCATGTTCCAATTCATGTTCTACAGTGTTCAAGATTAACTTAAACTTTTTCCCATCATGAAGGATGGGTACTTTTGCTTGTGTATTACTTACTAGTCCCATAATACAGTTTAAAATTGAGGACATGTACTTGAGAGGTGAATAATCAGTCAAATACCACTCTTGGGGATTCCATGCCTATTTCTGCTGACTCCAAGCTTAGCACTTTAGTCTTTTATAAAGCATTGTGCCCTGTTGCTATTGATGTGTAAATGTAACTTCAAAATAACCGAAACTTCCTGATGAGAAAATTTGGACTTGTGCTTTTTGGTGTGAACTCTAATAGATGGTGAGTCTCAAACTCTGAAGCCTGATTCATTCACAAATGTTGTGACCGAGTGTACACGCAGCCACTTGATCCTTCAATTTTCATCGACATTGGAGTGGGTTATTGTGCCCTTTGCAGAAGAACAAGAAAAGAGCAATTCTGGCCTTGACTATCTCTTATTATCAGTCTGCTGTTCTCTCAAAACCAGCAATTTGATTTAATATATCGCAAGTTTAATGTTGATTTAGCCACTCATAATGGATAAACCTTTAATAATTCTCATTGCAGGATAACCGACAGCTCCTAAGTGAGCGGATAAAGTATGGCAGTGTAAGGAATCGTCTGGAGACTTACCTCAATGAAAACCTGCGCAAGAGATATGACCAAGTGGAGTCTGTAAGAGTACCTGCCCACCACTTGTTCTTTACTTGCCATATTACTTTTTCTTCACTTTGTCACTTCATTCCTACCTCGGTCTCATTTGATGATTTCATGCCTTCGTTCGTAATTATCCCTTGCAGGAACTCGGTGAGCTGCGGGAAACTGAAAGCAACACATCTCTTACGACGACAAACTCTGAACTGGAGCACATCAAGCGCAGGATTAAGGAGACCCTGGAACGTTCAGACGGTCCGCACTACATCTTCACTTTTCTTCATTACTCTCTCTCTTTCTGTTGTTATCTCTGCCAACCCCTTCACCCCAACCATGTTTATCTCATGCACCTTGCATTTTCTCATCACTTGCAGAACTTGATACTCTGATGGACAAACTGGAAGGTGAAGTCAAGGAGGTCCAGCGCAACATTGATCAGTTTAAGAACCGTGAGAAAGAGCAGGTTGATGCTATCAACCATGATGTCAAGGAGCTGGAGAAAATGACGAACAGGCAGAGCATGCTGCTGAAGAAGAAAGAGGAATATATGAAGAAAATTCGGGAACTCGGCTCTCTTCCTCAAGATGCCTTTGAGAAATATCAGAACCTGTCACTCAAACAGGTAATAAAGAGGTAGTCGGCCATAATGCTGATACCATAGTTGTTTTTGTACTAAAATATGAACATTTATAAGCTTCCCCATTTGAACATCACTTTTCTCTTTCTCTCATACACTTAGCTCTTTAAAAAGCTGGAACATTGCAACCAGGAGCTGAAAAAGTATGGTCATGTGAATAAGAAAGCGCTCGACCAGTTTGTGAATTTTTCGGAGCAGAAGGAGAAGCTCATGAAGAGGCAGGAAGAGCTCGATCGTGGGTACAAGTCCATCATGGAGCTGATGAATGTGCTTGAGCTTCGCAAGTACGAGGCCATTCAGCTTACCTTCAAGCAAGTGAGTTTTTTTAGATATTTTTATGCCTCCACCGCCGAAGTCGTCTGAGGCATGTTTTCAGGTTGGCCATGCGTCCATGATTCCCTTTCAAATTGATTTTCTCTGCAACCACTTGTATGATTACATCATCGGTCATGTGGTTCGGCAGCCATATTATTTTAAAAAGAAAAACCTTTAAAAATCATGATCCCCGAAACTGCTGAACAGATCGAGGCAAAATTTTACAGGTATGACTGCCTATCCGTGAGGAACAAAAAGTTCACTCCCTTTGACGATGTAGCTCACATGGTTTGACAGCCATATTGGATTTACCCTAAAACCTCTCAGAATCTTATTCTCCAGAACGGCTTGACAGGTCAAGGGGAAACTTTACACACATGGTCCCCAAGCCTTGGCGATACCAGGGGGGTGTTCACGAATAATTAATAGGTCACATGGTTTGGCAGACATATTGGAATGATGGAAAATATTTTAAAAGTTCTTTCTCTTGAACCGCTTCATCGATCGATCATGAAACTTCACAAATATCATCTCAAACGAATGCTGCATATAGTGTGAAAATGATGACATCATAAGTCACGTGGTTTGGCAGTCATCTTGGATAGAAAAACACACCTTGTCCGATTAACAAGAAACTTCACAAACCTGATCCCCGACCCAATTAGAGGCAGAATGTAAATTTATGATGTCATAGGTCATGTGGTTCAGCAGCCATATTGAATTGAAAATGAAAATCTTCTTCTCCAGAACGGCTTACGAGATTGATCTGAAACTTCGCACACATGATATAGGATGTAAATGTTGACATTATAGGTCACATGGAATGGCAGCAATGATTTAAAAATTAATTAATTAATTAAAACCTTTAAAAATGTTCTCCAGAACCACTTGACAGATCGAGGGAAACTTCACACACATGTTCAGTTCCCCAAGCCATGGGGATACCAAGGTGTTTGTTGGTTGTTTTTTTTTGTATACCATGTCTAGGTTCATGTAAGAGCTAACACACAGAACATGTAACAAGGCAGGAGACGAGAGTGGCGGGAGAGGAAAGCACAAAATAGTGGGGAACAGAGACAATAGGAGATTTGTGGAAAGGAGAAGTATGGAGCGGGGCACACGTAGTGAACAAGATGGTATGACAGGTACTTTCAAGAAGGAAAAAAACCAGGGAATTTGAAGGACGTGGGTTTGGAGTGGATTAACAGGGGTAGAAAAGATCATGGTTCTGAATGGGGAAAGACAAGGTTGGTGGAGAACAGCTATTTTGAAGACCTGGAGGGAGGAGTTGGATTGAAGAGTGTGTGAGAGTTTGTTCCAGAGGTGGGAAAAAAGAGGAATGAAAGAGTGAAGGTGAGCAATAATTCTTGATTTTGGCAGTTTCACCAGAAGAGGTTTCTTGGTGGACCTTGAGCATCCTGCCTGGTGTTGAATTAATGGCTAGAGTGGTGGGTTTGGGATCCTAGGGTCCTGAGTTCAAATCTCCCTTTTTTCTGTTGAATTAATATCAGGTGGGGTTGACTCAGCCTGTCATCCTTCCGAGGTCGGCAAAAATGAGTACCAGCTTGCTGGTATCCTGCGTTGGAATAGTGACCCATCGAGGATTGTGCCAAATAGCCCAGGAAGACTGCTTAAGCAGCACCAACGCTCTGCACCAACGGGGGGGGGGGGGTACCAATGGTCCTAAATGCCTTGGTTTCCACAGCGTGAGGTCGAGCTCAGTGTGAGGCACGAGCACCACCCCAAAGGGGAGAGCAGTACTCCATCAGACTGCAGATGAAAGCTTTGTAGGTGGTTAGAAGCTCAGGTGTACTAAGGAAGGACCTACGATGCCCAGTCGGTGACTGGCTCTGGAGGCCAGCTTGGAAATGTGGCTTTCCCAATCAAGATTGTCCCAGATAGTGAGGCCCAAAAGTTTGAATGAAAGGACTTCTTCAAGCGGATTGTTGAGAAAGTAGATGGCTAGTTATCGAGCCTGTCCTTTCGGAGAGACATAGTGAGAGTGTGAGATTTGTCAGGATTGAAAGATATGTTCCAAGTGTTTGACTAGCTTGTGATTTTATCCAGATCTGCAGGGAGTGAAGAAACTGCTGCTTGCCGATCTGAGGAATGGCAGATGGCATGGCAGAGGGTGGAGTTGTCAGCAAAGAGATAAATAGGATTTTCCAGAGAGTGAGAGAGATCGTTGATGAAAACCAGAAAAAGAACAGGGCCCAGAACGATACCTTGAGGAACTCCAGCCTGGACAGGAAGAGGGGATGAGAGAACTTCAGGAAGGGCCACACGATGACTGCGGCAGGAGGAAGTCTGCGGGCCATGAGTCGAGATGTCCTTGGATACCATAGGAAGAGAGTTTGAGCAGAGCAGGGTGCCAGACCGTATCAAAAGCACACGATATGTTTAGGGAGATGGCTCTGAGTTCATGTCTGGCATTGAGGATCTCCATCCATTGTTGGGAGAGCATTGTTGGGAATTAACAGCTTATTTAATTATATCCTTTATGAGGCACCATCCTCAGCCACCTCGCTCTCTGGGGTCTTAAGGCCTCTCCCGTGTTACCTGGCTGGGGTCTGAAGCTGCCATGTTGTTTTGGCCTCATTAACCATGCCTTGACTTGCAACAGGCTGCAACGATTTCTTAACGACAAAGTTTTTATTTTTATTTTTTCCACTTTTCTCACTAATATTATAGAATGCCTGTTCATCATAGCTACAAATTACTGGGTACATTGCAACGCTTATAAACGCATATTGATGCCAGCATTCTTGTCTTTATTTCATTTCCGCACATGCCATAAGCTCTAGATTTCAATATTTAAGCTCGAGAATCGAACTTAACAGCAGTTTGGACAACTAAAAAAGTGTTCATTTGTCCAATTCGGACATATTTGATATTTCGGGAGTCTTCGGGAGGGTGTGTGTTTCATATGACAGTTCAGAGATTGCTATCACTTGCCAATGAAGCCATTCCTTATTAACGGTTTTGTTGGAGTACTTAAGCCACTTCGTGAGCACTCTCCAATATTCGCACTGTCACTGAATGTTGATCAAATTGAACAATGTTCAGTAGTAACTCATCGGCATTGACTCCACGTTGTTCTGCGGTGTATCAGGAGATGGCTGGCTCACTGAAAATGTGCAATTTCCTCTTTTTGTACAATATTTTTTCATTATACTACCCGTCACTTCGGCAGAGATAAATACAAAGAATAATAATAAAGAAACGTTTCATTAACATCACGGCATGATAGTTGAGAGATACGCACACTCGCTTTAAGCTGTGTAGCCTGGGTTTGAATCCTGACCCATCTGTAAACTGTCATCCCAGTATTTCACAGGCAGGGTGATTCATCAATGTGTGTCATTAAATTGGATGTCAGATCTGCTGGAATCCACCCCTCTCCACCCCTCTCCTCCCCTTCCTTCCCCTCCCCTCACAGTTCTTTCCCCTCCCTTCATGCCTTCCCTTCCCCCACTTCTCCTCACTCCCCCACAGCACTACGCTCCCCCCTCCTTCCTCGCTTCCCCACCCCTCCTCGGTCTGCCTACCTCTTTGCTCCTCCACCCCTCCTCGGTCTGCCGACCTCTTCGCTCCTCCACCCCTCCTCGGTCTGCCGACCTCTTCGCTCCTCCACCCCTCCTCGGTCTGCCGACCTCTTCGCTCCTCCACCCCTCATCGGTCTGCCGACCTCTTCGCTCCTCCACCCCTCCTCGGTCTGCCCACCTCTTCGCTCCTCCACCCCTCCTCGGTCTGCCTACCTCTTTGCTCCTCCACCCCTCCTCGGTCTGCCTACCTCTTCGCTCCTCCACCCCTCCTCAGTCTGCCGACCTCTTCGCTCCTCCACCCCTCCTCGGTCTGCCTACTTCTTCGCTCCTCCACCCTCTCTCTCCTCTGTATTTTTCTCCTCCTCCCCCCCCCCCCACCTCCATATACCCGTCGTCCGGGGGGTGGTAATGTTCTTTCGGACCCTCCCCTCACACTGCCTTCCCTTGCCCTCCCCTCATGCTGCCTTCCCTTCCCCTCTCCTCATGCTGCCTCCCCTTGCCATCCCCTCACGCTGACTCCCCTTCCCCTCCCCTCACGCTGACTTCCCTTGCCCTCCCTCATGCTGCCTTCCCTTGCCCTCCCCTCACGCTGCCTTCCCTTCCCCTCTCCTCATGCTGCCTCCCCTTGCCATCCCCTCACGCTGACTCCCCTTCCCCTCCCCTCACGCTGACTTCCCTTGCCCTCGCTCATGCTGCCTTCCCTTGCCCTCCCCTCACGCTGCCTTCCCTTGCCCTCCCCTCACGTTGCCTTCCCTTGCCCTCCCCTCATTCTGCCTTCCCTTCCCCCACCCCACCTCGCTCCCCACCCCTCCTCGTTCCCCCTCCCTACTCTCCCTCCCTTCATCCTCCCTCCCCTCATCCTCCCTCCTCTCTCCCTCCCCTCACTCTCCCTCCTCTCTCCCTCCCCTCTCCATCCCCTCACACTCCCTCCTCTCGACCTCCCCTCTTTCTTATTCCCCCCTTCTTTAATATTCCCATCAGCGAAGTAACGGGTTGTATTTGCGATACATCTATACTAATAAAAGGCTGTCTGTCTGTCTGTCTGTCTGTCTGTCTGTCTGTCTGCGTGCGCACGCGTGCGTGTCTCCTCCATAACTGCAAAACTATAAGACCTCGCAGCCTGAAACTTTGCATGCATACTAAGAAAACTCCAAGGAAGTGTAAGAGTGAAAATTGGGTGTTTGGGTTAATTAAAACACTCCTTTTGAAGATAATTAACGGCCTTATTTAATTATATCCTTCATCAGGCGATCCTCAGCAACCTCGCTGTCTGTTGTCTTAAGGCGTTTCCTGGGTAACCTCGCTGGGGTCTGAAGCCGCCATGATTTTTGGCCTGCTCAACCATGCTTTGACCTGGAACAGGCCACAACGACTTCTTAACAATAATTTTTTTTTCCACTTTCCTCACTCAAATTAATTATCGAATGCCTGTTCATCATAGCTACGAATTGCTGGGTACAATGCAATGCTTATAATCACCTGGAGACGCCAACGTTCGTGGCTTTATTTAATTTACGTATATGAATAACCGAGAGAATCTCTTAAACAAAGCATTATTACAAAATGTAAGCTCCAGATTTGAAAGCATCAGCAGTTCCGACTAAAAAAAGTGTTGATTTGTCCAATTCGGACATTGCATGGGCATTTCCGGGTTCGTAGTTGGATCGATGGCAATTTGTAATCATTTGCCAAGCCAGGCGTTCCGTTGGAGTGCTTGAGTACTTATGCCACTTACCGAGCTGTATAGGACAGTCTGTGTCCTGATCAGGATGTGCACTCGACAGTTACGACAAGGTAGAGGTAGGTACGTTGACAGCACACACGGACATGGCACATAGGGGTAGATTTGGATCTGTACGGACTCTCCGTGGGTGTGTGGACATGCCATGCCTGTTACGGGTGCCGTGGTGGCAACGTTTCATCTCTTATCTCATGGAGGTTATTTCGGGTTTTCCTTTGTCCTCACCTTTGTTTCTAAAGAATTTGGTTATCGGATTTGCTTTACAAAGCTTAAATGTTTCTCTTTATGAGTTTCAAAGCAAAATATATTTGATAACACCCGATTTCCAAGCAGTTTTCCAGATTAACGTTCAAAACAGCTGTTCTTCAAAACAGCTGTTCACCACCACCTCTTGTCATCCCCCATCCAAATACTCGATCTTTTCTACCCCTGATAATCCACCCAAACCCACCTCCTTCAAATTCCCTGCTTTCCTTCCTGAAAATCCCTGTAATGTCCATCTTCTATTCCCCATGTTCCCCGTCCCATCCCTCTCCCTTCCACAGATCTCCAAATGTCTCTGTTCCCCACTATTTTGTCCTTCCCACTCCCTCCCCTCCTGTCTCATGCCCCCCTTGATGTGCGTTGTGTGTTCTCTCACAAGCTCTCATACGAGCCTCGACAAGGTATACAAAAAAAATAAAAAAATAACGTGTTTTCGAAATTACCGAGCCAAGTTTTTTTTGCACCCATCACACGCAGCTGTTTATAAAGAATAATGTTTGTGATCATCTCCCTGAAACGTTTATATAAATGAAACGTTGTTTTTTGGTGAAAGCTACTCAAGGTTTCTGAGTTGTATATAGGAAGTACTGTAGTTGGTAATCACACTGACTCCAACCTGCCGATTCCCGAAAAATTGCCGATATCGTGTGTGTGTGTGTGTGTGTGTGTGTGTGTGTGTGTGTGTGTGTGTGTGTGTGTGTGTGTGTGTGTGTGTGTGTGTGTGTGTGTGTGTGTGTGTGTGTGTGTGTGTGTGTGTGTGTGTGTGTGTGTGTGTGTGTTGTTTGTGTTGTTTGTGTTGTTCACAAAGCATAACATTGTTGCGGGCCAGGGACCGGTGGTGAGAACGGCCACAAGATGGGGGAAATTACGTCGCCTCCCACCGGACTCCCAGAATTATAGGCCGTCGCTCCGGATAACTCCGTGAGGTGGTGGGTTGCTGAACCAACCGTGGAACGCCAATACCTCCACCGCGTAGCGTAGGGTCTTTTTGGCTGGAACCAATTTACCTAATTAACTACGCGATTTTAGCTACCGGAGAACCACGCCCTCGGCACGCCTTGCTCGAACCGGGTCCTCTACCGGCTGCGGTAGAGTTCCAACTACCGACTACCAACTCCTGTTCGGGTGCAGTCGAGCGGAAACTGCCAAAGCCGTGCCGGCTGGGATGAATGGATTATCGGGTATAAAAACCCGGCTAAAACTCAGATCCGAACCATGCTAGACCAATGAAGGAAAAGACGGAAACGAACTGGGAACATTTGTACAATCATTTATTTACAAATAAATTAAAAGACACAAGAGAAAAAGGACACAGGGCAGACTTACGCAGGAATACAAGGCAGGCGAGATTTTCAATGATGAAACACTTAAGCAATTCAACTTAATGGACTGGCGCCACACACACAGACGAAAATAAAACCCAGGTGTTTTATTAGACCCTCACAGCCAGGGAGAGAGACGAGCTGAGGGTCGCAGTTCACTTGGGTACCTGCACGTTGGAGGGAGGGGTGCTCCGTGGTGCGGCACCTGCCAATAGTCATGCAGCTCGTCACACGCGTGGGGCTTGTGCCCGCGGAGGAACTCGAGTCGAGTAGTCGGAGTCCCAGGGCGGGAATCAGGGTCACTGACAAGACCCAGCAAAACTCCAACGAACGCCCCAGGCAGAGCTGCAACTAATCCTCCAACGAATGTTCCAAATATGTCCAGAGCTGACTTTCCCCACACAGAACTCTCTTCTGAGGACGGCGTTGCAATTTATCGATCCATCTCCGCGGGGATGGATTTGCCGACGTCACCTTGGTCAAGCCGACGTCACCGTCCGCTCTGATTAGACAAGGCCTTCGTGGGGTCTGCCCTTTCTGGGAGGGATTTCGGCCAGACCGGGAAAGCCCGCCCGCTCCATGCATGTTTGAATAAGGTGGATGGTGGTGCAGCCAAGTTTGAATTACAGTAATCCCCCGCTATATCGCGGTTCACCTATCGCGCCCCCGGTTCATCGCGGGTTTTCCCTTGGAACCTACCTAATTTTTTCTGCGGATTCCCCCGGTATATCGCGGTAATAATATATAAAATATAAATTATTTAGGCAATAAATTATAACGCGTGGCGCTCAACCAGTCACACAACGCACGAGACAAAGTTTCACTTGTGAACTTCGAATATTTTCTACGTTTTTTTTCTCCAAGCCCTACGATGCCGCCCAAACGCCCTGCACCTTCGAAGGCTTCTGGTAAGGAACCGAAGCGCCAGAGGAAGGTCCTGACACTCCAGGAGAAGGTTAAAGTGCTCGATATATGCTTCGGGAAGGAAAAAGGTTTGCCGCGGTTGGACGAGCGCAGCCAAACCGACCAGACCAGACAAGTCGATCTCCGGCACCTCGAACCCGATCATTGCCAAGCCGACCAGACTAGACGAGTCGATCTCCGGCACCTCGAACCCGATCATTGCCAAGCCGACCAGACCAGACGAATCGATCTCCGGCACCTCAAACCGGATCATTGCCAAGCCGACCAGACCAGACGAATCGATTTTTTTTTTGGGGAGGCATCCATTCATCGCGGATTTTCACTTCTCGTGGGGGGGGGGGGTTGGAACGTAACCCCCGCAATAAACGGGGGATGACTGTACTGCAAGATGATTTTGCCCTGGCCAGCGGGCCTTCGGATACAGCAGGTGGACAGTGGATCGTGATGGGGGGTGGGAGGGTTGTTGGATGTAAAGATTTAATAACCGACCGAAAAGAACATCGCAACGTACACCTTTGATTCTCCCACTAGACAAAAGGAAGGGACCTGTCTCACATGTACTTAACGGAATAACTAACTCTTGGGATATCTGTATGTTTGAATGCATATGGTTTCCAGATCCGTAACAATATTCTCTATGATTACTCCCCCACCTCTCTCTCTCTCTCTCTCTCTCTCTCTCTCTCTCTCTCTCTCTCTGTCTCTCTCTCTCTCTCTCTCTCTCTCTCTCTCTCTCTCTCTCTCTCTCTCTCTCTCTCTCTCTCTCTCTCTCTCTCTGTCTCTGTCTCTGTCTCTGTCTCTGTCTCTGTCTCTGTCTCTGTCTCTGTCTCTGTCTCTGTCTCTGTCTCTGTCTGTCTCTCTCTGTCTCTGGACGTATCCGGACGGTTGTTATCTCCATATATGTCTGAACAGTGGTTATGTCCAGATGGGAGTTTGTCTCCGGTCTTGTCCGGGCGGTGTTTATGTCCAGATGGGAGTTTGCTTCCGGATGTGTCAGAGCAGTGGTTGTCTCTGAACGTGTCTGGGCAGTGTTTTTGTCTGGACAGGAGTTTGTCTCTGGTCGTGTCTTGGCGGTGTTTATGTACTGACGGGAGTTTGTTTCCAGATGTGTCCAGATGGGAGTTTGTCTCCGGACGTGTCTAGACGGGAGTTTATCTCCGGAAGCGTCCGGGTGGTGTTTATATCCGGACGGGAGCTTGTGTCCAGGCGGTGTTTATGTCTGTACAGGAGTTTGTCTCCGGACGTGTCCGGGTGGTGTTTATATCCGGACAGGAGTTTGTGTCTGCGCGGTGCTTATGTCTGTATGGGAGTTTGTCTCCGGACAGTGTGGCTCCAGACGCGTCTGGGCGGTATTTATGTCCGGGCGGTGTTTGTCTCTGAACGTATACTGGCTGTGTTTATGCCTGGACAGGAGTTTGTCTCCGGACGCGTATCTCCACATGGGTCTGGATGGTGGTTATGTCCGAGTGGGCTTTGTCTCCGGACGTGTCCGGATGGGAGTTTGTCACCGGACGTGTCCGGATGGGAGTTTGTCGCCGGACGTGTCTGGATGCGTGTTTATATCCGGATGGGAGTTTGTGTCTGGGCAGTGTTTATGTCTGTACGGGAGTTTATCTCCAGAAATGTCCGAACGATGTTTGTCTCTGGACAGTTTGGCTGCAGACGCGTCCGGGCGGTGTTTGGCTCTGGGTGGTATTTATAGTATGTCCGGTAGAAAATGGATTTCAGACATTATTTTGTTTCCATTTTCACTGTTATTCCATGCAGAATCATTTTAATGAGATGGTATGAATCGTAATTAACGCTCCACCGCACGTCTGCCTTCCCTTCCTCTCACCTCTCACTGCCGTCCCTCCTCACTCCCCTCCCTTCTTCACTCTCCCTCCCTCCTCTCTCTCCCTCCCTCCTCTCTCTCTCCCTCCCTCCTCTCTCTTTCCCCTTCCTTCCTCTCTCTCCCCCTCCCTCCTCTCTCTCTCCCCTCCCTCTCTCTCCCTCCCTCCCTCTCTCTCCCCCTCCATCCGCTCTCTCTCCCCCTCCATCCGCTCTCTCTCTCTCTCTCTCTCTCTCTCTCTCTCTCTCTCTCTCTCTCTCTCTCTCTCTCTCTCTCTCTCTCTCTCTCTCTCTCTCTCTCTCTCTGTCTCTCTCCCTCTCCCTCTCCCTCTCCCTCTCCCTCTCCCTCTCCCTCTCCCTCTCCCTCTCCCTCTCCCTCTCCCTCTCCCTCTCCCTCTCCCTCTCCCTCTCCCTCTCCCTCTCTCCTCTCTCCTCTCTCCTCTCCTCTCCCTCTCTCCTCTCTCCTCTCTCCTCTCTCCTCTCTCCTCTCTCCTCTCTCCTCTCTCCTCTCTCCTCTCTCCTCTCTCCTCTCTGCTCTCTGCTCTCTGCTCTCTGCTCTCTGCTCTCTGCTCTCTGCTCTCTGCTCTCTGCTCTCTGCTCTCTGCTCTCTGCTCTCTGCTCTCTGCTCTCTGCTCTCTGCTCTCTGCTCTCTGCTCTCTGCTCTCTGCTCTCTGCTCTCTGCTCTCTGCTCTCTGCTCACTGCTCTCTGCTCTCCGCTCTCCGCTCTCTCTCTCTCCCCTCCCTCCGCTCTCTCTCTCTCCCCTCCCTCCGCTCTCTCTCTCTTTCATCCTCCATCCTCTCTTTCATCCTCCCTCCTCTCTCTTTCATCCTCCCTCCTCTCTCTTTCATCCTCCCTCCTCTCTCTTTCATCCTCCCTCCTCTCTCTTTCATACTCCATCCTCTCTCTTTCATCCCTCCCTCCTCTCTCTTTTGGCTTTCCTCCTCTCTCTCTTTCCCCCCCCCCTCCTCTCTCCCCCTCCATCCTCTCTCTTTCCCCCTCCCTCCTCTCTCTTTCCCCTCCCTCCTCTCTCTTTCCCCCTCCCTCCTCTCTCTTTCCCCCTCCCTCCTCTCTCTTTCCCCCTCCCTCCTCTCTCTCTTCCCCTCCCTCCTCTCTCTTCCCCCTCCCTCCTCTCTCTTTCCCCCTCCCTCCTCTCTCTTTCCCCCTCCCTCCTCTCTCTTTCCCCCTCCCTCCTCTCTCTCTTTCCCCCTCCCTCCTCTCTCTTTCCCACTCCCTCCTCTCTCTTTCCCTCCCTCCTCTCTCTCCCCTCCCTCCTCTCTCTCCCCTCCCTCCTCTCTCTCCCCTCCCTCCTCTCTCTTTCCCTTCCTCCTCTCTTTTTCCCCTCCCTCCTCTCTTCCCCCCTCCTCTCTCTTCCCCCCTCCTTTCTCTTTCCTTTCTCTATCTTCTCACTCTTTTTTTTTCTCACTTTTTATCTCCTCACGTTTCCCCCCCCCCATCTGTGTTCCTGTCAGCGAAGCGACAGGTGGTATTTACTCGTACTTAACATGTCACATGGTCTGGCAGCCATGTGGGATTGAATGATGATCGTTAAAAAATTCTTTCTCTTGAACCACTTCATCAATAGACGTGAAACTTCATAGTTACTGTCCAGTCATCATGGGGAATATATGTTTTAAGTTTCAACCTGATTATACTCACAGACGGTCTGGCAGCCAGAATTATTTAATTCTTTGAATCTGGGTTCTTTTTTAATTTTTACCTCCGTCACCGAAGGTAGATGTAGGTTGTTTTCACCCCTCTCTGTCTGTTTGTCTGTTTATGAACAGGATATCTCAAAGAGTTGTGGATGGATTCGGACGAAATTTGGTGGAGAGCTTGGGTACGTGACACCGACAAAATGATTAGATTTTGGTGAAGATCCATATCTGGTTCCGAGAATTTTTGAGTGATTTTTCACCATTGAGAGATGGGGCCAAAAACGGAATATAGTAAGATATTTGAAAAGGTTGTTGACAGATTCGGCCAAAAATTCGTAGGCAGGTTGGGGTATGTAACAATAAAGAATTGATTTGATTTTGGTAAAGATCCGAATCTGGATCTGAGAATTTTTAAAGTGATTCTTCACCAATGAGTGATCGGGCTAAAACAATATATAGCACAATATCTGAAAAAGTTATGGATGGATTCGGACGAACCTTGGTGAATGAGTTGGTTTGGTTACAAGAACAAGCTGATTAAATTTTAGTTCAGGTCCGAATCCAGGTCCGGCCTATCAGTGGTCTACAAAACGTGAACTGATCAGCCGGGTGGAGGTACGTACTCCACCGAGTGCCGTTCTCGTGTTTTTTTATGTCTCCCCTGACGAAGTCGCCAGACACCTGTTTTCAGGTTGTCCGTCCATCCGTGATAGGTTTTCATCTCTATGATAACTTAAGAAAGGCTAAAGGGATCTAATTCAAACTTGGTGCAAGTATGTATAATAATGTAATAATGTGGGTGGAGGTATATCTGTGGACGTCGCAATGTTGAAGATTGCTGTTCTCGTTTCTTTTATGTGAATTCAACCATGAATGAACCTTTGCTAACTGAGATAACATGGACGATTTTATCTTGTTTGGATAGGTGTCCAAGTACTTCAGTGAGGTTTTCCAGAAGCTTGTGCCAGGTGGAAAAGCGACACTTATTATGAAGAAAGGGGATGTTGAAGGAGCATCGAGCCAGGAGGAGAGTGAGGGAACTGGTGATGTGGATGGAGATCGAACCCCAGGCACCTCCCAGCCTCCAGTCCCATCTGTGGAGCAGTTCACCGGCGTCAGCATTCGGGTATGGAGACAGGATATTAATGTAATGAAATTACCAGTAAGTTGAGTAAACGGGTCATCATACTACACATAATTTCAAAAGTGTCTGCTTGGTTGTAGATTTGTTTATTTGTTTATTTCACTTCTCTGCATTATTATTACAAGTTCTCATAAAATCCCCCAATTCTCTGCATCAAGGCCATCGACATCATAGTAGTCGGGGGATTATCATACTAAATATCATGCTGTTTGTGTGTTTGTTTTACTTTTATGCACTCTTGAACCATGGGATGGAATGTATTGAACACTGGTAATTGTGTTTGTGGGCTGCAGGCGAAGGTTTTAGGGGGTAATAAATATTTTCATAGCCTTGGAGGTTCAGGGTGGGGGAAGGACCGCATTCTCTCCATCTAAACATGTCTTGAACAGCGCCACCTGGTGAAATCAATTATTACCATATAATATATATTGTTTCGATCCCGGGGTTGCGGGGGACCGACAAGGGAGGGCTGTCCCTGGTTCCTCTCCAGACTCACTGGGAATCGCAGGCTGTCGCACACGAATAACTTTATGTCATGGTGGGGCGCTAATCAACAGCGGATGCCAATAATTTGACCACGTGACCCAGTGTCCTCTGTCTGACAACTGTTTAACTAGGAATATGTGATCGCCTTATCGGGGAATGGCGCCCTCGATGCATACTTGCTTAACTTACTGTTTCAGGTGCAGCCGAGCAGAGCTGCCAAGTACACATTGGCTAATAAACAGATTTGGGGGTATAACTTCCTGACTTTGCTGTTTTGTTTTCCAATTGGCCATGCGAGACCAATGGAGGAAAAGACAAAAATGAGCTGGGTACATATATAACAGGCACATTTATTGAACAAGGTGAGGAAACTTATGTGGCACAGTTTGGGATTTTTTTCACAAATCTACAGCAGGGGAAAGCAAGGAATTTGCGGGTGTGGCAAAAGACATGCGATAATCACAAAAGGAGACTGTGCATATTTACCCTGAATAAACTTATATGATCTTAACTTACGCTATGACAGGTGCCATCTCACACACATTCACTCTACCGGCAGCAATAAAATTACACCTACCGCCCACCACTCTGCCACCTACCTTTCCGGCTCGGATGCAGTCGAGCGGGCCTGCCCAGGACGTCCCGGCTAAAATTGTCCGATTTCCGGGGATAAAATCCCGCCTAAACTCAAATCCGGATCATGCTGGACCAATGGAAGAGAGGACGGAAATGGACTAGGAACATTTCTAACATGATTTATTTGCAGAAAACAGAAAGACACAGGAAAGACTTATCACGAATATACAAGAAGTATTTGCAATGTTCCAAAAACACTTATTCAGTTCCACTTCCAAGACTGGCCCACACGCAGACACACACACACACACACACACACACACACACACACACACACACACACACACACACACACACACACACACACACACACACACACACACACACACACACACACACACACACACACACACACACACACGAAAATAAACCCAGAGTTCTTTATTGGACCCTCACAGCGAAGGAGAGAGACGAGCTGGGGGTCAGAGTCCAGCTGGGTACCTGACCGTCAGAGGAAGGGGGTGCTCTGTGGTGTGGCACCTGACAATGTTGGTTTGGTCCCCAGTCGCACATGTGGGACTTGTGGTTAGTGGCGGAGCTCAGGTGGTGAATAGCGGGGTCCATGGAGGGGGGTCAGGGTCGCTCTTTCCTTTCCTTGTAGAGGGCCAGCAGGGACACGTTCACCGCTGTCACGACCTTCTGCTCAACCCTCCACTTCAAAAGAACTGCACGCTCAACAACATCCCTCAGAGCCCTATCCAAAACCTTGTCAGAAACCCGTGGAGAACTTCCTCCAAGACCCTTCTTCGACTCTCAACCACCACAACCCTGTCAAAAACCTCAAAACAACCTTCGTAACAACCCCTGCTTCAGAGAGTCCTCAGGAATTTATGGACCTCCCTCAACGGGGTGGGGCTTGCTTGAACAGACATCACTCCATGTAAACATGTCTTGACCAGCGCCATGTAAAATTTGGTGCTTTCCTCACAAAATGCACAATTGTTATGCTAAGTTGCCCCACTAGTGGGGCAACTTAGCTAAATATAGCATAACAATTGTGCATTTTATGAGGAAAGCACCAAATTTGGCACACTAGTAGCCTAACTTATTATGAACAGATTTGGATCTTGGGCCATCTCAAATTCAGCCGCTGATGGCTGTGGCAGCCATTTTCCACTGCCATCAAAAATTTTGAGATGGCCCAATATCCAAATCTGTTCACAATATGATAGGCTACTAGTGTGCCAAATTTGGTGCTTTCCTTACAAAATGCACAATTGTTATGCTATATTTAGCTAAGTTGCCCCACTAAGGCAAAACGACTGCGATGGTGTCTTCCTCATTTTGCTCTATTCCATTCACGCAAACCTGAAAATATTTGTGTGGCGTTCGACGGCAATGCTACCAATCATGATGTCTCCCTAAATAAGGTACTACTTCCTGGTCCAGACTTCGTCAGTAGTCTCTTCGGGATATCAATACGCTTCAGACAGAAACCCATCGCCATCATGGCTGACGTAGAGCAAAGGATCCAGAAGAGTACATCACCTTTTCAGTGGAACTACGTTGCAACCGACATTAACCCAGACAGACCTGGCCACTCTCTCCGTAAAAGCCTATGACCTGATGGAGTCATTAGGGCTGTCTGGGCCAAGATTTCTCTGGGATTCTGAACTACCCATTAAACCCACTTTGCCTGCTGTGGAGTTGGTCAACGATCCGGAGTTTTGTTCCATAGCCGTGTTAGCTACCAAGCATGAACGTTCATTGGGAACATAGTGTTTCACATGTTTCTCAAAGTGTAAGCCATCGTAGAACCTTCAACGTGATTCTCTTGGAGACAAAAGTTTCTCTAACTCACGAACACCTACCTACCTGCAGAGGTATGTGCTCTTGTCAACGCTTGTCCATTTATACCAATGTCTACAGATCCAGATGTGCCAGAAATCTTGACACCAGTAGCACTACTTAGCATGAAGACGATGCCTCTTCGTGCACCACCAGGTGATTTCGGTCGTCCTCCAGATATCTTCGGCTATCAGTGGTGACATGTACAGCATTTGGCAAATACCTCCTGGTCACGATGGCACAAAGATTATCTTCCGACCCTGTAGCCCCGTACATGGTGGCAAGTCAAGAAATGCAACCTTTGTGTCAGTTTTATTGTTCTGCTGAAGGCAGATGCTCACAGGAATGACTAGCCCGATGGACATGTGATTGAGTCGGGTTCAAAAAGTGCGAATCCAAACCATAAAGGACGGCAAACCCCATATCTACCTGCAACCCATGACTGAAGTCGTACTGCTTATACCAGCGGGAAAAAGTGAATTCCTTCATTGTGTTCTTCTGATTGTGAATTTCATATTCTCGTGTTACTTTCCACTCTGTCCCTATACGTGAGCCATAGTTTGGTCCATTCGTTTTATGATGGTATATGATGTACTTTGTCGTCAGTTAATTTCATTTTTGACAGATGTTCACCATTTTTGATAATGATCAATAACAATATGACAATGTTTCGAGCCAAGGTGGCTACCCCCTGGTTCTCATGTTCACGTAATTCTCTTTGCTCAATCAATCTCTGTTGTGGTTTATATAACAAGTAGGCAAGGAGTGTGATGCAACCAAGATTAAATGTAAAATGCATATTCATGTTTTGCCTCATGCTGATTTATGCTCTGCCCATGGGTTGCATCATCTCTGCTGATGGGGGCAAGAGCGACTTGTCCCTGTCTGGCAGAATGGTGGTCGTGTTTGGAGAAGGCACGGTTTTTACCATCACACTTGGAGTGTTTTAAAATAAAGTGAAAGTGATTTAAACCTCTAAGTGATTGGTAAGCTGCATGGAGCGTTCTTGATTCAAAGAATCGGGACGCGTAGGCCATTCCAGGATAACTGAGGCAGTGTATAGGTAACAGACCGCTGCCTGGATCACTCTCAAAAAATTTATATTTGCTGTTAAATTTATATATAACCTCCCATTTTTGAGCTCTTCCAACCAACACAAGAATAAAAGGTTTCCTCCTCCTTTTTTATAGCATGCTATTTTACCAAAAATTTTTGCTCGTAAATTATTTTTTTTTAAATGGGGGGAATTACCCCATCCATGAGGATAGGTTCGTTCTTGGTCGGATGAAATTTTGGAAAATGAATTATTTTGGGTGAGCAAGTGTGCATGCAAGCTGTCGAGAAAAGTTGAATTGATAGTGGTTTACTCCTAAAGGCAAAGGATTGGCATTCCCCAGAGGTTGGTTCAAATCCAGTTTGAAAGCAGCAGTAATGAGAACGGCACTCAGTAGAGCGCATACCTCTGCCAGGCTGAACAGTACACGTTTCATATCCCACTGATGGGCCCGATCTGGATCCAGACCTGAACCAAAATCTTATCAGCTTGTTCTTTTAACCTAACCATCCAGAAAGTTTTGTCATAACTCTTCCACAACTTCTTGAAATATCATGCTATATATCGTTTTTGACCCCATCCCTCAATGGTGAAGAAGGATCAATTGAAATTTTTATTTTTTAATTCTCGTATCCGGATTTGGATCTTTACCAAAATCGAATCGATTCATCCTTGTTGCACACCCAACCTGTCCACCAAGTTTTTTTTCCCCCAAATCTGTCCACAACATTTTGAAATATCCTGCTAACAGACAGGCAAAAACAGCCAGACAGGGGTGAAAACATAACCTCTTTCCACCTTCGGTGGCGGTGGTAATAAGGATTTGAATTCTCGGCTTCTCAAAATAAATTCAATCCTGGGTGAATTTCCATTGCCCTGCTTGTGCTGGACCACATTCCGTTCAGAAGAGTGTTACTGATCCGTGTTTGAGCTGCGGTACTCGGCCGGGTGAATATTTAGCTCGTCCCTATGTCATTGAAATGACAGTTGCACAATTTGAAGCACTGCAACTGACTGTTCTGCCAAAGATTCCTTCTCTGCTGAGAGGACTCTGCCCACCACAAATGCAGCATTTTCAATACTGTCTGCAACCATGCTTCCTTTAATCAGAACAAAAGGAAGCGGCAAAGCGATTACAATACCAGTTTTAATGCTTGACATCCCATCAGAGTTATTTGCTCTCATCAGAGAAGGAAGTAGCATGTTGACTGTTGTAATTGTCACGCGCTTTATGCTGCTGAAGCATTGTACCGAGGCTGTTGATTTATTGATATGTGAATAGATAAACATTCCCCGAATTTAAATAGAAACATTTAATTTACAATGACCTCAAATTGGTCAATATGGCAGAGTTTTGGATCGAAAAGCACGAGACGTTATCGTATCATAACCACTGACGAATATTTTTCCTGGCACAGGTGTCATTTACAGGAAAGCAGGCAGAGATGCGTGAGATGCAGCAACTCTCTGGTGGACAGAAATCCCTAGTGGCACTGGCCCTCATCTTTGCCATTCAGAAATGTGATCCAGCACCATTCTACCTGTTCGACGAGATTGATCAGGCATTGGACGCCCAACATCGCAAGGCTGTCTCAGGTGTGCTTCCTTGGTTTCTTCCTCATCACGTGGCTCTCACATTCCCAGTGAAACAATTCCTTTGAGCAGAAAAAATGCACATCGCAGCTCTAAACTAGAAGGGCACTCGGTAGAGCGCATACCTCCACCACGCAATGCCTCATCCACAGGAACATATCGGGCCCAATACATTTTTGAAACATCATGCTATTCAGTACTACATCGTTTTTGGCCCGATCTCTTAATGGTGAAGAATCACTTCAAAAATTAGATAATTCTTGTATCCAGATCTGGATTCGAATCTTCACCAAAATCGAATCAGTTCGTCCGAGTCACACACCCAACCTGTCCACAAAATTTCATCCAGATCCGTCCACAACTTTTTAAAATATCCTGCACACAGACAGACAGAAAGGGGTGAAACATAACCTCCTTCACCTTCGGTGGTGGAGGTAATTAGTCCGAGGATGAGGTGCACAATATTTTCACTCTTTAAATGGTGATGTATATCTCACTTATAGTGAGGAAGTGCTCCATGTTGTTGTTTTTATTTCCACTTTGCAACAGATATGATTTCAGAGCTGGCTGTGAACGCTCAGTTCATCACGACAACGTTCCGTCCAGAACTGCTCGAATCTGCAGATAAATTTTATGGAGTAAAATTTCGCAACAAGGTGACAGCAACCATATGCACCCCCCCCCCCCCCCCATTCTCCTGTTTAATTAACATCCTAATCACTGAACCTTTCCCACTTAGTTTTTACTTGCCTAACTGGATAATTTGCATTTAGCACACGATACTGTGACTCCAGAATCAAATCCCATGTATTGTATTAATTTGTCCTTTGCTTGCCATTTTCCTTGGACGTTGTGACCCACAAAATATCTATGCTTTTACAAATGTGTGACTGAAAAGCTTTCAGATACAAAGAAATAATGGTATTAATCAAATCGAAACAATATTGTCACATTGACGAGATCACAAACATGGACCTACCACGCCAAAGCCATGTGCTTTGCGAATGGCTGAATTAAATGAAACTATGGTGGAGTGGAAACACAGCTTCTTCCCCCGGATGGGATCTGTATCAACTTGTATATCCCCCCAGGGATTTCCCCAAAACAAACGGTTCATGCACACGAGAAGGCGGGAATCGGGCAACATTTATTCGAAAGAAGTAAAGGTTTATTAATGCACACAAGACAATACAGCTGGAGAATACCAGATGAAAGATCAACTGAAAAAATAAATAAATGCACAAATCAGAAATCAGAAACAAATACACTTAATACTGTGACGTCCACGGGACTTGAACAGTCCCGCCAACGTAGAATAAGCCGAAACGATGGAGGCGGTTTATTTTTTTATAACCCAAAGATGGCGGTTTTAATCGCTCTACGGCAAATGGGACGAGGAAGGTGGCACGAGTCGCTTTTCACTGAGTTAATAATGTTTATTTCTCGAACCAGAACGATAATAAGACGAGGGATCAGGGGCGATTCGACGGGATGGTGGTGTGGGTTCGGGCGTGGGGAAAACGCAAACAATTCCAATGGATATACAAATCTCAAACCCTCCAAGGCGCCATGTACAGACACACACACACACACGCATACACACGCACACACAAAACGTAGCTAGTGGTCAGGCTTGCCCGTGGTGTCGACGTAACAGTCACTGGATTGGTGCCGGACGAGCTGGCGTTGCGCTCGTCAGGGGCAGGAGACACGGTGGTGCCGAGGTTCCGTCAGCCCTTCCGCGCACAACCGCGGTTTCCGGCCTGTGAGCTCCAACCAGCCACCGTGGTGCTGTTCCTGGTGGTGTCGACCTCCTGGTGTAAGCCCGAGTCCGCTCACATCCGCCAGGGAGCCAGTTCTGGCGCCAAGATGCGAGCAGGAGAGGGAGGCAGGTCCGCCCGCCTTTCGGTCCCGTACTCCGAGCCAGCAGAACTCCAGAGCCAACCGAGGTGAGGCACGAGGCACAGCAAGGCCACGAGACACGACGAATCGAGGAACGAACCAGCGCAACGAGAGAGCGCACTCAGAGACCAACAGCCTCGACCAGACGCTTCCTTTTTTATCACTCTTCCTCCTCTTCTTCTCCCGAACAGAACCTTTTTATACTCGAGTCCTCGTCACTTCCAATCGAGCCCTTTTATTGGCCCTCTGCTGTCGCCTTCCGCCTATCGTGATCAAGGGGCGGAGCCATCCGCAGCACTGTCCTGTTATGTCATGGCAAGCCTACAGGGAATACTAAAAGGGGATACGCGTACACACTTACCCTAACCCGTCTCCCTATCTAATTACTTGACAATTATCATTTCCCCCTTAAAGAAATGGACATTGACTAGACAAGTTATCACCACTGAATTTCTACTTATTACATCGAGATCCTGGTACAACTCGAACAGCATGGCAGACCTAATTAAACATCCTAATTACCATTTGAATGTATACCCCCCCCCAGACGTAACAATACTGTTATGTTTGTGGGGTCGATGGAGGAATTTCATAGGAAAGATAAGATCGTATATAGTTGCTTGGCCCGTGGACGTGTAGGAGACAGCTCGATGTAATTTAGTGGGGAAACTGTGAGCTTAACTGTTACTTGGCACCACACGGGGTGGTGGTGCGGTGTTAATTAGATCGGGATTAATGACAATTTCCCCCAGTATGTGATTGCCCCCCTGTGACCTTTCCTCATGTTTTTGTATTACAACCAGCAATGAAAGAATTATGTTTTTGTAACAGCAACAGCCATTACATCCGAGCTGCATGACCAGGCGAGCAGAGAGTCCCGCCTTCAAGGGTGACAGCGGGCGAAGTCACGCCCCTCGAGGCAGATGATTGATGGGTATGATGGGAGAGGCAAAACGGGGAGGAGCACGTAGGAGGCGAGAAGAGGAGGAGGAGAACTTGACTCAGGACACAGGATCTCGCTTTTGCTCATGGCACGACGAATGCTACGCGATTCTCGTGCTCGTGCTGTGTGAATTTGCGGCGTGCTGGTCAAGACGCTAGCCATTGACTGTTCGACTGAGCCGTGAAGAGTGCGTTTCTGAGGGGGGGGAGAAGAGTGTGCCTCGTAGCCTCATCACGGGGACTCAGAAATCGTCTCGTCGTGTGGGCCATCGTTGTGAACCGACCGAGTGTGGGAGAGGAACCGTCGGCATATTTGCTCTTGAGAATAAGTGACACCACGGTTCATGGGCTCTAACGTCGAGTGCTGTCTGAATTGCCTCCTGTACATTTTCCCGCCCAGAGAGTGGCAGCGCCATTTTGAGTGCATTTTTCCCGTGCAGTGCCGAAGCGGTTTTGGTGACCTTCATGCTTGAGAAGCCCATCCCTGAGCACATAGCTCAGTGCTGGGATGAAGGATGGATTTTTCTTTTATTTTTCTGTTCCCTTGTCTGTGTTTTAGACTGTGTGGAGATGCGTCAATTGGATTTATATTTAGTTTCCCTCACGTTTTTCTTTCATAATTATAATTTGAATTATTGTCATTGTACATACTTGATTCTTCTTCTTCTTCTTTCGGCTGCTCCCGTTAGGGGTCGTCACAGCGGATCATCCGTTATGATCCGCATAATGATTTGGCAAAAGTTTTTATGCCGGATGCCCTTCCTGACGCAACCCTGGTCACCTCTTACGACACAGGGATATGGTACACCTATTCTACCCGGGGCATACACCGGGCCAGTACACTGGTACTCACTTCGCCGACCTCGGAAGGATGACAGGCTGAGTCAACCTGTTGGTGTGTATTATTTCAAGCGGCCGACGGGGCTTGAACTCAGGACCTTTTGGATCCCAAGCCGCTACCCCAACCACTACGCCACCACCAGGCTCATTGTACATACTTGATTACTGTTGTTAAATTATTATTTGTTCTATTTCATTTGCTTGTGTATGTGTATCTGCTGTGGATCAAGTACAACCCATGTGCACCGCCGTCCTTTCCCGCCATTTCTTTCCCACGCACGCATTAATCCCCTAAAGTCTCGGCTGTAAGCCTCCAAGGGAGAAGTTTGGCCATCCGTCCAGGTGAGGGCGTTTGTGAAGAGATTTGTTACATTCAATGTCTTCAGTAGAGGTTCAGTTCACATGATGAAATGCAGAGTCTCTGCATTCTGTTCTTGTGTATGGCAGCTTGACTGCTGGGAAGCAATCATTTCTTGGAAGCATAGCTGTGTCGGTGATGCTGTGCCCCTTGATCAGGACACTGGTACTCATTTTGCTGACCTTGGTAAGATGACAGGTTGAGTCAACCCCACCTGGTGTGAATTCAGCAGCCAGCGGGGATAAAACTCAGGACGCTAGGATCCTAAGCCAGCCGCCATAGCCTCTAAGCCAACACCAGGTTTAGTCTCTGCATTGGTATCATAATAAAATACACAATTTGGTGTCGGTCTGTCTGACGATTTTTGACCGCGAAACATTTGGTGTCGGGATTTGTCGTGGATCCAGACTAGATTGGCTGGGTATGTAGAAAGTGACCAAGTTGTTCCCTGCATGGACAGGATTTAATCAGATAGTCTGAGATGTGGATTCCAAAGTTGTCATTGGGTATATGCCAATCATTCATGCACCAGCAAATAACATGAACACAGTCTACACCGTTTTATCAAGGTGCAAATACATTTCTGAATCCTGAGGACAACAACACACTGTTGTCACATTGGACCAGGCCCTCCACTGGAAGGCTAAAGAGGCCATGTGGGCTGATGCAGGAGGAATTCAGTAACACCATAGTCAGACTTGGTGGTTTTCACATCATAATGAACTTCAGGAAAGCAATAGGACAACACCTTGAAGAATCTGGGTTGCAGGATATCTGGGTCGAAAGTGGTGTCTTTGGTGAGAACACAGTGGAGCACTTGATGGATGGGAAAGCATCCAACAAGGCTGTACGTGGTCACAAGTTGGCAGTAGAGGCACTTTGACGAATTCTCTGGGATCAGTTTCTCACATGGGCAGTAGACAAACGACAGTCATTAGTGATGACATCAAATTGCGTGCTGATGAGATTGTGACCGCTTTCAATGATCGTAACCTGGACAGAGCAGAGGCAGTTTACAAAAGATTTGTTAGCTTGAACAGAGAAATCATAGTTCTGCTGAAGGAATTTGAGGAAGATCATGCTGATCGGCCAACATTTAAGTATTGGATGAACAATATGGAGATGGTCTCCATCCTCTTGAATTTCATTCGTGCTAAGAGAGAAGGGCAATGGGAACTTCATTTGGTGTAATTTGCAAGGATGCTCCCTTGGCTTGCTGTACATAATCACACAAACTATTCCAGGTGGGGGCCAGTCTACTTGGCTGATATGTGCCAGCTCCCAACATTAGCCCTGCACATTCATCATTTACTTGTTCAGGAAAAAATTTCTGTGAAAAGGATGAATTAGAAAATCCTCTCAAGTACCCACTGATCAGGCCCTAGAGCACATTAACAGTGTCAAAAGTGAGTGATGGAACCATTGGCATCACAAGGCAGAATGCTGCAAGGGATAAGTGGTGCCTGGCTTATAATGAAAAGGCAACATTAGCAGAAACAACCCTCAAAATATTCAAATTGCATGTGGATGTCGAAGCAGATGCTGAATGGTGCCACTTTGAGTCAGGACCAACCAGATTAAGGAGAGATGAAAAGGACGTGCAAAGGCTGATTACGGAATTCAAGCAGTTCTGCATCATTAAGACCGAATATGCCTAACCACAAATGATGTCGTTCCAAAAGAGCTCACCAAGAAAATATTGACAGCATCAGAAATTGGTATGTTACTCGTGGAATCCTTTGTAACCACTAGATTTATTGAAAAATCAAAAGACTTTTATGCTACAATACCCAATAATAAAACCACAGCAATCAGTACTATGTACAAAGTCGATGTTCCAACAGCAAATGGCAAACAGAAAGAAGTCAAAGCAGACAGAGATCTTATTCAAAGATTGTTTGTGGCATCTCAAAGTGGCTAACTTGGCTAGCATCTTACAGCATGAATTGTCAACAGTGCCACGGGCTCCAGCTGGAAACAGCTATAAATTGCATACAACAGCTAAATCGCAGTTTGTGGAATTACTGACTGTTGTCACAGTAACATACATACAGATTCCAGCAAAGCTGCCGAATGGTGAAACCAAAATATGCTTCCTTATCAATGGACCAGCACTCAGACAGGCAATTGGAAAACCAGACAAGGCCAACACATTTAGTGACCTGAGTGGTGTGCTCTGCAGAACTATCTTCAATCGCTTTGGTCCGGTGTACTCAAGGATTGATGTGCTGTTTGATTGCTACCATGAAGCGTCCATAAAATTGGGCACGCGTGCACAACGTGCAGGGAATATTGTTACGGATTTGGAAGTTTACTGCACTCAACATACAGGTCCTATAGCTCAGTTATATCGATAAGTAAATGTGGATAGATAGCTCCCTTTTCCCTTGTCTAATGGGAATTAAATGTTCCTGCGCTGTGGAGTTATTTTAATAGTCAGGTTTTCTTTTCTTTTATTTTTACACCACCATCAACACCAGCGTCATCTTCGCTCTGCTCGACGCCATTGTCGACGTGTGTTCGATCACGTATGGGGGCAGAGATTTCCATCACCTCAGATCGAGACTCCGCCCAGAAGGGCAGGGGCTTGCCCCTTGTCCAACCAGGGACCTCATCACCTCAGATCGAGACTCCTCCCAGAAGGGCAGGGGGGCATGCCCCTTGTCCAACCAGGGACCTCATCACCTCAGATCAAGACTCCTCCCAGAAGGGCAGGGGCGTGCCCCTTGTCCAACCAGGAATCTCAGCACTTCAGGCTGGCTCCGCCTTAGCCAGATAGAGTGTTCGGCCCTGGCCAATCGGGAGAACGGACCGTCCAATGAGGAGGCGAGTGGTGAAAAAAGGAGGTCTCTCGCGCCTGAGCACAAAAAGGAGGGGTGGTCTGGACGAGGCAGAGGGAGAGACGGTGTGCTCGTGGCAGCAGCTTTCGCGAGTTCGGAGGATCGTGTGTGAGACATCCCTGGTGGGAGAGGGCGTTTCAGTCCAGGCAGTTTCGAACCTGCCATCCAGGGCCAGTGAGTGGTCATCGACGAGAGCCCTGCAGACGATCGTGGTTGCGGGTTCGAGTCCCGTCCCCTCAAGATCGCGAAGACCACACGAGGTGGACAGGTCCGAGACAGGCCTCAATAAAGACCGCTTTGGGTTCGATTCTTTTGAGTGTGTGTGTGTTTGTGACGCCAGTCAGTTAAGTAGGAAATTGTATAAGTGCCTTGCTGTTGTATATTCGTGCCTTCTATATTCGGATAACTCTGCTCTTCTGTGTTCCCCTCCCTGCCTATTGTTAATAAATATCCCCATTTATGAAATGTATCAGCTCGTTCGTGTCCTTACCTTCATTGGCTTAGCGTGCTGCGTGTTGGAAAATTAGCAAGGCCGTTGTGCCACTGTAAAGGGGACATTTGGACCGACGGGACTTTGGTGACCGTCCGCTCGGGTCACACGGGGTTCGAGTGCGCTAGCGGCTCGTTCCGTACGGGTGCCGTCGAGGGTGTGGAAACTTGGTAAATCGCCACGTGGATCTCTAGGTATTTTGAAAATTGGCAAATAACCCTGTACCACGTGGTAGAAATATTGACCCTTCACGGTCCGATAAGGGACCCGTCTTCGGAGAATCCTTGGCTATCGCTGGTCGGATTTTGTGTCCAACGAGCGGTTGCTGAGAGAGACTCGGATGAGATTTGTTACCTGTATAGTCCGTGAGCGTCAGTTGCGGCTGTATGGACATGTGGCTCGTTTTCCTGATGCTGATCCTGCTCACCAGATTCTCTCAGCGAGGGAGTCTCATGAGTGGAGGAGGCCAGTGGGCCGACCACGTGCCTCATGGTTGCAGCAGGTTGACCACCATCTCAAGGAGATGGGGATGGGCCTGGCATCTGCCTGGGGGATGGCCAGACGGAGGCCCCTGGAGTACCGACGGAAAGTGGACGCAGCGACGCGCTGTTCTGGCACATGCTCCCATACCTGACCTGACCTGATATATATATATA
Organism: Eptatretus burgeri; assembly: GCF_056783735.1. Classification (NCBI taxonomy): domain Eukaryota; kingdom Metazoa; phylum Chordata; class Myxini; order Myxiniformes; family Myxinidae; genus Eptatretus; species Eptatretus burgeri. The sequence goes on from NC_140962.1 coordinate 129,890,029, forward strand.
TATATATATATATATATATATATATATATATATATATATATATATATATATATATATATATATATATATATATATATATATATATATATATATGCATATATATATATATATATGCATATATATGCATATACATATGCATATACATATGTATATGCAAATATATATGCATCGACTCCGTCGATCACCCGAAGTTTAGATCATACTTTTTATTTATCTCCGAAACGAGGCAAGCTTTTTGAATTCTGTTTGCGGGAATCAAACAGGGCATTAGCAGAGATGAATAAACCGCACATATGATGCATCACTATGACGTCATTCCTATTTTTTGACATTCTTAGATCCTCGTGGAGGATCTCGAAGTCTTACTCACGTTGTTGTTCTTCATCTTCTTCTTGTGGACTTTTTTGTTTCACAGCCTACAGTTTTCATCGAAACTTCCTGAAACTTGGCATATACATGTAAAAATACCCTGCGCAGACAGTAACCATCTCCGATTTTGAAAATTCCTCCGAGAAAAAACTTTATGACCTCAAAATATCTCCACTAATGGAAATCGCCTAAAAAATTATCTCCGAAACTTGGCAAGCTTTTTAAATTCTGTTTGCGGGAATTGAACAGGGCATTTGCAGAGATGAATTACCGCACATATGATACATCACTATGATGTCATATCAATTTTTATGACGTCATTCCTATTTTTTGACATTTTTTGTTTCACAACCCAGAGTTTTCTTCAGATCTTCTTGAAACTTGCCATGTATATGCAGAAAGCCCACACACAGTCAGTAACCATCTCCGATTTTGGAAATTCTTCCAAGAAAAAAAGTTGACGTCATAATATCGCCGCTAATGGAAATCGCCTATACCATTATCTCCGAAACTAGTCAAGCTGTTTGAATTTTGTTTGTGGGAATCAAGCCGGGCATTAGCACAGATCATTTATCGCAAACCTGATACATCACAATGACGTCATCATTAAGAGGAAGAGGATCTTAGCTCATTTGAGCTTGTTTTTCCTTCATATTTGGTGGCACCAAAATTAAAGGCATTTTAAAATTTGTCCCAGATTACTTCTGAAGCCCCTCACCATTTCTCCCCTTAAGGGTTGGCAGGATAGCCTCGAGGTTTGTGCCTTCACCTCTGAGTTGTACAGCTTTGGATCAAAACTCACCCTGGCAATAAACTCATCCTGTTGTTTCACAGGCAGGATGAGGCACCTCTGTGTTCGCCGTCTCTCGGTTGGACATAAACTGGGTGTCTCATCTGTCTGCATTAGCTGATATACATTAAACATCCCATTAAACGTCTTCTTTAAGAGGCGGTGGAGTTATCACCGTCACTTTGGCCAATTCCCTGCCCTGATTATGACTGATGGAAAGGCGACAGCAAACCCCCACAGCATAATACATCCTTAAACGCCCCTGCCCAGAAACTCCTCCTGCAGCATTGACGCTTTGTAAATATTGACATTGATGTTGAGAGAACTTAATCTGTGGTGATTCTTCTTCTTCTTTTTCCTCTTCTGACTAACAGCATCATGTGTTTCCATTCACAGGTTTAACAGCCAATGCTTTTTAACTCATCATATTAATTGATTTTGTATATGTGCATGTGTACAAGTGAAAATTTCTTGTTTATTCCCCTGCATGTTCAAACTGTAAGTTCTGACAAATGACATTTGCTGTCGCTTCAGGTGAGCCATATCGATGTCATTACTGCGGAGCAGGCGAAGGATTTTGTGGAAGACGATACAACCCATGGGTGATTGAAGCAAGGAAATCGCATCACCCTCTTCCTCAGCTCATGTACATACTTCCATACGTATCCTCGTAACATCAGAGACGTTAATTATCTGGTACTTTGTTGTTCTTTCGTTGCACCCTACATAACGCAAGGTGCTGTTTCGTTGCAAATCCAGATAATCCTCTCTACGCCCCCTTTTTGCCACTCTGCCACGTCTCGGCTAAAAGACGCGTGCTTGTTGAAAATGCATTGTTTGCATTCTTTCTTGAGAGATGTTCTTCATTTATTTTGTTGTTATTTTCTTGTTCGTGTCCTTAGCGTTGTTGGCCGTGTGATGTTGCCTTCAAGTTTTTAAGCGCTTCTTGTCTCTACTTTTCTGTCGTTTTATAAAACTTAGCACAAATTATTTTCCTGTCACCTGTTTTTTACTACAAATGCGAGGAGACAGGAATGAGTTATTGTAGAAGCTCCTAAAAAAGAAATAAAAGTGGAAATGTTTAAAGGGAAGGTGTGTGGAGTCATTATGATTTGGTTAGGGGTTGTGAGAGGGAAGGGGTTGGTGGGGGGGGGAGGGGGGGAGGGGGGGTTGTGCTTGAAAATGACTTTTATACCTCGAGTTGTTCAGCAAATGTATGTTTTGTTTGCCCTACTAACAAGTAATCATTATTGTTGTGCTATATATATATTTCTCAACCTGTTACATTAAATTTTACCGATTGCTTTTGTTTCAATCGCTCTCGTCCATATTATACTGCTACGTGTAATTACACACCCCTGCTGATCGTTGCTTTTGTTTTATTGTCGTTTGGAGTTGCAAGTTGTCCAGACTTAGCGATGCTCGAATATTGTAACAAAACCTGTTATTGATAAGCTTAATTTGACAACCTCCACACGCACATTCCTTCAGTGAAAGAAATGTACCAAGGTTTCAAATATACGTGCACACAAACTTTAATGTCAGCTTTAAAAATGGTGAGGTTCTTTTCTACCTCCTTTGACCCAACCTTATTGCAGGTTGCTGTTTCTTTAGAACTTTGCCTATGTCTGTGTCTCTGTCTCTGTCTGTCCTGTTCATTCATTCCCCTGCTTTAAGTGTCCAATTGGGATCCCTCTGCCAGTTCATTGCCTTTTTTACCCTTTGTTCATCAGCTATTCTGTGGGCCTTGATCTTGTTTGGAAAAAATAAAGTAAGTCATAAAATACAAGGTGAAGGTTTTGAGCTTCTAAGAAACTTGAAAATTGTTAAATATAGGTATTGACATATAATAATTATTATTTTTACAGGATCTAAGGCTCATAGTGGAGCACGGGCACACGCGCGCGCGCGCGCGCACACACACACACACACACACACACACACACACACACACACACACACACACACACACACACACACACACACACACACACACCTCAAACACGTGGGCATTCAGACAAATACACGAGACAGAACACAGGACTTTTGGCGAGGCAAACACTGCCAATGAGCTTGGAAGAATTGCCATTACTTCCCAGGGCACTCTGGGTACCAGCGACATTACAACAATGGCGGCAGGGAATTTCCTCCCCATGGATGCCATCTGACGTATGATTGTTTGCCTGTGTTCTATCCTTTAAATGCTGAATGTCAAGCAAGGAAACAGCGTGGTAAAAGTCTTTGGTATGATTTAGCCAGGGTTTGAATCACTGACCTCCCAGACTCGGAGCAGATGCTTTTACCATTACACCACTGAGTCTGGTGATGATATAAATTGAAATGATTTTTTTTTGTTTTTTAATCAAGAAAAATACTACGACACTTGTAAAGCACATAGTCTCGCCTGTGCACGTTCATTATGAAGAAAAATACCATCATTAACGGAACGCGCTACAATTTATGGCCCACTGATATTTTGGCCCATATACCTGCATTAACCATGCATCCTATTGAAATGTGCCCAAAAGGACTGTCTGGAACCCACCCCCCCCCCCCCCCCGTTTCCATTGTCCTTTCTCAACAATCTTCTTGAAGAAGACCTTTCATTCAAGCTTTTGGGTCTCACTATCTGCCATGATCTTTCCTGGGGAAGCCACATTTCCAAGCTGGCCTGTAAACCAGTCACGACTTGGCATCCTCCATCGTGCAAAGTCCTTCCTTGGCACACCTGAGCTCGTGAACACATATAAAGCTCTTATTCGCAGCCTGATGGAGTACTTTTCTCCTCTCTGGGCTGGTGATCCTGCCTCACACCTTTCTCGGCTTCACGCTGTCGAAACCAGGGCATTTAGGATCATTGGTATCTCCCGTGATGTAGCTGAGCCTTTGGGTCTCTCACTCTCTCACCACAGGCAGGTCGGTGGTCTTTCTGTCTTCTACCATCTCCTCTCCGGCCTTGCCCCCCTCCCCCTCTGCTCTGTCTGTGATCTGCCCTCCCCTCCCCCATATTTCCACAGGGCACTTTAGGTCCACCAGCAACCCCCTTCTGGTAAAACTACAAAAATCAAGAATCACTGCTCACCTTCACTCTTTCATTCCTCTTTTTCCCCACCTCTGGAACAAACTCCACCCTCTTCAATCCCACTCTTCCCTCCAGATCTTCAAAACAGCTGTTCACTGCCATCTCTTATCTTCCCCCATCCAAAATCATAATCTACTGTGAAGCCACCCCAAATCCACCTCTGTCAAATTCCCTGCTTTCCTTCCTGTAAGTCCCTGCAGTACCGTCTTGTGTAGCCCCGCCCCATCCCTCTTCCTTTCCCACATATCCTTGTGTCTCTGTCCCCCACTGGTTTGTGCTTCCTTCTCCCACCACTGTTGTCTCTTGCTCCCTTTGTTATACGTTCTGTGTGTTCGCTCTTATACGAGCCTCAGCATTGTGTCCAAAAAAAGTGGTTTCAATATAGACATGTGTATTTTAATAATGTACTTATATTCATATTTCATGAACACACATGAATGGAGGTGGGTTCCTTGAAACCTGGAAGGTCTCCTTTCCGTTTCCTGAAACCCACCCACGTGTAGAGACAGCAGCCAACAACAGCAACTTGCATGTACACACAAATATGTGTGTACACAGTCATATATATGTATATATACACACACACACACACACATACGCACGCATGGAGGTGGATACTTTGAGACCTGGGATGGCTCAGTTATACTTTGAGACCTAGGATGGCTCAGTTCCACCTTCTGAAACACACACATGGAGATGACCAACGACACACGCACACGGTGTTGCGATAGTCTTGCATCCCCTTTGGGGCGAGACTCATCAGGAATATACAAATAAAATGGCAGGTATTGAACGATCGTCATTCATAGATACAAGTACAACACACCCCCACCCCTGATGCTTAATTTTTTTTTCTTTGTTGTACTTTTCATTTACAAACAAAAGGTCAAAAAGCTTCTGTAATTAATCGATAGACCCTCTCAGAGATTTGAAACCATTCTCACAAGGTGAAGTGCATAAATACATTTTAAGCAAACGAACAGTACAGAATTATTTTACCGTGTGTTTGTATAATTTCAAATTTTATTTCATTTGTCTCACTCCTTGAAACCAATACATGATTTTTCACCAAAATCATAAAGCTTCATCAATCATTTCACTTTTAGTGTAGAGCTCATGTTGCTGGGATCCCAGGTTGAAAGCCTCTACCCATTTTAATCGTCTATTTGTGATACAGTTCCAAATACAATACAGTGTATGCTTTGTCCATTCTCTGCAAATGTCCACATAATTCATGAAGAAGTATACGGATGTCTCCTTGGGTCCTTGTCCTTTATGTACATACGAACAGTTTCTTCATGAGCCTTGCAATGTAAAGAAAAAGGTTAACATAAATTAGTCAGCCCATAAGGTGCAATGCTTCGACCTCTCAAGTAATTACCAAATAGGATGGAGGACAAAGAGCATTTCGGGACAAGTGACCATACAAGGATCCACAAAGAACTTGGCCATTTGGCCCATCATGCCAGCAGTACATCAACAGTACATTAAATAAATCTATAGGCTGGCTGTGTAGCCTCGAGGTACACATTTGCCTCTAAGCTCTAGCCTGGGTTTGAATCCTAACCCAACTCTAAACTGTCTTCCTGGTGTTTCAAAGGGCAGGATGATTCATCAATGTGTGTGTCATCCCTCAGATGGACGTTAAGCTTGGCGTCCCATCTGCTGGCTTTAGTTGGTGGATGTTAAAGATCCCATTGTGTCGTAAAGAGTAGGCGAGCTATCACCGACACACTGAACAAACTCGATGGTATTCACGGAATAGATACTCTGTGCAGTCTTGAGAAGGACTTTGTGCGAGCCAACTCTTTTGTCACCAAACCAACTCAAATCCACCGAGGTTTGTCATAACTCATCCACAACTTTTTGAGATATGATGTATATAGTTTTTAACCATATTTCTCAATTTTAGAAATTAGGCCGATGTTGATATTTTTGACCTCAAAAATAATTGTTGGTTGAATTTAGTGACTGCATATGCAAATCCTGTTCAAATTTCAAGTCGATCGGATAAAAATTGACAATTTTAGAAGTTTGGCCTATATTGACCTTTTGGCTTCTGTTGACCTCAAAAATAATTGGTGGTTGAATTAAGTGAGCTGACATGAAAATCCTGTTCAAATTTCAATTCAGTCAGTTGAAAATTGATAATTTTAGATATTTTGGGCTACGTTGACCTCAAAAATAATTGGTGGCTGAATTCAATGACCAAATGTGCAAACCTTCTTCAAATTTCAAGTCAATCGGATGAAAATTGACAATTTTAGAAATACGGCCTGTGTTGACCTTTTGACTTAAGCTGACCTCAAAAATAATTGGTGCTTGAATTCAATGACCAAATATACAACTCCCCTTCAAATTTCAAGTCTATCAGATAAAAATTGACAACTTTAGAAATCTGGCATTTGTTGACCTCAAAAATAATTGGTGGTTGAATTAAGTGAGCTGATATGAAAATCCTGTTCAAATTTCAAGTCAGTTGGATGCAAATTGAGTACTGTATTTCATAAATTTATCCTATGTTGGCGTTTTGGCCTATGTTGACCTCAAAAATAATTGGTGGTTGAATTAAGTGAGCTGATATGAAAATCCTGTTCAAATTTCAAGTCAGTTGGATGCAAATTGAGTACTGTATTTCATAAATTTATCCTATGTTGGTGTTTTGGCCTATGTTGACATCAAAAATAATTGGTGGTTGAATTAAATTAGCTGATATGAAAATCCTGTTCAAATTTCAAGTGAATCGGATGAAAATTGACAATTTTAGAAATTTCGGCCTATGTTGACCATTTGGCGTAGGTTTGACCTCAAAAATAGTTGGTGGTTGAATTTTTGTGACCTGATGTGCAAATCCTGTTCAAATTTCAAGTGAATCGGATGAAAATTGACGATTTTAGAAATTTCAGCCTATGTTGACCATTTGGCGTAGGTTTGACCTCAAAAATAGTTGGTGGTTGAATTTTTGTGACCTGATGTTCAAATCCTGTTCAAATTTCAAGTCAATCGGATGAAAATTGAAGATTTTAGAAATACCACCCAAGTTGTTGACCTTGGGCTTATTTTGACGTTTTTGGCCGATGTTGACCTCAAAAATAGCTAATGGTTGAATTCAGTGACTTGATATACAAATCCTCTTCAATTTTTTTTTTTTGTTGTTTTTTGAGGTCATCGGCCAATTTTCTAAAATTCTTAATTTTCATCCAATTGTTGATGAGAAATTTGAGAATTTTAAAAAAATTGCCGATGTTGACCTCAAAAAAGTGACTGCTATTTCACATGGTCATGTAACATTTTTTTTTTCAATTTCCTTTACATTACATTGCAAGAAATTTTCAATTTCCTCTGCTGAATGGTTTTTGATGTACCCTCTTAACAAAATGTAGACACGTACGCTGCCGATCGTTTAACCCCGCTTTTTGCTTTGCGAGCGCAGGATAATTACAAATTCCTGTCCTAATGACCTACAGAGGGCACTGCATCAGTGGCACAGCTGTGCCTTCAGCCAATGATGCCACCCGCAGCCATATGTTGCACACGAAAGAAGATCAGTTTCCGATCTGTTGGACCATATTCTGTGTTGCAGAACATTGATTCTCTCAAAGCCGTTTATAGGTTAGGGTCATGCTTGGTGGTTTGCCATGTGTCTCCCAGCAGTAGTTGGCCATGGTAACGACGACAGCTCACCTACTCTTCACGAAGGACACCGTGGGATATTTAACATCCACCAACGAATGCCAGCAGGTGGGACGTCCAGTTTAACGTTCATCCGAGGGACAGCACACACATTGATGAATCTGCAAAGCCTATGAAACACAAGGATGGAAGTTAACTGGGTTGGGATATAGTACAGCAGTTATGTTAACTATTTGGTGGAATTGTGCCTTTGATGATCAAAGCATGACATTTGGCACACAGGGCATGCCCTTGGGAAGATTTCTGGCTATAGGTCCATCAAAGATTTGTCCTGTGACAGGAATGGCAAACATTTTCCAAAATGGCCGCCAAAGACATGATAATTATGTTTGATATTGTGTGGATAGGTGATTGTGGGGCTGGAGGCCTAACAGAGAACCCAGCAGCTCTGTGTCGCTGGATGGTATCTGGTCCCGAGATGGCTCGTTTGATTGGAGAATTTGAAAGTTCAACCGAGAAGGGGCAGGACACAGATCAGCCTCACCATGAATAAAATAAGCATGCACAGATGGGATTTGCAGGAGATGTGAAATTACTGAGTGGAGCCATGGAAGAGATAGGAAACGCATTCAGTGAGAACAGCAGGGATCTCCTTGTACTTGACAGTGGAAACATTGCAGACACAGCTGTGGCAGACATGGTGCGGCAGATTGAGAAACTTGGACTCAACTTCTTTGAGACTTATGTAAAGGAGAGATTTGTCAGCCAAACAATTTCCATTGCATATCCTGTCAAGCGGAACAAACTCCATGTCTTCAGCCGGCCTCCAGTCAGAGAGAAGTCAAGCAAACAGCTACAGCTCTCATCCCTGAAGAATAACTTCTCGGCCTTCTCTGGACTGTACATTCATTGCCTCTCAGATACGCAATGGTGATCTGGACGAGTTCTTCCAGGATGAAAATCAGTCCTGTTCACCATCACTGTCACAGATGGGTGTCCTGAGCACCGGGACGAAATCAGAGTTGCTGCGTTGCTTGCAAGACCTTACTCCTGCAAAAGAGAATGTCTCCAGTCCCACAGCTCAGGTCACCATCCTTGATGGTGAATAAAAGCATTTGGGTCTCTATATGGTCTCTGCAGTACCATCAACAACATGCTGCGACCTGGGACTGCAAAGACGTTCCAGGATTATGCCACTGATGTTTTCGTGCCATACATCACATCATAGCTTCAGCATGTAACCAGATTAGACATAATCTGGGATTTGTACATGCCTGAAAGATTGAAGGCTGACACTACCAGCACGAGAGGTAAGTGGGGTAGAAGATGTCGATCCATCGAATGCAATTCCTGGAAACTGTCAAGTGTTTCTCCACGTCAATGACAACAAGACTGAGTTATTCTCCTTCCTGGCAACAAACGCAGCAGGCATCAACACCACAAACAGGTCATTACCACATTCCATACTGATGTGCTTTGCACAAATCCCCAGGATGTCTTGGGTCAGGCTCCAGGCACCCATGAAGAGACCAACACTTGCATCCTACTCCATCTCGAAGATGCTGTGCGGCAAGGGCATAACAAAGTATCAATACGCACAGTTGATGCGGATGTTGTAGTTCTGGCCGTAATATCAGCTCCTCGACATCTCTGAACTGTGGGTTGCATTTTGTGCTGGAAAGAGCTTCTGGTTCCTTGCCCCTCATGAGAGAGCAAGAGCACTGAGTCCTGTTCGGTGTGTCGCATTGCCGATGCTCCACGCCTTCACTGGGTGCGACACAGTGTCCTGTTTTGGAGGCAGAGGCAAGAGAACTGCATGGGACACCTGGAACACACATGACTATGTCACCCCAGCATTCTGCGCCTTGGTTCGGCCAAGCCCACAATCCATAGAGGAATGGCTGGGGCCGCTGGAGCGATTTGTGGTCCTGCTATATGCTCACACCAGTAGCCAGGAGTGTCAACAAGGCATGGAAACAGCTGTTCACTCAAAGGGAGAACAATTGATTGCCTCCTATACAGGCTGCACTCATCCATCACATCAAGAGGGCTGCTGACCAGGCTAGTCACTGCTGGGCCCAGATGATGATCATGGCTCCAGAGCTTCCATCTCCAACTGAATGGGGTGGAACAAGAAGGTTGGGGGATGCTGGGAACTATTCTGGACAACCCTACCAGAAATCACACAAGGTTGTAGTGAACTCGTACATTGTGGCTGCAAGAGGAGCTGCACAGGATACTGCAAGTGCCGGAAGGCTGCTCTGCAGTGCACTGTTCTTTGGCTCGACGGTGGACTTTGCATTGACTGACCGACAGGTAAAACAACGGTCACAAGATGTATGAGACATTAATTGGACACATTGGGCTGTAAACTGAAACATAACAAGTCCCTTAAGTTAATGTGTGCTCATTCGTAGCTCGAAAGGCAATTGCTCCAGTGAAGTTGTCCCGACTAAAATAAATGTAATGCTTTACGACCTGTGGGGGAAAAATTTATATTAATGTATTTTAAATTGTAACAAATGGAGTTTCAGAAATGTAACTTTTATGCTGCAAATTGAATTGGCTGTCATTTCTGGCCAAAAGACTTTTGCCCTAAATGATAAGAAATGTGTTGTTCTGGAGCAGAGTGACCGAGCTGATAAATGAACCTTTGCTTCGAAAATGTACGAAGTGGCTTTTTGTCTAAAAGACACGTCTACAGTCTGGGTGAATATCCCCCAACCTCTCTCTCATGGAAGTATAAAATGTTTTGAAAGGCACATTGTTCTCAGTGCAAGCACGTGAGGAAGTATAGTTTCTCAGTGGCTTGTACTCCTTGGAACTGACCAAGTACCAAGTTAGAATAAAACTCTCTGATGTAATGTAGAAGTGAATTGAATCGGGTTGGTCTAACTGTTAACTAAAGTTAGAATAAATGAAATAGAACCAAATAATATTGCAATCAAATGGGGATTCTTAAGTTCATTGTACAAGGGAGAGAAGTGTATGGTGTATAATGAGGAAATAAATTGTTTCACAAGGAAGGACTTGTGTGGACATCAGTTTTATCAGTGTCGATAGGGTTTTTGTAGGATTTTATAATCAAATCGGACAAACGTTAAACTCTGTCTGAATTCAAATAGGATTCCACAATCGGCCAGTTAGAATCCTTCAGGAGGGCAACGATCACAACAAGGTGGGTTTAAAAAAATCCACATCACGACCCCCCCCAATAACAATATTTGGCATTATCTACCATTGTAGAATTGCATAAACCACTGATCTGAGGTAGATAATACAAATAAATCACCCTGCAATGGACTTGATCTACCATATCAAAGGTATTATAACAGCCGACGGTAGCCATCTTGGAAAATGGCCACCACTTTTGTCATAGGGCAAATCTGTGATGGCGCTACAGTCAAAAATATTGCTTTAGGTATATTCTAACAGTATGCCACATTTCATGCTTCGATCATCAAAGGCACAATTTTCGCAACATGCTTAAAATCACCAGTCCATGTAGTCAAGCTTGCTATCCACTCTGCCAGTCACGTGACTGTCCATGTACCCCTCTGCCCCTCTACTCTAAATGCTTCCAAGTACATACCTAATCTTACTTTGACCCCATCCACTGCCACGACCTTTCCACGGAAACAATTCCATGCTTTAATACTCTGAGGTAAAGAGCCCTGCCTTACAACCACCCTCACTTTCCTCTTCATTAATCTCACATGGTGGCTCCTCATTCTGCCACAATCCATTCTGCTGTAAACCCCTTTTTATATAAAGTCGAGGCTCGTGGAGGAGCTAAAACATAGAACGGATCAGAACAAAACAGAACAAAAAGGATCAGTGGATTAAAGAGGGGGTAAACACACCAACAGCAGGGTTGATGGATAAAATATAGGGACACTTGAAATAAATAAGGGATGTGTGGAGGAATGAGGACACACAGGGGGGGACAAAATGGATATAGGAGCAAATTCTCAGGAAACAAAAGTGGAAGTTTGGAAGGAGGTTTGCCTGGGGGGGGGGGGTGATGGAGGATAGAAAAGATCATGGTTTGGGGTTGGAGACGATTTGAGAGTGTGAACAACTGTCTTGAAGACGTGGAGGGAAGAATGAGATTGAAGAGGATGTGGAGGTTGTTTCCACCGGTGGGGAAAAGAGGAACAAATGATTGGAGGTGAGCAGTGATCCTGGATTTTGGTAGTTTCACCAGAAGGGTGTTGATGGTGGACCATGTCTGCCCTGGAAAAATCTGTGGTGAGGGGGCGTAGAACAGCGTGGAGAGAGCATAGAGTGCAAGACCAGAAAGGTGGTGGAAGACAAACAGACCACCGACCTGTCTGCAATGGCGAAGTGATAATCCTATCGACTCAGCTTCAGTACAGGAGATTCCAATGATCTTGAAGACCTTGGTTTTCACAATGTAAAGCTAACCAAGGTTTGAGGAAGGGGCGCCATCCCAGAGTGCTCAGGTGTGCCAAGGAAGGACTTTGTACGACGGAGGATGCCCAGATAACGACTGGCTTTGGAGGCCAACTTTGAAATGTGGTTTTCCCAAGAAAGGTCATCGCTGACAGTGAGACCCAGGAGTTTGAATGACTTACGTTCCTACAGGACAATGACTCCAATCATACAAACAAAGCAACACTGGAATAGCTTCAGAGCAAAAACGTGAAACTCCTTGAGTGGCCCAACCAAAGCCAAGACTTGAATCCCATTGAGAATCTGTCGAAAGACTTGAGGATTGCTGTTCACTGACACTCCCAACCAACTTGACAGAGCTTGAGCAAATCTGCAAGGAAGAATGTGAGAAAATCCCCAAATCCAGATTTGCAAAGCTGATACAGACATACCCAAAGGCACTTCGACAAAGTTTTAACTCGGGGAATTGAAGACTTATTGATGTAAGACATTTCAGCTTTTCATTTTAAATTGATTTGTAAAAAATTCTGAAAACATGTTTTCAGTTTGTCATCACGGGGTGTTTTGTGTCGATCGGTGACAAAAAATTAATTCAAACAATTCTAAATTCAGCCTGTAACAGAACAAAATGTGAAAAACCTCAAGGGGTGTGAACACTTAATTTCTAAAAAAAAAAAAAGTAAAGAAACAATGAAAACATTTCTTTAATGCAAAAGGATGTAATGGATGTTCCTCCAAAAAGTATGTAATCAAGGTCGGGATGGTCACAAGAAATTAACATGTGCAACCATCCTCACATCTTTCTATGAACAAGGGTTGTCCAGAGAAAAGTGTGTGTGTGTGTGTGTGTGTGTTTTTTTTCCTTCGATATAATGTTGTCTTTCTCGGGACAACTGTTATTCAAAGAAAGATGTAAGGATGGTTTCACATGATCGTTTCTTGTGACCATCCCTACCTTCTTTGCATACTTTTTGGAGTAACATCCCTACATCCTTTTGCATAAAAAAATTTTGACATTTTATTTCACCACCCCCCCCCACCCCCGCCTCCGTCTACTTTCTCAACAATCCTCTGGAAGAAGTCCTTTCTTTCAAGCTTCTCGATCTCACTATCTGCCATGATCTTTCCTGCGAAAGCCACATGTCCAACCTGGCCTCCAACGTCAGTCGCCGACTGGAAATCTTCCGTCGTGCAAATTCCTTCCTTGGCCCACCTGAGCTCCTGACCACATACAAAGTTTTCGTCTACAGCCTGATGGAGTAATGCTCTCCCCTCTGAGCTGGTGTTCCCGCCTCTCACCTTTCCAGCTTCACGCTGTGGAAACCAAGGCATTTAGTATCATTGGTATCTCCCGGGATGAGGCTGAGTCTTTGGATCTCTCACTCTCTCACCGCAGGCAGATCGGTGATCTTTTTGTCTTCTACTGTCTCCTTTCTGGTCTCGCCACCCCTGCTCTGTCTGCGATATTGTTGTGGGGCCGGGTTTTGATGGCGAGCACGACCGCTGGGTGGAGCAGTAGAGTCGGCTCCACCGAACACCCGGAATTTATAGGTCGTCACCCCGGATAACTCTGGAGCCGACGCGTCCCTTATCGGACCGAAGATCGCCAATAGGTCGATCACGTGGGATAGGGTCGATAGCCAATTTCAATTTACCTAAATACCCACGTCATCCAAACTACCGGGGAAATTCACCCTCGGCAGGATCTGCGCGATCCGGGCCGTTACCGAGCCGGATCCGAGCCGGACCCCAAACGGAGAGTACCAGAATCCTGCTGGGCCGATTGCACGATTTCGGCAGCAATGAGGCCTCCTCGTTCTCGTTTGCAGCGCGGCAAACTAATGGCAGAAAGGACAAGGACGAGCTGGGACATTCAACAATAGGGGTATTTATTTTACAATAATCGGGGAGACGAGCGGAGCCACGTAAGGGCAGAGTTATCACGACTAAGAAATGTGAATAATGTACAACAAAAACACTTAACAGTTCTGCTTTTCGACGGGCCCACACACAGACACACACCCAAAAAGAAAATGGACCCGCCGGGTTTTTATTCGGCTCTCCAGCCGAGGAGGATAATTCGGCTGGGAGTCGGGACGGCTGGCTACCTGGCCGCGAGCGACCATTTGAAGGTCGTCCACCCATTCCCGGAGCTCCGGTCACCAAAGGATGGACCAGGGTAGCCGAATCCAGAGGAGGCGAGACGAGGTGATTTCCCTTGATGCAAATCGACAGCTCGCTGTAATGTGCCAGACGAGACACCTCCGAAGCGCGGAATGCAGTCCACCGCAAACCCAGGCAGACGTGCCTCGAGACACCCAGGATGCGCACTCGAGCAGACTGGACGCAAATTCGAGCAGACTGGACGCAAATTCTCTCTGCTCGTCCCGACAACCACTCTTTCTCTTTTGGAGGGAGGGGCCTCTTCTCCTGGCCACTCGCCTCCTGATTGGTCGGACACATCACGCGATTCCCTGGCCGTCTTCCATTGGACGGGCCCACGGTAGGCTGGGCAACTCCCACCCTTCTGGGTGGAGTCCCGATCGGAGGCGTTTGTAGCTCCGCCCACCTCCTCACCTCCGGCCATGTGCGTAATGGCGATGGTGCTGAGTGGGAGACGGGGCGGGTGAGACGCCCGCTCCTTGCCGATTGACCAAAGAGGGACGCCATGCTCATGTTAAACTCCGCCCACGCACGCGCTCGCTGCGAGTGTGTGAAGAATGCCGCGAGCAGAGTGTAGTTGTTGTGAAAGCGAAGGTGGGCGTTGTTGTCGTTCTTTTCAGTGATGAAAAAGAAAACCCTGACTATCAAAATAACTCCGCAGCGCACAAACATTTAATTCCCATTTGACTCGGGACAGGACCCCTAACTAGAAACACGTACTTACCGATATAACTGATCTATAGGACCTGGCTGTTTTGTGGTGAGCTTCCAAATTCGTAACAATATGTCCCGTCCATATTTCCGCAGGGCACTCGAGGTCTGCCAGCAACTCGCTTCTGGTAAAACTACCAAAATATAGAATCACTGCTCACCTACACTCTTTCATTCCTCTTTTTTTCCCCCCTTTGGAATAAACTCCCGCACTCTCTTAAATCGCATTCTTCTCTCCAGGCCTTCAAAACAGCTGTTCATCACCACCTCGTATCTTGCCCCATCCAAATCCTCAATCTTTTCTACCCCCGTTAATCCACCCCAAACCCACTTCCTTCAGATTCCCTGCTTTCCTTCCTGAAAGTCCCTGTCATGTCCATCTTGTTTACCCTGTGTACCCCATCCCATCCCTCCCCTTCCACAGATCCCTCATGTCTCTGTTCCCCACTGTTTTATCCTTCCCTCTCCCCTTGTCCGTTCTGTGTGTTAGCTCTCATGCGAGCCTCAACAGTGCATACAAAAAATAATAATAATAATAATAATCAGGAATAACACTACGCTCACAACACTTCCTGGAGGTACTCCAGCCTTGACAGGGAGAGAAGATGGAAGAATTCTGTTGAGAGCCACATGTTGCCTACGAGGGTGGAGGAAGTCAGTAAGCCCTGTGTGGAGTTGGCCTTGGATGCCACAGGTAGATACTTTGGAGAGTAAGGCAGGATGCCAGACTGTATCAAAAGCATTCGATATGCCCAGAGGGACAACCCTTATCTCATGTCTGACATTGAGGGCCTCCATCCATTGTTGGGTGAGTCGAAGCAGCACGTCCAAGGTGGAGTGACCTCGTCTGAATCCAAATTGGTGATTGGAGATGAGGTTGTTGGAGAAAAAAGGATTTCGTATCAACTGCGATGATGGATTCCATGACTTCACTGATGATTGGAAGAAAGCTGCTCGGTCTGTTTTTGCACATTTTTACGTAATGCGGTGATGTTGGATTTCCAAGCATCTGGAAAATGATCTCGGTCAAAAAGCAAGGTAAAAATGGCAGAGAGGATGGGCAGGAGCAGCAGGGCAGGTTTTTTTTAGGACGCGTGAGCTGATGCCATCCCGTCCATTTGAAGAATGAGTTGAGAGTTGCCAGAACCTTCTCCACCTGCATACACAGAGAGAGAGAGACAGACAGACAGACAGAGAGAGGTTGGGGACACACTATTTGGAAGCAAACACAGAATTCATGTATTCAGCATTCTCACAAGTAGAGTCCGCTGTGGTGCCATCAGGTTTTCAAGAAGAGGGACAAGTTTGAAAGTTCATTCTTGAGGTTGAACAGATGTTGTTTTCTGGCTCTCGTGAGCGATGAACACAAACACCGTGACTAATCTTGTCTATACCCTTCATTATCTTAAACACCTCTTTCAGTTCCTCTCATAATCACCTTCTGCTGTATAAAATCCTATTTTTCAACCCATCCTCATAAATTAGTCGAACTAGCAAGGGAATCAATTTACTCGCTCTCCACTGGACCTCCATTGGAGAAGTGTATTCCAGATGAGGTGTCACCAAATTCCTGTGCAGTGTAAACACGATGTCTCTTCATTTATAATTGATCTCCTTACGAATACAACCGAAAACCCTGTGAGCGTTGCTGGCGCTGCCTGGGAACGGGGTTTGGGACGTGTTGGACATGTTGGAAAAGCTGTGGAGTTCTTGTCCTTCTGGTGGTTACCTCTTGCTTGCGGGCCGGCGGCAGCAAAACCTGGCACCACATCCCAATGTACACTTTACAGCCGCCTTTGTTGGCCTCAAAACGGGCGTCAAGGCCAACGTGTGGGAGTTTAAAACCTTGCCCAGATTCTGAAGTCCTGACACCCAACCGTTTGGGCCTCCAGGTGCTACAATGAAAGAATCTATCTATAATTCCAGCAATCTCTGTGTCTGTCTGTCTGTCTGTCTGTCTGTCTGTCTGTCTGCGACCGCAGTTTCTCGACGACCGCCGGTCCGATCTCATTGAAACTTGCTAGGAATATTGTCGGGGACCCGTGGATGTGCTTTTCAAGGTTTGATATTAATCGGATGAGCGGTTCCCAAGTTGCGGCCATTTATCTGTCGACCAATGACAAGACACAGTGCTATGACATCACGAATGACGTCACAATTAATGTATATTCATTTATTTATTTTGCACAATCGACGGTCCGATCTGATTGAAACTTGCCAGGAATATTGCTGGGGCCCAGCGGATGTGCTTTTCAAGGTTTCATATTAATCGGACAAGCCGTTCCCAAGTTACGGCCATTTATCTGTCGACCAATGACAGGACACGGTGCTATGATGTCACGAATGACATCACAATTAATATTTATTTATTTATTTATTATTATTTCTTTTGCACGATTGAAACTTGCCAGGAATATTGCTGGGGACCCGCGAATGTGCCTTTTCGAGGAGAGAGAGAGAGAGAGAGAGAGAGAGAGAGAGAGAGAGAGAGAGAGAGAGAGAGAGAGAGAGAGAGAGAGAGAGAGAGAGAGAGAGAGAGAGAGAGAGAGAGAGAGAGAGAGAGAGAGAGAGAGAGAGAGAGAGAGAGAGAGAGAGAGAGAGAGAGAGAGAGAGAGAGAGAGAGAGAGAGAGAGAGAGAGAGAACATACTGGCACTCACCTCCGGGCCTGTACTAGTAACATACAAACACACAATCAAACACAAACAATCACTTGAAAATATTTGCAAGATTTCAACGTTTTCCATGCACAACATGTGCATGGAAAAGTCGATGTAGTTTTTTTGGCCAAATGAGTGCACTTTGGCCAAATGGCCTCATTTCCTTGTTTGAGGCCAGTTTCTAGATTTTCAGACGTACAAACACACACACACACACACAGAGGATTGCCTTGTTTGGGAGGGGGGGGTGTTGTACCTATAAAGTGACTGTGGGTAACCCCCTCCACATCTGCAAAATTTGGTGTGGATTAGCCCACCCATTCACTTGGAAATCATAAGGGGGCTTCCTGCCCTCGCAATGTGGTGGTGAGGGATATTTACTTTGTGTGTCCATTACTGGATCCTGAGTACTCCCAGTACATATGCAAGATCTGGTGGAGTTTGAGACAGCCGATTTTTACCTCTGCCACCAAAGGTGGACGGAAGTTGTGCTTTCACCACTGTTTGTCTGTGAACAGGATGTCTCCAAAACGTTATTTGGACGAAACTTGGTGGACAGGTTGGGTGCGTGACAAGGACGAACCGATTCAATATTGGTGAAGATCCGAATCCAGATGCTAAAATTTTAAATTCCTAACTGATTTTTCTCCATTGAGTGACAGAACCAAACGCGATATATAGCACGGTATCTCAAGAAGTTATGGATGGTTTCGGCCGAAACTTGGTGGAGTTGGTTGGGTGACAAGAACAAACCGATTCGATTTTGGTTCAGCTCTGGATCCAGATCCGGGCTTTTCAGTGGGATACAAAACATTAACATGACATCAGGTGTGTCTCTCATGACATGTCTCGAGATTTTGAGATGGCCTGGTATCCTGGCCTGCTCTCCAAACTGTCTGCCTATGGAATCAAATGCCAACTCCATTCTTGGATTCCTGACATCCACTCTCACAGCCAATGTGTGGCTTTAAACAGAACCCTTTCTTCTCCTCTCCATGTCAAGGCTGGAGTAACCCCAAGGCAGTGTTCTTGCCCCCCCCTCCCATCTTATTCCTAATCTTCATCAATGATCTCACTGACTCTTTGGCAAATCCTCTTTATGTCTTTGCTGATGATTCCATTGTCTGCTGTGACATCCCTCATCCTCCTGACAGACAGGCAGCAGCCTCTTCCCTCTTCTCAGATCTTTCAATCCTGAGGAGTCAGTGTCTGAGTCTCTCTCTCTCTCTCTCTCTCTCTCTCTCTCTCTCTCTCTCTCTCTCTCTCTCTCTCTCTCTCTCTCTCTCTCTCTCTCTCTCTCTCTCTCTCTCTCTCTCTCTCTCTCTCTATCTATCTATCTATCTATCTATCTATCTATCTATCTATCTATCTATCTATCTCTCTCTATCTCTCTCTATCTCTCTCGCTCTCGCTCTCTCCCACTATTTCTTGGGAAAGCCACATTTCAATGCTTCCTTCCAATACCCTCTTGCCAATTGAGCATCCTCCCTCATGAAAAATCCTTCCTTGGCACATCTGAGCTCCAATCCACCAACAAGGCTTTCATCCGCAGCTTGATGGAGTGTTGCTCTCTCCTTTGGCCTGGCTCCCCTGCCTCGCATTTTGGTCAGCTTGTCGCCATGGAAACCAAGGCCGACAAAATCATTGGAGTCTCTGGTGATGAAGCAGATTTTAGAGGGCCCTCTACTTCGCTATGGCCGACAGGTGCGTGCTCTTTGTGTCCTCTCCCGCCTCCCGGTAATTTATGTGATGTTCAAAGAGCACGCACGACGGGCCAAACGGCCCCCTCTTGCGCCCAAGGCGTTCTCGTGTTCATAAAATGTCCTTCCTTCCTCCGAAGAGTGCGCACGCGCTCACGTTCAATGCAGATGCCGGGGCCCACGTGGCGCTCGAGGAGGGGGGGGGTCGACGTTAAAAACAAGAAAACATCTTCGTTTATAAATAAGTAAAAATCCCCACTCGATTCTTCACTTCCTCGAGCGGTACCAGTGAGAAATCAGTATCCTGTGAGGTAAAAAAAAAAAAATGACGTTTAATAAAACTCGGGCCTCGTCGTGCGCGCGACAACCGGAAGTGCGTCACACGGTCGTTTTCTCCATCTTGCCGTCGTTTTGTGCGATTGAGGGTCGGCGACGACTCCCGTCGTTGCTTTCTCCCCTTTCTCCACTTTTTCTCCTCCTATTTCTTTCGATTCCACTTCACCTCGAAAACATGTCGAAGCGCCATCGTATCGACATCGGGGACGAGCATTCGTCGAACAAGAAGCGTTACGAGAGGTGAGGCCTGTGAATGTGAAAGGCCTGTGATTTAGGCCCGAAGGCCCACGTTGGAAGGCCCACGTTGGAAGGCCCACGTTGGAAGGCCCACGTTGGAAGGCCCACGTTGCTCCCAAAGTTAACACGTCCGAGCGGCTTCGATCACAAGTTTGGCTTCCATATTTGTTTACGCTTTTCGATGTAGAAATTTAATGTCGATGTGTGCTTTGCTTTGTAACGATCATTTCCCACCGTAGGGACCGCGAGAGGGAGCGGGAGCGGGACAGAGACCGCGAGCGGGACAGAGACCGCGACCGGGATCGCGATCGGGATCGAGAACGTGACCGGGAGAGAGAGCGGGACAAGGAGCGCGACCAGAAGGGGCCCGTGGTCGTGAACAACATCGGGATGGTCCGCCAGCCCCCCATGCAGATGAACCCCTTCACCAACCTCCCGTACACTCCTCGATACTTCGAGATCCTACGGAAACGCGTGCTGCTGCCCGTGTTCGAGTACCGTGAGAGCTTCATGGACACCCTCCTTCGGCAACAAACCATGGTCCTCGTCGGGGAGACCGGCTCGGGGAAGACCACGCAGGTTTGCTTGCGGTTTAGCCGCTTTTCAGCAAAACTTTCTTTGGTTAACCCCGATCGTACGACCCCGTTTTATGACCGACCCCCCCCCACCCCCCACCCCCCTGACTTGGAAGATGTACGACGTTTCGTTCAATGTGGGAATCGTATTTTGATCGGACGATGATTTGGCGAGAAAGTAAACAAACGTGAGCATAAAATACTTTGGAGGACTTGATCGATACAGATCCCATATGAAGTAATCATCATATGCACAACAACAACAACAACAACAAAAATTATTAATGAAAACAACATTCGGGTCTTTTTGGACCCCCCCCGCCCCCCCCCCCCCCAGTAAGGATGTGCTTGTAACTCTGTGCCAGCAAGGTGGGATCTTGAAACGTCATTCGTATTTATTACCGGCACGTACAGGTAAACGGGCTAATGAAACGTGAAATTCATTGTTAAACTCGTATAGAAACTATACATCAAAATGTTAGCCTGGGGTCCGAGAAGACCCCTCATGGGAGGTTTTGGTTTGATGGTCCACGATCATGATGATCTGTGTCTGCCTGCAAACCTTGTATTTTTGATGTTTCGCTTTGATAGATGTTGCCTATTTCTGTCAGGATCCCATTTATATACATATACATACTAGAATACAAGACCCGTCGCTTCGCTAACGGAATTACCAATCTTTGCTGTGATGGCGAAACAATAGGGCAATACGAAAAAGGATTCCTGAGATAGTAAAAGTTGCTGAGAATAAATCCAAACCGACAAAAAAATTGGTTCGCCAGCAGTGACCACTATTTTCATTGTTTCTGTCTGTTTGTGACTCTCTCCAGAGCATAGCTCCGTGACGTTTGATGTGATCTTGATGAAACTTGGACACAAGCCAGAGATATCATGGTCTAGTTGTGTCTATTTGTATGAGGGGCGTCCCATGCCCACTTGAACTTTTTTTTTCTTTCTTTCTCTTTTTATCTCACAATTTCATTTCCTAGAAGCTGTGCATAATGTCCATAAGTACAACGTATTAAAAAAAAAATCCGATTTAATTTGGTCAATTTTGATGGAAGAGATAGGTTTTTACGGTAGGTCTTCCTCCATAGCTTCCACTAACTCGGTTGTACCTATCGTGGCATTGTTCAATAATTCCCGCAAACCATCGTCGCCTCCCGGCTTGTTATAATATTTTTCAATCGGACAAAAAAAAATTTCAACCTGATCAGTGTATAGGCAATAGACGGCTGGTTCGATTGCTCCTGAAATAAAATAAATGATTTGTTATTTATTTATTTATTTTGAGCTTTCAACCAGCACAAGAATAAAAAGCTTCCTTTTTCTGTTTTTTTTTTTTTTTTAATGTATCATTGTATGTTTATCATGGGCTTCTGATCGTCTCTAATATAACAAGTTTGCTCACTCGATCAGGATTGGGTTATTTCCACTTCAGTTAAGCATCAAGGAGATTGTTGTTTTTCAAGAAAGTTGCTGCAAAAAAAAAAAGGAAATCGATTCGAGAGTGCAATGCTGTAATGATGGGCCAAATGGCCTCATTTCCTTTGTTTTTACAGGAAGCATGTGAACACCCCTTTTCCCACCCTTTGTTATTATTCTCCACCTTGATCACGTTCTCCTTTAGTTACCACCCCCCCTCCCCCCAACCACTCCCAAACTTTTTCCTCGTATTTCTTGCGTTCCTTCATTTTTCTCTTCCCCCCCCCCCCTCCCTCTCATGTGAACATTGTACTTTCCATTCCTTGTCGTTCTGTGCATACCCTACCCCATTCAAGATCATCACCCTACTTTTCTCATCCGTTTTCCTCCAATAGGTTGCTTCCGTTCTCATTGTCCCGACTTTTCACGTTAACCCGATTCTCCCTCAGATACCACAGTGGTGTGTCGACTTTGTGCGCACAATGCCTCCCGGAGCAAGCGGGCTGAAGCGTGGCGTCGCCTGCACGCAGCCTCGGCGTGTGGCAGCGATGAGTGTTGCCCAGCGTGTGGCTGATGAAATTGATGTCATGCTGGGGCAGGAGGTTGGCTACAGCATCCGTTTTGAGGACTGCAGCAGTGCCAAAACGGTTCTTAAGTACGATTCCTCCATTCATAAGTATTTGTTATCCCCACTCTTGTTGAAAGAAAATACGTGAGGGGTGGTGGGGGGGGCAGTTATTGTAATCGGCTCTGTCCGTCTGGCACACTATCTCCTCCTAAGCAGTTGTGCAGGAATTCACCAGCTTGGTACCTTGTGATCACCGCGTGGCACGAAGGTACAAGAACAGTAATTGGACGGGGTCAAATGGTTAAATACTAAATAATGCAATTACGGGCACTTTTTTTTTTAATGAAACTTTGTACATGCAATCAACATTGGGGGCTGAATTAAATATGTATTTTTTGGGGGTGGGGGAATTTGACCCCTGGTTCATGCCCCAGGTGGTGGGGATTTAGGGTCACAGGGGTCAAAATGGAAAGAAAGAAAAGAAAAAAAAACACCATAGCTCAATTATTGATATTGGGTAATTCCTGGTGGAACCTTTTGTCATCTTTCAACTTTTCTTTCAGTGGGAAGTGTGGGGATTTGCGATGGCGTGCCGTCGACTTTGCTCGCGTCAGATTTAGGATCCTGCTTGGAGAAATGTATTATGTCAGCGAAAATGACCGCATGTTCAACAACCAATTCCTATTCAACCCATATTTGCTGTTTACCTTTCTTCTGTTTTTCCACGCGACCCTCTTTCCAAAACTACTCTTGTGCCCCTACTTTACCGTATCATTGTCCCTTCCCTTCATTCTGTGAATGAAATAAAATTGATGAAGTTCCACAAGTTGTTCATCTTGCGTAGCCTTCTGGACACCCTGAAAAAATTCCTACGTTTCAGGTACATGACGGATGGTATGTTGCTGCGTGAGGCAATGAATGACCCTTTACTGGACCGATATGGCGTTGTGATGCTTGATGAGGCCCATGAGCGCACCCTAGCCACGGATATCCTCATGGGTGTCCTAAAGGAGATTACCAAACAGCGGAATGATCTCAAGGTGAGTGTGATGTTTTGGTCAGGTTTATGAAGGATTAGAGCTGGAGTGAAAATGGTCGGTTGAAGAAGGCTAGCACACTGATCTTTACATTCCAGAAAAGAACGACGGTTAGTGGAGGCTTCAGTTAAGTTGTGCGAAAGCAACATTGTTGTCTGAAATGTATGTAAATTGCCAACAGATTCCATCTCCCAACTCGAGTTCATTGAGCACATTTACCCCGTGCAGTCTTGAGAAAAAGGTTATGGGGAGGCTCTGCAAGTGGCAGATTTGATTGGTCAAAATGACGTAAAACGCCCTAATATTTTGTCCATGTACTACACAACGGTTTTTTTTTTTCCTCTATCAAAAACTGACTTTGGTAGACAGACGGTCAACATGAACCAATTTCTTAACCCAGCTTTTAGCTTCATGAGTGCCGGGTAATGATCGCAGACAAGTTTACATTGGTTTTGATTGTGTGCATACGTACACGTCCTATCATTGACCAAGTCAAACGATCTGCCTCGCACTGTTGGAAGTTGTGCCATCCTTTGACCAGGACTGCTCCTGATTGAAAAGTGAGACTGTGAGCAGACTTGAGGACTTCAAAGAAGCCTCCTTAAGATGTGTCGAGCCTGTTGAATCGAAATTCATGACCTGGTGCTTGCCAGCCCATATGAGTGATTATGATGTCTGGCTGTGTGGACAAGTGTTTTCATACATAAAGATTAAGTTGGGACCTTTCTGTTAAGCCAGAGGGATGACTATAGGCATAATGATCTCGGCTCTGTATCTGACACCTGTTTCCGAATGATGACTGTATCAGTTCAAAAACCAACTTGAATGTCAGCCCATGCCATAACATTGCCCCCCCCCAACCAAAGCAACCGTGCTGCGAAATAGCACAGTTTGAAAAATCGCTTCATAAATCATCTCGAGACTCAAACAAGTCCATTGTTGTATTCTATGTAAAATCTTGACGTCATTGAAAGGTAAAAATGGCACCATTGGTCTTCCTTTCCCTCTTGCATGTGCTGATGGCGATTCTGATATGTTAGAGGGATGTGGACCAATGGTATTCTGAATCTCAATCCACTGGGAGGAAGCCTGTTCTGTACTGATGGTTGATTTCTCCTAACAGATCATTCTGAAGATGTGCTGTTGAAAAGCTGTCCTTTCTGGCAAGGGTGATAATATAGCAATCCCAACAAGGGATCATGACCCTTTGGCGATCTGTATAGTGTTTCTCGGTGAATTGTCCAGGCTGACTATCTTCTCAGCACCCAAGAAATTACTGCAGTGGATCGACCCTGTTGGTCACTACTCGAAAGCAATCTCCCATTTTATCTTTCTGATGGAGTGAGCCTATATATTTGTTGACTCGCCGTTCTTTAAAAACCAAAAACTTGCCCCACATGAATGACCAAGCTGTAGAGGGTAGCGACATGGGGTAGTGTGCAGAGATGTACACAAATTATTTGTGAAATGTGACTTGCAGGAATATTTCAAGCGTCGCTAAGTTCATCTGACATAATTGGCTTTCTTTCCTCAATAGCCATGATTTGCATACGTGTGACTAAATATTTCCTGAAATGCAAATCTGATTTTTTTTTTATGCCTCATCAGTGGCAGACACCAGAGGCATTGTTTTTGGGTTGTCTGTCCACCCATCCGTCCGTGCCTGCGTAGCAGATTTTCGTCACCGCAATAACTTGTGAACTCCCAAAGAGATTTTGCCCAGAATGTACGATGAGGCAAAGACGAACTGATTGAATTTTGGGTCAAAAGGCCAGTCCTTTGGTCACATGCCCTTTCTTTGAAAATCTTTGTTTCTGCAATAACTTATGAACCACTGATAATATTTCAACCATAGTTGGCTTACTTTTGGACTGAAATACAAAGATAAAGGCATTACATTTTGGTTTGAAAAGGTAAGAGGGCATGTTCCTTTAATTTAAAATTATTTAGTTACTGCAATAACTTGTCACCGAGTTCAAAGCATCTTATGTTGTCTCTCTTGTACTTCTTCCTTTTCTCTCTCTTCTCTCTCTTCTCTCTCTTCTCTCTCTTCTCTCTCTTCTCTCTCCTCTCTCTCTCCTCTCTCTCTCCTCTCTCTCTCCTCTCTCTCCTCTCTCTCTCCTCTCTCTCTCCTCTCTCTCTCCTCTCTCTCTCTCTCTCTCTCTCTCTCCTCTCTCTCTCCTCTCTTCTCTCCTCTCTTCTCTTCTCTCCTCTCTTCTCTCCTCTCTCTCTCTCTCTCTCCTCTCCTCTCGCTCTCTCTCTCCTCTCTCTCTCTCTCTCCTCTCGCTCTCTCCTCTCTCTCTCTCTCTCCTCTCTCTCTCTCTCTCTCTCTCGCTCTCTCTCTCCTCTCGCTCTCTCTCTCCTCTCGCTCTCTCGCTCTCTCTCTCTCTCTCTCCTCTCCTCTCCTCTCTCTCCTCTCCTCTCCTCTCTCTCCTCTCTCTCTCTCTCCTCTCCTCTCCTCTCTCTCTCTCCTCTCCTCTCTCTCTCTCTCCTCTCTCTCTCTCTCTCCTCTCTCTCTCTCTCCTCTCTCTTCTCTCCTTTAATTTTTCATGTGACCTTTAATTGAGATCAAAGGTAATATAATGGTGGGTTGACATCGACCCTCGGCAGAGACACATCCATTGATGTATTCGCCTCAAATTCTACTTTCTTGTCACAATTTGATGTGTTGTTTAATTCTTCGTTTTTTTTTTTTTTTTTTCCTGACGATCCAATGAAATTTTGTGGCCACCTTCAGATGTTGGTGTTATATCCCAGCATGAGGCAAAGTTTGAAGGCTTTCTTTTTGCATACCACAGGCAGGTTAGTGGATTTGGTTGTACAGGTAACATGAGGGATGTGTTTGGACACCTGCTCCCCTTTGATTTGCTGCCCTCTGTCATTCAGCTCTTCCATGAGCTTAGCTTTCTGTGCACAAAAAAAATCTACCACGGGGTATTCGTTTTGACGATCTAATTTAGAATGAACATAGAGAGCAGTGGGTTTAACGAATTGACTCTGTACAAACTGTTTCGAACCTTGCATTGGATTTGGCCATTGGCGATATGGGAATTGGTCTTTAAGAGTTAAGACCTGACACCAATATTTTGAAAAAGGGGAAAAAATATTCCAAGCACAGGGTTTTAATGTTGAACTTCTAATGTGGTGTATGAGGGCGCAATTGTATGTCGTTCAAATTTCTCGTTTTACAGTACTTTGGCTCTGAATTTGTCCCGATCGCACATGCACAGAGAGGAGTGAAGTAATATTTTTTACTCTGTCTGCCTGTCTGGCAGTCAAACAAAATTGAAAATCATTCCAAACAGGAAACTTACTGTTTAGAAGGATGCTATGAAGGACACAAACAACAGGTACGAAGAATCAACATGACGTGTTAAACAAGTTGGTGTAACAGACACTGCGTCAATTGTGGTAAAACCCAGAATTAATTTATCGGCATTTAAACCTCTTTTCAACCTTTATTTAAATTGATTTATATACTTGAATACTGTAGAACACAAATTGCCTTCATAATACCTCCAAGAACCTCCAGTTTTGCAGTACTTGGACTTGTTCTATCGGGTGGTGTATGTAAAGGAGCTGTGATGCGCAGCTCGTGGTATGTGAGAGGGTGAAGAAGTAGTTGCCTTCTGGCTATGTGCATCTGTGGTGATCAATAAAACCTCAATCTCCGAAACTGCAACTCAACGTCGTCTTATTACAGTGTATAAGGGTGATATATAAGACTGTCTCAATAGTTCTAAACTTCCAGATATTTTTTTTTTAAACGATCTTTAAAATCATTATTTTATTAAAATTGAAGTATATACCTGAACACCGTGTTCTATCAACTCTCCAGTTGAATAATTTATTTGTCACTGCCATTGATATTCCATCGATGCGGTCCATGTGTAAGATGGGGAAGGAGTGGTACCAATGTTGTTTTGAAAGTATCATTTGCAGAGGTGAACTTGGAACATAATGCGCACGTACTGGTTACCTCAATTTATTTGCATTCTTATTCCATTCCCTTATCCATAGATCATTGTAATGAGTGCAACCCTGGATGCTGGCAAGTTCCAGGAGTACTTTGAGCGATGTCCTTTACTCAGCATTCCTGGCCGCACGCACCCTGTGGAAATATTCTACACACCTGAGCCTGAGAGGGATTACCTTGAGGCTGCTATACGCACAGTCATTCAGATTCACATGTGTGAAGAGGAAGAAGGGGATATCTTGGTGTTCCTTACGGGGCAGGAGGTACGGCAAAGCCAGCAAACGCATCCTTTATTTGAGGTGTCGGCAGTCGTCGCTGAACTTCATGATATTAAAAACCTGGAAATTAAGATATTTTCATGTCGAATTTTTATTCTGTACTGTTCACACAGAAGAATTGAAGTTAAATGTTTGATTTTTTTTTTTTTTTAATTGCTTTAATATGTACGCATGCAGGAAATTGAAGAGGCCTGCAAACGAATAAAGCGCGAGATTGAAAACCTTGGTCCCGAGGTTGGAGATGTCAAGATTATCCCACTTTACTCGACGCTCCCACCACAGCAGCAGCAACGCATCTTTGAACCAGCACCCCCGCACAAACCCAATGGTGGCATTGGCCGCAAGGTGGGGAAAAAAAAATAGTATAATAAATCCCCTACCTACCCAAATTTCAATACAGACCTGTTTTTGGCATCCACTTTAGGGATCAAAATATTGAATGTTGGTTGTCCTGTCTTGGTCCATGTGCCTTTTCCTTTGTAATACCTTCTCATATCAGGACATGTCTTGTACTTTTGATGCAGTTGGCATCCTGCCTTCCTCTCCAAACTCTCTGCCTATGGCACCACCACATGAGGAAGAGAGGGTTGGAATGAGCGGTTAAAAGTTGGTCAATATTGAGAGAGGTAGACAGACACATGTCATCGTCACTGTTTGGATGATTGTGCAACACACAGACAAACTAGAGGTGGGAGCTTAGGGGTAGTCTCAGCCAAAGGCACTCCTCAGGATTGGGATGTGCAAGATCAGTACGCCGACGGTGAGAAATTGAGTTCTTGCGAGAAAGTGCAACTACACCACCAGGACAGGGTTCAGGCCCATCAAATTGGAGAGACACTGAGCCACTAAGGAGTCAGGGAGGTCCTGTGGGAGGAAGGATTTTATTAGAGATTTTTGTCCAGTTTATCAGCAACTGCCTGTGTTAAGAGATGTCATGTTGGTGTGGAGGCCTCAGATTTTTGAGGTTTTCCCAGACAGGGACAGGAGAGGAGGCATTGGCAGGGTACAGTAATTTGCAAGCAGCGAGGAAAGTGTTAGGGTGGGGGGGGATGATCTGGGAGGGTGTAGGGGGTGAGGCTGGGAGAATGTGGGGATCCTGGAAGCTTTCAGTGTGGAGTGGAAGCTGGGAGTGTGCGGTTTAGGGGGGAACTTGGCAGGGTGTGGGAATGGGAGGATGGGGTGTGTGTGCGGGACTCAGTGGAAGCTGGGAGGGTGCGGGATGTGGGGCAGCTGAAAGAGGGCAGGGCAGTGGGTATGGTGGGAGGGAGAAGTTTAAACAGCGAGATTATGGGAATCTGTGAGGGTGATAGATCGGGATAGTTTGAACTGTGTGAGTCGGGGGGAGGGGGACTTGGGATGGAGGGGGAGGTGGCACGGGGGTGAAGTTGGGATGAGGTGGGATTAAGAGATGGATGGGAGGATGCGGGTGGAGGAGGGAGGTGGAAGGTGGTGGGCATAGAGGGGTAGGGTTTGAAGGACACTGCCATGAAGGAGACTTGGGGGAGGGTCGTGACATGGAGGAGTATTGATTGCTCAGTCAACCTCTGCAAACTGGATTTCTCAAGGTTCCCAATCTGGATATACGGAGACAGACGTGAGGGGTGGAACGAATAATTATTTAAGGCACAGAGGAGAGCGGTGCTGTCGGTCTGGAAGCAGGGTGGATTGACAAAGCATTTATATTTATATGATTGGAAAATAATCCTTGTGATGAAGAACAACAACATGTGGAGTGCTCCTGATGAAGAAATAAGGGAACTATTTTATAATTTGTTTTAAAATATTTTAAAGGAAGTAGCATTTAATTCAATGAAGATTCAGTTTGGACATATTGAGGAAAAGGAAGGGACAAATAATGAAGTTCAGGCAGATTGACTTGGTGAGCTTTTTTTGGGGTGGGGTGGGGGGGGATTTATGTACTGTCTTTATTTTGATGTGAGGAGGGGGAATTGGATAGAGTTGAAGAGGTTGAGAGGACAATATGTGGGAGAAATGAAGTGGAGTGAGGCATGTGGTGTCAGAGCAGAGACAGAATTTGCACGCAGACTAGCTGAGGACCCGGCCTAAGCTACGCTGACACAAATTCAGCAATGCAGCACAACGAGGTATGGTTTAACACAGAAAATTTGACGAAAACACAAACAGCAAAACAGGGACGAAAATATAACAGAAAGACACGACGGATCTGATCCGAGAAACTCTGCTCTGATGAATTGGACGAGGAAAAGCACACAATTATGTTCACATGTACGGGCGTTGTTTCTTCCCTCCCACATGGAATTGATTATACCAGGAATCGTCAGCTCGGATTGTAATAGGTTTTCCATTTGACACTTGCCTCGCCATCATCCAATGTTGCATCTGAGGTAACGACCAAAAGAACATTTGGTCTCACCATCTGCACATTGCAATCACGTGATCCCTCTCCCCTCTCCCCTCCCTTCATGGAGGGTGTGCAACACCTGGTGCATGGTCCATACTGCTGGATGAATACCACTCGGTGATGCTTAAAATGCCCAACTTGAGGTTTTCCTTGTTGGCCGCTGTACTGGTCAATGGGGCCTTCATTTTCTTTTTTTGAACCCTTTGCCATTAAATTTAAACGTCTTGCTGCTTATGGCACCTTTGTAGTTTGAAGTATTACTCTTTGTAAGCTGGTGACACCCCCCCTCCCCCCCTCCCCCGACCTGCTTCTCCCATGTCTTCAGACCTCTCGTTCAGGCGAGCTGTTGTGGATCTCAGCAATTATTTGTATTGCTTACAGTGGCTGTTGCATCTCTCATCACAGGCAGCTTGGTTTTTTTGGAGGTTTTTTTGTATACTGTTGGGGGCTGGCGGGGTCGGGTGAGAAGACCACTATGTGGGGGTGTTGTGGGCCGGGGGTCGGTGGCGAGGAGCGATCGCTAGGTGGAGCAGTAGGGTCGTCTCCACCAAACACCCGGAATTGCAATGTCGTAACCCTTGGATAACTCCAAAGGTCACGGGTCATTTCAGGACCGTGCTCGCCAATTCTCTGATAGCGTGGGGTAAGGTTAATAGCCAAATTTCAATACACTTAAGTACCCACGTCGTCAAATTACCGGGGAAGTCACACCCTCGACGGACTCTGTCGAACGGGGTCGCTCTAGCGACCTTGGTCCGGTGTAACCGAGCGGAATTACCAAAGTCCGTCGGTCCAAACGACAACTTGCAGCCCAATCGACTTATTGGTTCTCAAGCACGAACGGTGCTGAGTCAATAATAAAAAGCACAACAACGAGCTGGAACATTGAACAATTGGGGGTTTATTTATCATGGGACAGGGGAGCACAAAAAGAGCAGAGTCAAACCGACTATCAGAAATGCAATTTACAGTGTACAAGGCACTTAAACAATTGCTACTTATAGACTGGGCCCACAGACACACACGCACACACCCAAAAGAAGTGGTGGCCGCAGCCTTTATTTGACCCTTCAGCTTGGGAGGGAAGGCAAGCTGAGGGTAAGAATTCGGTCGGGCACCTTTCCGCCTTGTGCAGTCTGGTCAAGACGAGCCATTTCGGGGGGGACTCGAACCCACACCTTTGTCGCCGCACCAAGCATCAGGGACCGCGGTCTCCACCCAGCCACGCACCAAGACCAAGGAGAAGACCAGAGACGATGACCCAGGGCCAGACGAACCAGCAAGCACCAAGACCCGCGACCCCCAATACTACCAACGCTCCCCAGCTTGGCGTTCCTTTATTCCTTTCTTGTCCAGGGTGAGGAAATCGCCATCTGAGGCTATCTCCACTCTCATTGGTCGGGGTGTCGTGGGAAAGTCGCCCTCTGTGCGTGATTGGACAAGGGGCACGCCTCTGCCTTCCTGGGCGGAGTCTCGATCTGAGGCAATGGAAATCTCCGCCCATGTACGTGGCTGGACACGCGTGTGTAATGGCGTGATGTGCGAAGTGAAGGAGTGATGGTTTCGGTTGGCTGGAGGCTCCATTTGTATTGCAAAACTCCTCAGTAAAAAGTAACTCGCAGCGCACACATGTAATTCCCATTAGACACAGGAAGGGGACCCTAACTATAAACACATACTTATCGAGATAACTAAACTTGGGGACTGCTGTCTGTTTGTGTGTAAATAGCTTCCAAATCCGTAACGGGAAGCGATGTCGATTCTCACCAGACTCCCCGGAATTGTAGGCTGTCCTTCATGGATAATTCAGTGATTTGGCGGGTTGCTTAACCGACCGTGGACGCCAATAACTCAATCGCGTGACCGAGGGTCCTCCCGCCTGTGAAATCGGGTTACCTAATTAACCACCGGGGAACCACGCCCTCGGTACGCCTTGTCCAAACCAGATCACTCCACCGGATCCGATCACCTTTCCGGATCGGATGCAGCCGAGCGACACCGCCAAGGACATACCGGCTGGAAGGAACGGACCGTTGGGAATAAAGACCCGGCTCAACCTGGATTCGAACCATGTTGGACCAATGAGGGAAAAGACAAAGGCGAGCTGGGAACATTTCTACAACAATTATTTATTTACAGCAAGCAAGGAAAAGCATGTGGCACAACAAAGGTTTATTGGGTATGTAACACAGGGAAAGAGGAGAGGGGTGTGGGGGGTGCGACAATTGTACAAGCAACTTACTAAAGCAGACACAGTGCAGATTGACGCGAGATTATTCACGGTAACAACAATAAAAGATCTTATACAGGCTTACTTATCAGACAGGCGCCAGCACACTCACACACACACACACCACACACACACACACACACACAAAAAGAAGACTCCCCAATGAAAATAAAGGACTGCACTCAGCGGTGCATTTCCTGAGGACGAATTTCCTTCTCCCCATGGATGCCAACCTCTGGTTGTTTATCGATGTTCTATCCTTTTAAATGCGGAACGTCAATCAAGGAAGCAGCATGTACCATTTTTGAAGTCGTTGGTGTGACTCATCTGAGGTTTGAACCACCGACCTCCCAGACTCGGAGCGGATATTCTAACTGTTACACCACCCGAGTGTTCCTCTTTCTCATCAGCTTCCTGAGGCATTACAATCGTGCTCTTCCCTCCAGAGCTTTGATAAATCAGTATGTTGCCACCTCATCTCACTTTCCACCCATTCCTACCGGTGATCTTTTCTATCCTTGTTAACTTCCCCCCACCCCCTCCTCCCCTACATGCTGCTTAAAATGAGCAAATTATGAATCTGAGGAAAAGCAAGCAAGTAATGAATATGTCTTCACTGACACGAAGCGAATGGGAAATGCTAGTGTTGAACACTCTCTCACATGACTGACACATGAAGTTGCACAAAGGGGCTTGTAATTCCTGGCATTGCTCGGGGTCCAAGTTCTTTGTGATGAGGGCCACCACTATTTTATTTGTGACCAATTGTTCCCTCACCATCCCACTGTCAGTATGTTGCCCTTTTTTCTCAGTCACCCAATGTTGACTGAGTCTTACTTGTTGGCAGCTGTACTCTGACTTGTAAGTAAATCTTACAAGTAAGAGTACAGCAGATCCAGCCTGTCAGCAAAATACGAAACGGTATGCGCTCTACCAAGCGCCATTCTACTTTTGCTTTGTTTTTAATCTCCTTTAAATGTGTTGTTCCCAACTTTCCGAAGCGTATTGATGCATATCCGATAACCCTAATCCTTCACTGTGATATGTATTTCTTTTTATTTCCAGATTGTAGTTTCAACCAACATTGCGGAGACTTCGCTGACCATTGATGGTGTTGTTTTTGTGATTGACCCTGGGTTCGCCAAGCAAAAGGTACGATGTCACTAAAAAGTTGGTCTCTTCATGTGGTAGGATTGTTTATGTGGTCATTCTTGTGGTTTGTTTTTGACTCTTCATCGCAACATGCTGGTGTCAGATGGTCTTCATTTTGTTTTATCCGTGCTACGATTTCTCCAGGTGTACAATCCTCGGATCCGTGTGGAGTCTTTGTTGGTGACTGCGATCAGCAAGGCATCGGCTCAGCAGCGAGCGGGTCGTGCGGGCAGGACGCGCCCGGGAAAATGTTTTCGCTTGTACACTGAAAAAGCATACAAGAACGAAATGCAGGTACATTTTTAAACAAACCTTGGGGCTCCTTCATTTCATCCGTCGGTTTTATCTTCACTCGAAATAGGTGATGGCGAGATAATTATATTCCGAGAATTCCTTGGGCTTCTTACTGGTGTTGTCCCATATTCAGCGGTTCACATAACTGGTATGCAGGTAATCATGCGTGGTTAAAATAAACAAAACGACTAAAGATTCTTCAGTGATAATTATGATGTACTGTGATTTCAAAATTTAAGTGTAGAGTTAAGTTTTTAAATTCTTAGAATATAATTTGTATTAAAGCTTGTAACTTATAAGATTTAAAAATAAAGATTGAAGGAGAACACGCGAGCTCAGAGGAAGAAGAGGGGGTTTTTCTCTGCTCGTGTCGGTAAGATTCTTCCGTGATAATTCTGATAATTGATTGACGGTGATTTCAAAATTTAAGTGTACAAAATTATGTTTATAAATTATAACAATATAATTTACAAGCGATGTAAGTTTTTATAACTTTTAAGATTAAAAAAAGATAGTTCGAAGGAGAACGCACAAGCGAAGAGGAGGCTTCGGAGCGTCCAGAACAAAAACAAGGACAAATGTGTCCAAGAGCAGCGTCCTAAAGGTTTTGTCGGATAAAAAAACAACAACAACTTCCGATATTTCGTCACCTGCCTTGATTAAGCCAATAGCGAGACCCGTCAATGTATTTACGTATTTACGATATATAGTGTATTTACGAAATAAATAGTGTATTTACGAAATTACAATACGATAAATGGAATAATCTTTAAATAGTAACGTGAACTTTTCGAAACTTCAAAGCAAATGTCTGAATATATTTAAAAGTTCATGATAGACGCTCTCAAAAGGCACCGTCAATGCGAGGATGTGTACATGTGCTTGGTATTTAAGGAGATCCGGATCTTGTATATACAAGAGCCGAGTCCTCGAGGTATATATGTATATACAAGAAAAAGAAGAAGAACAACGCCGCGCTCTCTATGAGCAGCGTTTGCTTGCGAGACGCTGCTAAAAAGAGTGGTTTGCGAATGTCTCTTCTGGAGCGTACGTTCTGAGAGAGTGTTTAAAGAGGAGTAAGATGTACACAAGGCTGAGCTGCGCATGAAAAATCGGAGTGGCGATTGGGAAAGCAGACGAGCGCGCTCGAAGCCGACAATTTTATTTGTGAGTACCAACCTATTTCTGCTGGTACTCATTGGAGAATAAAATAAATAAATAGTGTAAACTCCTGCCTATATTTATGAATTTTATACTGCAGAATGAATACACTGCCAATGTTAAAATGTAGACACACTTTATTATTTCAGAAAAACTAAATAGCAGAGGGCCAGTGTTAAGCGGTACTAATACGTAACAGATGGCGTTAATGTGGGATGGATGGATGGATGGATGGATGGAATGATTGCACGTCATCAGTCAGCTGTTACCCATGAGGCATTGCATTATGACAAAACGGTATAGTTTTTGATACCTATCGTCTGTGTATATTCTGATGTCTGCAGCTATGTTGTTTTCTCTGTCTGTGGAATATTTTTAACCCTTGCCTTTCGGGACTGATTTGAGCTGCCAGCACATCGTGATGGTGACATCACGGTGTGTTGCTGCAGGTTGGAGAATGAATTATTATTATCATTCATGCATGTATACTCCCCACACTCTCCTCTAAGCTGTCTTGCTTGGGTTGAAATCCTGACCCAGCTATAAACTGTCATCCCAGCATTTCACAGGCAGGTATTTCATGAATGTGTGTGCCGTCCCTCGGATGGCCGTTAAACGGGGAACCATTCACAAATTGCTTCCCTAACCAGCAGAGGGCATTGTATCAGTGGCACGTCGATTCTCCGACCTTTCTAACCGCCCATGTTACACTGAATCTTGTGGTGAAGCAGTTGCTCTGAAACAACTTGCATTCTCTTCCTGGAAGGCTAATCCGCCCAAACACAATATTTCCATTCCAAAAAGTCCGCAACAAGTGGATGTACACACTCACGAGGGCCAGAAAACAACACCTGTCCAACCTCGAGAATGAACTTTCAAACTTGCTCCCTCCTCTAAAACATGTTGGTGCCTTGTTAAGTCTGTCTCCAGAGTATGCCTCTCTTCAAATGACATCACAGTCGACGCGTGAGAAAGCCGAATGCCTCAATTCTGTTTGCTTACAAATTGTCCCGACCCCTCACTCTCACCATCCATCCTCCTGTCATACTCAACTGCTCTTGTACTCTTCTTTTGCACTTGAGAATGTGGAGAAGGTTCTTTCAACCCACGACTCTGACTGCTACTGGACCGGATGTCATCAGCTCGCGTGTCCTAAAAAACATGCACATTCTCTCTCTGCCAATTTCATCCTATATATATAATTTTACCTCGGTCATCTTCCATCTGCTTGGAAGTCCGCCAATATCACTGCATGACGTAACGAGAAGGACACTCGGTGGAGCACATACCTGCTCTACGCAATGCCTGATCTAGTGGACCATGTCGGGCCCAATAAATTTTTGAGATGATATTTTATTCAGTACATTGTTTTTGGCTCCATCATCTCAATGGAAGAGAATCACTTTAAAAATGAAAAAAAATTATTGTATCCGCATCTGGAGTTGGATCTTCACCAAAATCGAATCAATTAGTCCTTGTTACACACCCAACATGTGCACCAACTTTCATCGGAATCTGTCCACAACTTTTTGAGACATCGTGCTATTTATCGTTTTTGACCTCGTCTTCAATTGTGAAAAATCGCTTAAACAATTTTTTCTATTCAGATACAGATCTTCAGCAAAATCTAATCAGTTCGTCCTTGTCACACACCCAACCTGCCCACCAAATTTCATCCGATTCCATCAACAACCTTTTTCGATATCTTGCACACAAAGAAACGGACAGGCAGCGGTGAAAGCATAACCACCTCACACCTTCTGTGGTGGAGGTAAAAAGGTGCAAAAACTGATCTTAACAACAGACCTCTCAGTTTACCTCCAATCATCAGCAAGGTCATGGAATCCATCATAAAAGTTGACATGAAATCTTTCCTTTTCTCCAACAACCTCATCTCGGATCTCCAATTTGGTGTCAGACCAGATCACTCCACCTTGGACATGCTGCTTCTATTTGCTCAACAATGGATGGAGGCCCTCAATGTCAGACATTAGATCAGGACCTTCTCTCTGGGTATAGCTCGAGGTTTTGATGCAGTCTGGCATCCATTATGCATAATTTATTTACATAACGTCGGCGTCATATCATAAGGTCAATGTGCTTCTTTGGTTAAATTTAATAATCCTGGCTGCAAACCTCTTGACTGGTTATCAGCAGGGCAGAGACATTGTGCTTGCGTGGCAGGTGACACTGTCAGGTCGTGCAGCAAGTGCTGCGATGGGACTCGATTTGTGCCTTGCTGCCTCGTCAAGTTAGGGGGGTTCGAGTGTGTGTGTGTGTGTGTGTGTGTGTGTGTGTGTGTGTGTGTGTGTGTGTGTGTGTGTGTGTGTGTGTGTGTGTGTGTGTGTGTGTGTGTTTTTTATCGTGCTATTCCTCCTTCAGTTCTGGGCTGATTACATCCAGACTTGCTACATCGGATCAGCGTGACCCCAATTAATGTATCGGGGTGTTTTTATTATTAATTTAGTTGGGTTGGGGTGGGGATGCAAATTCTCTATGTAAATGTGTCTCATGTGGCGCTGATTATGAATTTGTTTTATGTTGTCAGGAATCAGGTGTAACTTCGTGTTAAAAAAAAAAAATTTTGTTCAAAGTTGCAAAATGCAACTCATCACACCCTTGATCTGTTCTTGTGTATTGCAGCTTGGCTGCCGGGTAGCTATAATTTCTTGGAAGTGATGCTGTGCCCCTCTACCAGCAGCCAACGGCGATTGAACTCAGGGCCCTAGGATCCTAAGCCTGCCACCTTAGCTGCTAAGCCAGCACGTCTTACTACATCGTCTTACTATCCCATATGAAAAATCGTCCGACTACATCGCCACCTAAACAACTGTCATTCAGCTCGTGCTAGACGTAACACCATGATGACACATCCCACCAAAGCATGACGGACGGACAGAGAAAAACGGCTTCTTTAATTCATAGATTATTGCTGTCGCTGTTATTAAAATATGTGCCTTTGTTGTTATTCATAACGAATTAAAAGTATGTTGCTGCAAATAATTTGGTCGAAATTTTGCTTCGGATCCTATTTGCATAAAAATGTTCTGAATACATTCGATACTTTCTTTGGAAAGACTGAAATGTTTTGAGGCCCAGCTGCATACGCTGATTATGCCGAATCATGTGTTTTGATGGCCCTCAAGGATAACACTTACCCTGAAATCCTTCGCTCCAACCTGGGCACGGTGGTGCTGCAGCTCAAAAAGCTTGGCATCGATGACCTCGTGCACTTCGACTTCATGGACCCCCCTGGTATTATCTCAGCTGCTGAACGTCACAATACTTGCATTACTCTCTTCTGGTTTTGTTTCGTTTTCTTTTCAGTCTTCTCATTTTATCTCTTTCTTTTTTTCTGTTCTCAGCTCCGGAGACCCTGATGCGAGCCCTTGAGCTTCTTAACTACCTGGGCTCCTTGAATGATGACGGAGATTTGACCGAACTTGGCTCGATGATGGCAGAGTTTCCACTGGATCCGCAGCTAGCCAAGATGGTGATTGCTTCCTGTGATTACAACTGCTCAAATGAGATCCTTTCGATTACAGCCATGCTCTCCGGTAAGAATCTCCCCTCGAGACGGAAATTTCTCTTAAGCACTTCATTAATTGTTCAAACCAATCTGGCACCACCGAGGACATGTTTGGTTTTAACTCTTGACACGGTTAAGGCAGAAACGCATGTCAAAGACTGAAGCTTTAAAATGCTGGCGGCTTGAACACTGTCCCCAGGAAGTCGTTTACTTTTAGGAGTGATTACTGTCACACCTGTTCAAAATACCTATATCTTGTTCAAACTATAACACGAGTGTCAGTGTAAAGTGAGATAACTTTGAAACTGACTGCTTCAGAAGGTGCAAATGCTTCCTTGGTGTTTTTGTTGCAATGTCTGTTTTCATTGTAGAATCTTCAAATCTCAGTCCTCAGCATCCTTTGCATCCAAGCATTTTCTGCATTTTTCTTTTTCATCCTCTTTTTCTCACTTCCCACCTTAATTCTCTCATCCTTTGCCACATTTTTCCTGTATCACATGACTTCTTGTTATTTAACAATTTTCCTGAGGCCTTTCCTTTTGGTTTTGTTCAGTTTTGTCTTTTGAGGAGAGGGGTACGAGGTTGATGAAACATTACATGCTACTCGGGGGGGGGGGGGTACGAGAAAATGCCTGCTGTTTCTTTGGGGGTAGGAGGATGGGGGGTTTAAGTTAGCAACCCTCTATCATGCCAAGTACACTGAATAATCTCCCATTAGTGTGATTTTATAAATATTGAGTGATTCGGCATCCGATGTCCTTCGGAGTACCACATAATGGGGAATAAAGCTTTGAGGTGGAATGCTTGGGAAGTTGATTGGTTAGACTAGCAGAGATGTGGTTTGGTTATGCAAGTAATTCGGTGGACCACATAAATATGTAACCGGGGAAGCAACATGATGGACTTTATCAATACCACATCTCCCACCATCTCCAACTTGCTCTATCGTCAAGGTCTGGTCTCGATTGTGAACGGGTTGTGAATGGGATGCGGGGTCGTGACCGGTTCGCATACCGACCGTGTCTAGTCCCGCAGTGCTTTGTGCGGCCGACTGAGGCAAAGAAGGCAGCGGACGAGTCGAAAATGCGCTTCGCCCATATTGATGGAGACCACCTAACGCTGCTCAACGTCTACCATGCCTTCAAGCAGAGTAAGTTGTCACACATATGTACTCTGTGTGACATGGCCACGCCACACCACAATGCCTCGATTGTTGAATCAACTTGAGATGACTTGGTATGATGAACCACGTCATGGTAACTAAACACTTCATTTCATGTCTCAGTATGAATGGCTTAACCCATCACCCTGAATGTATTCCTGAGTTGTACCTAGTTAGGATTTCAGATTGTGAAGCGATCAAGAAAATCCGGCACGGAAATGACACTTTCCCTCGACAGACCACGATTCTGTGCAGTGGAGCTACGACAACTTTATCAACTACCGTGCACTTATGTCTGCCGACAACGTACGGCAGCAGCTATCGCGGATTATGGACCGTTTCAACCTCCCTCGTCGCAGCACAGAATTCACCAGTCGAGATTACTACCTGAACATCCGCAAAGCACTCGTTACTGGGTTCTTCATGCAGGTCCTTCTCACATTGCTGTTTGGACACTTAAACCCCACGCTGTACCCCAAGAATGAATTCTGCCCCATTAGCTGCATTATTATTCCAGTTTTAACACGTTCATCATCTTAGGAGTGGCTTCCTCATTGACATCTTTGTTTACTCTTTAATACATCTTCATCGCTTAGGTTTTAAGCAAAATTTCTGTGCCTCGGCCCAAATTTTACGCCATCTCGACCAATCAAATTTGCCGTGCACTCTGAGGTCGGAGTTGCCAGAAGGTTCATCTCTGGACTGTTCCGTTTGACCCATCGGCTCCGTACGGTTGCCATTGCACCTGTTATTCAAAGCTCATTTAGATTTTACTCTGAAATGGAAAGCCAGAGGTGAAAAGACCCTTCCAATGTCCCTATTCTCAAGCTTGCATGGGGTAAGGTGTTCTACGTTGTCTCGTCGTTTCTACTTATTTATATAAATGTACTTTTCTTTTGTGGCACAATTTGAATATGGTTCCTCTTCCCCTTTCCATCGATCATGGTTGCCATCTCTTTATCATAACTAGTACGTGCCCGTAAAAAAGAAATTTTTTTAATAAATAAATAATTAAACCGCGAGTAACAAACAACAACCACACAGGCCGTTTCTTCGCTCTCGCGTGCCCGTACGTGCGTGGCCCGGAAGTTCGCATATTATTCGCAGTTACGATTTTTCGCAATTTAGTTTTAATACCCAATTATTAAATTAGCGCCAACGTATTTTACCTTTTCGCAATGTCGTGGCAAGGAAAAACAAAAAGAGAAGAGAAGAGAGAAAAAAAATTACTTCCTGGTTCAGAGCATACCAGCACTCTGATGTTACCAAAATTTATGCACCGTCTAATATGAAAACGATCATAATTTGGGGCATTGTGTTTATGTATAAATGCGCATAAGAAATCGAGAAATTATTAGAATACATGAAGTCATCATTATCCGGAAGCCCGTGCGTTGTAACCCGTAATGGGGAACGCGGCTGAGGTTCCCTTCCCCATCGGCCATGCCCACGCAACAACGTGTCTTGTCATTGGTTTGGTAAATAAATGGCCATAACTTGGGAAGCACTTGTCCGATTAATATCAAACCTTGAAAAGGCACATCCTCAGGTCCCCAGCAATATATCTGGCAAGTTTCAATTAGATCGGACCAGTGGTTGTCGAGACACACAGACACACACACCCACACATTGCTGGAATTATAGATGCCTGTAAGAAAGCTCTTTTTGACTGGATGCATCTGTCCCCTGTTGCTCTGTTCCATTATCTTCCACGTTTTAGGTCGCACATCTGGAGCGTACAGGTCACTACCTAACGGTGAAGGATAACCAAGTAGTGCAGCTCCACCCCTCTACGTGCCTCGACCACAAACCCGAGTGGGTGCTCTACAACGAGTTTGTCCTCACCACAAAGAACTACATCAGAACAGTCACCGACGTCAAACCAGAATGGTCAGTGCTTCACTTGGATTGTTGAGCGGAATTGCCTCCAAAGACATTTCGACTCTCAGTGCCAATACAACAATAGCAATGATTAAAATTGTCGCTCTGTGTACCTCCTGGGGAGTGCAGGCTGATCCGAATTGCCTCTCAGTACTACGACATGGCCAACTTCCCAATGTGTGAAGCAAAGCGGCAGCTGGAGCGGATAATGGGCAAGATGGAAAGCAAGGAATATGGGCAGTACTAAAGCGCCCCCTTTGCGTCACAGGCCTCGTCGGTTCCCATCAAGCGTCGTCTTCAACTTATTCGGCACCTCGTTGGTGCACCATCCGGTGAAGAAGAGCTGATGTTTTTGTTCTTTTTTTCAAAAATGCAAATGAACTCATGTCATTTGTTTTATTCTAATTAATCATTTAAAAAATTTTCACTTGTGGAAGTTCAACTAAAACCTCTCCTGTGTTTTTACTTTAGCTGGATTGAAAAAAAGGCACCATGTTCTTTATCAAGCAGTTGATCATTTGTAGATAATTGCCATGATTCATTGCTGTCTGTCTTGTTTCCCCATTCCCTGATCTTTCTTTCGCTGCCACTGTACCTTGGCTCTTCAGAGCTATCCGCTTTCACTCGTGCTTCACCATGCAACCTTGTTGCATACTTAGTGGTGGGACAGTGCTTAGTTCGACACGTTTCTATTATATTGTTTGTGTGTTTTTTCTCTCTTTTTGACCTCGTGTCTGTGCTGCCTCTGTATGAGTGGTGCCGTTTCCACCGTCTGTCCTGATGGAATAAATGTATGAACTCGTAGGTCTTGGCGTACAATGAGGTTGAACAACGGTGCAAGGGG
Organism: Eptatretus burgeri; assembly: GCF_056783735.1. Taxonomy (NCBI): domain Eukaryota; kingdom Metazoa; phylum Chordata; class Myxini; order Myxiniformes; family Myxinidae; genus Eptatretus; species Eptatretus burgeri. The sequence goes on from NC_140962.1 coordinate 129,932,619, forward strand.
ACATCCATAACCATTTCCAATGCGAGATGGAATTGTAGGGAAAGGAGGAAA
>NC_140962.1:129942669-130047669 GCF_056783735.1 Eptatretus burgeri
GCAGTTGCCATCCCCACTCTGTCAGAAGATCATTTCCTAGCCATTGTTGCCCCTGCAAGTATGTTCAAAATGAATTGCTGAGCAGCTGCACTTATTGAGGATGGAGGTCCTCCTTCACCAAAATCGGACGAACAAAAGCGCAGGATGGCCAAGGCATCATCTGCTGATGTTGTGTTTACCGGCAGTATGCAAACTACGACTACGCATGCAGAGTTCTTTGGAAATAAGAGCAATAAATCTCAATTCATTCAAACTCTGTCGACACATCCCTGTAATGCACAAATGCAGGTTCGACAGGCAGCCTCTCATGATGACGTACTCATTGTGTCTGCCGTTCTGGAACTTGCAGAAAGTGACCACAGAGGGGTATTGGTTGGGACTGACACTGACCTGTTGGTTATGATGGTGGCTTGGGCAACGTCTTCGGCAAGGCTGTTAATGCTTCATGAAGCTCAAGCAACAAATCTCAAAAAATATTCCACACAATACAGCAATCAGTTGGTGACAAGGTACAAAATTGGCTTTTTCTCCATGCTGTGACTTGATGTGACACGACATCCGCCCCATTCAGGCAAGCAAAGAAAAAGTGATCTCACAATGGAAATGACTGTGTTTGACAGGGCAACAGCAAATCATGAAGATGTGTCCCGTGCAGAAGAAAACTTCCTCCTCGCGTTGTCTCGCGGAGCAAAGTTCAGTACATTAGATGACTTTAGATAACAAAATAACTACAGCCAATAAGTCAGTGAGTGCTCCGTTTCACCTTGCTACTCTTACATCGACAAGTGCAGCTGCTCGGCCACATTCACTCCGAACATGTTTGCACGGGAAACAATGGCTCGGAAATGATCTTGCTCCGACAGAGTGAGGATAGCAACTGCTCAACAACGCATTGGTTGGTACTTGTGCCGACTTATCTGCCAGCTGCACCTGAAAAACTTAGGAAACTCTTAAGCTGGAAATGCAAAGTAGAGTGTGTGAGTCGGTGTTGGTGCAGATGAGCAGGGATGTCATGCTCTGCAATGTGCAGCCACTGTATGGGTTTGGGATGCAATAACTCACCACTGGCTAACTCTTGGTGCTGACGATGATGACTCAGATGTGTTGTTGAGAAACTTAATTCTACTGGGGGTAAGTCAGATAGTGGCTCTTGAGTTATGTATGATGCACACTATATCGTTATGCCACCATTTTAGTTATCGTGTTGAGTGGAGGGTTTGGGTGGTGAGTATGGTGAACTTCAGCTGGGTGATGATGCAATGAGAGCAGCTTCTCTCACCCAAATATCATGATATGAGCATTATAAAACAAGAAACTTAATTTATCTGAAAAGATGTCTTATTTCGAGTTAGTATAATATGTGTCAGTATATTATGCTTTTATTACTTGCAAAATCGAAGATTTTTCAAGTATATTGGTCAATTGATTTTGTCATTCTGTCTGTCATTCTCTCTGTCTGTCTGTCTGTCTGTCAATCACCTGCAGGTCACAATTTTAAACCGATCTTCACAAAACTTCACCAAGTTGTACAAGTAGTCTTCATTGAGAAGCTTATTGATTTTGAGGTCAAAGGTCATTGTGAGGTCGAATTTCTAAGATCGTCATATTTTCATCGGATTGACTTGAAAATTAAACAGCAATTGCATAGTGCATCACTGAATTGGAAGACCTACTATTTGAGGTCAAAAAGGGCAAAGGGCAACTCAAGGTCAAACTTCTAAAATCAATTTTCAACTGAAAAATTGTCAATCTACATCCTATTAACTTGGAAGTTGAATAGGATTTGCATCGTCCATCACTGAATTGGGAAAACAATGATTTTTTAGGTCAAAGGTCAACTCAAGGTCAAACTTCTAAAATCATCAAATTTCATCTGAAAAACTGACACTTTTCATCCAATTCACCTCAAAATTAAGCAGCAATTGCATATTCCATCACTGAATTTGGAAACCAGCTATTTTCGAGGGCAAAGGTCAACTCAAGGTCAAACTTCTGAAATCATCAATTTCAATCCTGAAAAATAATCAATTTTCATTCGATTGACCTGAGCTTTGATTAAGATTGTCAATTTTAATCTTAATTAAATGGTTAATTTGATGTATCCATGGTAACTTTTGGAGAGGGGCTGGATTTTGCAAATATTGTGCTCTGCACGATGTCTTTTTCTTGTTTCTGTCTGTCAATCGCCTGCAGGTCACAATCTAAACCCGTCATCATGAAACTTTACTAAGCTGTAGAGGTAGAAACAACTGAGAAGCTTATTGATTTTGAGGTCAAAGGTCATCTTGAGGTCATATTTCGAAAATCGTTTTTCATCTGATTGACTTGAAAGTTGAACAGTTGAACAGGATTTGCATGTTGTTGAACAGTTGAAAGTTGAACAGTATTTGCATATTGCATCACTGAATTGGGAAACCAACTATTTGAGGTCAAAAGGTCAAAGGTCAACTCAAGGTCAAACTTCTAAAATCAATTTTCAACTGAAAAATTGACCTGAGCTTTGATTAAGATTTACATCTTTTAACTTGAAAGTTGAACAGGATTTGCATAGTCCATCACTGAATTGGGAAAGCAACTATTTTTGAGGTCAAAGGTCAACTCAAGGTCAAACTTCTAAAAATCAATTTTCAATCTGAAAAATCATAAATTTTCATCTGATTAACCTGAAAATTAAGCAGCAATTGCATAGTGCATCACTCAATTTGGAAACCAACTATTTTTGAGGTCAAAGGTCAAACTTCTAAAATCATTAATTTCAATCTCAAAAATAATCAATTTTCATCCAATTGATCTGAGCTTTGATTGAGATTGTCAATTTTAATCTTAATGAAATGGACAATTTGATGTATCCATGGCAACCTTTGGAGAAGGGGGTGGATTTTACAAGTATCGTGCTCTGCACTGCGTCTTTTTCTTGTTTTGATATTTGTTTGTATGTATACACAAAATCCAGATTCTGAATATGAAGCAGATTATATGTTTTTCTGATGAAACAAATATGGTTATACTACATCAGATTGGTATATTAATGATGAAATGAAGTTTTATAGTACCCTAAAAACTCACTTGGGTCTTGAAAAAGACAACTGCGAAGCAACTAGGTGATTTCACCATGGACACTGAGGGACTTTTGATATGTGATAAACAAAAACTGAAGAGCGTATACTGAAAATTTCAGCTTTATACTAATTATTTCCAGGTTTAAAACTTTTTCCTGACCTATATCAGACGAGACAAACACAGCTGCAGAGCTTGCCCCAGGGCACTCTGGGTGCCAGTGACGTCACAAAATAGAACATATCTATTAGCCCTTGTGTGCATTCCATCCTCTCTGAGGTAAGGGATCCAAGAGCATCTTTTGACCTCAACGTTGTGTATTCTTACCTTACAAGAATTGGCTGTTTTACAGGAATCTTGGCTTCAGTTCAGAAACTTGGGCTTTCAAGAGATATCTTAGGTGAGGCTCGGCCCACATTTGCATTGTCTTGCTCAAAGATTTTTTTTTTTTTGTCTATTGGTGTGATTACTTCAAAACTTGCTCATCTTGTGATCTGCATATTGGAATGTGTCGTTCCTGTTCTTGTCTCAAATAAGCCCTACAACTCAAATCTTATTTGAACAACCATCAGCTATTAGAGGAAGTCTGCGTGCAGAGAGAAATTGAAATGCAATCGGAGATCGTAGTATTAGCCGATATGCAGTATTGTCCGCCAGTGCTCCGACACGCTCGGAGGGGTGGGGAACATTAAAATGAGCTCCAACCGACTGACTGATCATCCGTCTGTGTACTTTTGTACCCCTGATTTTTTTTTTTTTTTAAACTGGTGATTGGCTGAATTATGTTGCTTTGGCAACCATCTCGATAACTTGTCTCGTGGACGTGATATTTCAAAAATCGTTCAAAATTTACCTTTCATATTACACATTTATTCCTCATACCACCTAAAGGACAGGGAACCTGGAGTATCAGCTCCTTGTTTTCCAATGAAACGTCATCCATAAGGGAATATGAACTTTAGTTATTTATTTTTGCTCGAGATCATGATCAATGATCATGCCTGGTGTTGGCTTAATGGTTCGTGTGGTGGGCTTGGGATACTAGGATCCTGAGTTCAAATCCCACTCAGCTGTTGAATTAATACCAGGTGGGGTTGACTCTGCCTATCATCGTTATGAGGTCGGCAAAATGAGTGCCAGCTTGCTGGTATCCTGTGTCGGAGTGGAAACCCGTCCAATCTTGTGCCCATTAGCCAAGGAGACTCTAAGGCAGCACCGACGCTCTGCACAGAGTATGGTCCCAATGGATGGAATGGAGGTCATGATCGAATGGTAAAGGTTGTTGTCATAGATCTGCCACAGATTATTAATGTGGGTGATAAAAAAGTGAACATTTACGTTCAAACAAATATTTACAGAGATGGTTTTATGATTTAAGTGTATGATTCTCACTTTAGATGTGATTTGGATCAAATCCTGGCCAAGTGCAATGAAGATTTTTGGGCTTGCTCTTCAAAAAGCCAGACATCACGGATACGAAGAGCAAGCATTTAATACCTCCCTCCAAGAAAAACAAACAAACAACGGGCTCTGGTGGGTTCAGGTTCAGTCCAGAGCAATTCAAGGTTGGGGCCAAAGTTTCCTTTTAGTTTCAGTCTTCGTCTTACTAATGTTCCAGAGAATCTCTCAAGCGGGATCTTGCCCTTTTGGTGACATCCACTCCGAGAATGTTTTTTAACCACACTGCAAACAAATCCTTTTGAAATACCCCTATAAGACATCTCACACTACTATGGCAGAGGTTTTTTTTTATTGTTTGGGATGCAGCCTTTGGGTGCTGGCTGCATCATTGGTGGGATGGTTATGCCACTGATGCAGTGCTCCGATTAAGAGTAAGCTGGTACTCATTTTGCCGACCTTGGAAGGATGACAGGCTGAATCAACCCACCTAGTGTTATTTCAATGAACGACGGGTGCTCAAACTCAAGACTACACTCCTGGAGCACCAGCACCTTGTTCGAAATAATAATTATTTATGTTTCTGTTCAATAATAAACGTTTTACACACACACACACACACACACACACACACACACACACACACACACACACACACACACACACACACACACACACACACACACACACACACACACCGGTTTAACGTCCATCCAAGGGACTGTATACACATTGAGCCATTGTATTGCATGACAAAACACCAGGGTGGTAATTTATACCTCGCCGAGATTCGAACCCACCCAAGATGGCTGTGCACAAACTTCCAGGCAATCCTTCCAGCCCTAAATTACATCACGAAAACCCATCTGCCGAATTGCATCAACTCGGTGTTTCTTGAATGGTTAATTAGCATTTTCCCTTTTCAGCTGAACCTTGTTGATGATGAAGCCCTTTATGTTAGAAAGTGCATCTTGGACTGGGTGTTGATGTAAAATGGTGAGTATTCCTGTGGCCATTTCACATTGCCCCTTTTGGTAGTCTGGAGTAGTCCACAATGCCCTGTAAAGATCTCTTCCTGGATTAATGGTTCATTTTGGTTCAGATTTTTGGATTCCTCCACCTTGTGAGTGGTTCATAGACTCAATATACTCACTAGAAGCACCTGCTCCCAATGGGGGGGGGGTGGTTGTGTTATTTTCCTTATTCAAACATGTAATTCAAAACACCTCTCTGCACTGGAAAACATGGTGACAGGAATATAGGACTGTAAAGTTGAAACACCCCTTTAGACCAATTGGGGTTATACTGATCCAATGTAGTAAGATGTTATCGGCCCAGAACTGTAGGAGGAGTAGCGGGACAAACGAACAAGAAACACCGTGCAGAGCAGGACACTTGCAAAATGCCTAAAATTAAATTTGACCATAAAAATCATCGGTGGTTGAATTCAGTGACCTGATATGTAAATCCTGTTCAAATTTCAAGTCAATAGGATGAAAGTTGATAGTAATAAATTTTGGCCTACGTTGACCTCAAAAATAGTTGGTAGTTTAATTCAGTGACTTGAGATTCAACAAGGACAAATGTGTCCAAGAGCAGCGTCCTCAAGGTTTTGTCAGCTAAAAATAAAAAACAAAACAAAAAAAACTTCCGATATTTCGTCACGTGCCTTGATTAAGCCAATAGCGAGACCCGTCATAATGTATTTACGATATATAGTGTATTTACGAAATAAATAGTGTATTTACAAAATTACAATACGATAAATGGAATAATCTTTAAATAGTGACGTGAACTTTTCTAAACTTTCAAGCAAATGTCCGAATATATTTAAAAGTTCATGATAGACGCTCTCAAAAGTCACCGTCAATGCGAGGATGTGTACATGTGCTTATTATTTAAGGAGATCCGGATCTTGTATATACAAGGGCCGAGTCCTTGAGGTAAAGGTTTTGTCTTCACAAGAAGAAGAACAAAAGGAAGAAGAACAACGCCGAGCTCTCTCTGAGCAGCGTTCGCCACGCGAGACGCTGCTAAAAAATGAAATGGCCCCTCTCCCTCTTCGCCCCCGAAGGTGTGGATATGACTTGTGTAACATAAGCAACACTCCCGCTCGTCAGGCATCTGGGCCGTGCCGGAAGTGCGTTCTTTATTTTTCTAGTTCCGTTCAGACAACCAGCAACAACAACAACACTACGACTAAAGTTGTTTCTGAATCGCAGGCACTTCAAACATGCATTACACATCCTCCCCTTCAATATGGACAAGAGCATTGAACAAGTTATTGTTACATGAGCAATTAGTACATAACTCAAACCAATTCAGTCGGAGAAATAGTCGGAGATCATCAAATAAATGGAAGCATTGATCGCTTGCAACGTCCAACTCGGTCCCAAAACGAAACAACAGGTCAAACACTTCAATCCGCACGACCTTGCGACAAATCGAATCCAATTCAGTGCGAGGAAACATCCAAACTTAACGAGGGTAACATTTACAGTTCATCACGAGTCAAGTCTGTTTGGTGTTTGGTCGACGACTGATACGACCACTATGAGTACGAGTTGTGGGGTGACTGGGCGAGCTGTAGACACTGACGGCGTGACTGCTCTGTCTGGATCACCCAGATAGATCTACAGTCGGCGCAGTGTCACCAGCTGGAGGCTTCATGCATGACGAACATCTTGAGCCATCATGGGCCTCACTGGTGGCGTTATCAGTATCAACGAAAGACCGATTGAGAGTAACACCCTCATTGGCTCCACTGGTGCTCTAACGTAAATGTCGACGGTTACGGCCATAAGTGTAACCTGTGTTCTCGGGACTGAACCAACGTACGACCGTGGCTCAGAAAGCTGCTTCGCAATCACAACTGGTATCCACCTTTTGGAACCCGTAGGAGGCTCCATTCTAACTTCATCATTCTGATGTTATGGTGAAAGATCTTTGAATGAGTGACGATCATGGTAGAACTTCTGTTTTGCTTTTTGCAGGTCAAAGTGCCTTTTTACACCATCACGGTCATAAGCTACAGGCATCAGAAGACCTCGGGCAATGGGAAGGGTATTCCTCGGACGTCTTCCCATCAGTAGGTGAGCCGGTGATAGATGAATGCCTTCCAGTGGCATTGTGCGATAATCCAGCAAGACCAGGTGCTTGTTTGTAGATTTTCACCAGAGTCGTTTTCCTGTTTCTACAGCCCTCTCTACCTATCCATTTAAACATGGATATCTGGGACTGAATGTTCAGACTGTGAGAAAGTGTGTCGGGGTGGTGCTAAGGTGTCGTCCACCAGACGGCGGTCTCCTTGGGTTAACCTGAGGCGGTCCCTTCGGGTGGGTGCCTGGAATGTCCTATCCCTAAGAGAGAATGATCACCTGTTTCTGTTATCATCTGAGCTCAAGCGTTTGGACATCAGGATTGCAGCTCTCTCTGAGGTTCGGAGACTAGATTGTGGCGAGATCATGGCTGGTGGTTACACTGACTATTGGTCTGGTCGCTCTGATGGTTACCATACCCAAGGAGTTGCTATCGCTGTGTCCAATAAGCTGACTCCAATGATAATTGAGGTAACACTGGTCAACCAATGTATTATGAGACTAAGGATTCGTCATGGTTGACACTCCTTGGGTGTCATTTCCCTGGTCTCTGTAAATGCTCCGACTGAGGCAAGTGATCTCACCGTGAAGGATGCATTCTATGCTCTGCTTGAGTCTGGTTGATCAGTGCCCCAGACGAGATACACCTCCAGTCTTGGGGGATTTCATTGCATCGACTGGAACTGATAGCGATGATTATGAGATGTGTGTTGGTCCCCATGGGTCTGGGTCAAAACATAGCACGAAGTTCCTTGACTTTGCAAGAAGTCATGGACTTAGAGCAGCTGGTTCATGGTTTTAGCATGGTTTCATGGTTTCAGCGTCCACAACCTCATCGCTGGACTTGGTATTCCAACGCTGGCGGTGTGGCAAAGGAGATTGACCATGTCCTCGTTGATGGTCGCTGGAGGATGATCCAGAACTGCAGAGTCTACCAGGGTGTACAGTTCCTCAATACTGACCACCGGCTTGTTGTAGCAACTCTTAAGTTGCACCTTAAATCCAAGAGAATGGTACCATCCCAGCCTTGGCTGGATGTTGGCAAGCTCAAGGATGAGAGAGTAGCTGAGGAGTTTGCGAACAGGCTGAGTGGAGATTTGGGGGTCTGGGTGCTTTGGGAGGTCCTGAAGAGTTGTGGAGTGCCTTCAAGACCACCGTCCTTGATGTTGCCGGAAGATGTCTTGGAACTCACTGGAGGGCGAAGAAGAATTTTGTCTCAAGGGACATTGGATACCATTGACCAGAGTCGCAGGGCCAGGCTGAATGGCAGAGCTGAGCTGTTCAGGGAACTGAGGCGTAAAACTGTACGTGCACTGAGGGTGGACAAGGAGGCCTATGTGCGAGGAATCTGTGAGGGAGTAGAGCATCACCTGTTGTCAGGTGATTCTCGTCCCGCTTACAGGGGAATTCGCGCATTACGTTCATCCAAGCCCATCCCTCGGTGTACTGCAGTTAGAGCAGAGGGTTGTGGGCTCTTGACAGAGGAGTCCAAAGTGAAGGACCGCTGGGCCGGTTACTTTGAGTGGCTATACCAGGATGTTACACCAGCTGTTGAGTTGGATGTCAAGGGTGTTACTGTCTCCATTGTTGACCCTCCAATCAACTGTGATCCACCTTCGTTTGTGCAAATACAGGCTGTGGTGACCCGGTTGAAATGGGGTAGAGCTCAAGGGATCCGTGGCATCCATGCTGAACTTCTCAAGGCTGGTGGAAATGCTGTTCTCATGCAGTTGCATGCAGTTCTGTGCTCTGCCTGGAACACAGGCATCATCTCAACTGACAGGAAGAGGGAGTCTTATTGTGTCTCTCTGGAAAGGGGAGGGTCGCCAGGAATGCAACAACTACCAAGGGGTGACTCTGCTCTCAGCGCCCGGCAAGGTCTTTGCTCAAATAATTAATGATGGGGTTTGCCATCATCTGCTTCAGCACCAGCGTCCAGAGCAGTCAGGCTTTACACCAAAGAGGTCAACGATTGACCGTATCCTTGCCCTTCGTGTCCTCACCGAACGCAGACGAGAGTTTCGGCAGGGGCTGCTTGCAGCCTATGTTGATCTCTGTAAAGCGTTCGATTCAGTGAATCGGGATGTCCTCTGGACGATTCTTGGTCTTCGTGGGGTGCCACCAAAACTGATCGATCTGATGTCTGAGCTCTACTCTGGTACTGAGAGTGCTGTGAGATGTGGTGGTACCATCTCTGACTTATTTACAGTTGTTACTTGAGTTCATCAGTGGTGTGTACTGGCCCCCACACTTTTCAGCACTTGTGTCCAACGAGCGGTTGCTGAGAGAGACTCGGATGAGATTTGATACCTGCATGGTCCGTGAGCGTCAGTTGCGGCTGTATGGACATGTGGCTCGTTTTCCTGACGCTGATCCTACTCACCAGATTCTCTCAGCGAGGGAGTCTCGTGAGTGGAGGAGGCCAATGGGCCGACCACATACCTCGTGGTTACAGCAGGTTGACCATCATCTCAAGGAGATGGGGATGGGCCTGGCATCTGCCTGGGGGATGGCCAGACGGAGGCCCCTGGAGTACCGGCGGAAAGTGGACGCAGCGATGCGCTGCTCCGGCGCATGCTCCCAGACCTGAATGAATGGAGTTATTTGCAGATCACTTCTGACACCATGGAACAGAAGCAAGACTCCAGCTGGTCAGCCATCCGGGCCACACCGGAAGTGCGTTCTTTATTTTTCTCGTTCCGTTCAGATAACTAACAACACCAAAGTTGTTTCTGAATTTCAGGCACTTCAAGCAAACATTACAAGTTGTGTTGTTTTCGCCTGTAAACGTGACGGGACAAGTGGTTTAACCACTGAGCCCTACCGGACGATGGACGTGCAGTGTTGAGGGTGGGAAAACGAGGACAGACATCGCATGGTGGCGCGTGGTCAGTGATACCATGATCACGGTGTTTCCTTCACGGTTGAGGTGGCTGCATTCAGAGATTTGGGTCTTGAGTTCAAGCTCTTGTCCCAACGTTGAAGTAACACCAGGTGGGTTGATTCAGCCTGTCGTCCTTCTGAGGTCAACAAAATGAGTAGTCCGTCCCAGTTTGCTGATGACAGAGGCACTGCACCATCGGCACAGTTGCACTTCCAGAAAATGATATTAACCAGCAGCCAAAGGCTCAACACGAGACGTTTTTGTTATTTAAAGGGAGAAGTGTACACCCGCATAGCGCTACCACCAGCTACACCGCTTCATTTCCTCACTGACTTTCGAGTGGAAAACATCGGTTATTGATCACAAATTGTGGAATTAATCTCCAAACAAAAAGAAAACGTTTGCAAACGAAGTCCATTGAATATAATGGACAAATTAGATTTCGGCGTTTTATCACCAAGCTGCTGCAATCCCACCGGACTCCGTGGAGTGTCCCATTGCGGTCTGACTCCATCCAGTGCCTCGTCCGATCGCAACGCCCGCCTCTTTCGCCCCGCCCACTTTCATTCGTCACGCCCATTCTCTGCAATAGTCCCCCCGCCCACTTTCATTCGTCACGCCCATTCTCTGCAATAGTCCCCCCGCCCCACCTCTTCCGACTGCGACGCTCCGCCCCCTCTCATTCTCACTCTTCCCCAAATCATGGCGTCGTGCTTTCCGCTGCCGAACGACTTCTCCGTCGATGGGCTCGATGTTGGCTGCTCAACGCAGGTAAGAGCGAGAGGGGAATTCGGGAACAAGGATCCCGGTCCTCTTCTGTCCCGTTCATTGTGTGTCACTCTCTAACGGACGCTCTTTGCTTGTTCAAAATCAATATAAATTAAGTACAAACAGCTTCTGACAATGTTAACACCGGCTTCTTATTTATTGCACTTTATCAATCGACCTGTCAAGTTGATGAGTCCATGAAGATGGGAATTGTGACCCTCACAGCTTGGTTGTTGTTTTAAGCTTTTGGAAACCTTTCGTATCAAGTTTTCCTGGGTAATCTGAGTGGGGGCAAAGGACCGGGCAATGAACATGAGGGGAATTCAAGGGGAAGTGAAGATAAGGAAGTGACTTTGAGCTTTTGGGTGTGTGTGTGTGTGTGTGTGTGTGTGTGTGTGTGTGTGTGTGTGTGTGTGTGTGTGTGTGTGTGTGTGTGTGTGTGTGTGTGTGTGTGCAGAAATGGAAAAAAAACGAGGTTTGTGTTTGTGCATAAATGGGAAAATGAGGTGTGTGTGTGTGTGTGTGTGTGCAGAAATGGAAAAAAACGAGGTTTGTGTTTGTGCATAAATGGGAAAATGAGGTGTGAGTGAGTGTGTGTGTGTGTGTGTGTGTGTGTGTGTGTGTGTGTGTGTGTGTGTGTGTGCAGGAATGGAAAAAAACGAGGTTTGTGTTTATGCAGAAATGGGAAAAACTAGGTGTGTTTGTTCAGAAAATGAAAAAAAATGAGGTGTGTTTTCAGGAAATAAAAAAACGAGGTGTTTTCAGAAAATGAAAAAACGAGGTGTTTTCAGGAAATAAAAAGATGTTTTCAAAAAATGGAAAAACGAGGTGTGTTCAGAAAATGAAAAACGAGGTGTGTTCAGAAAATGAAAAAAAGCAGGTGTGTTCAAAAAATAAAAAAACAGGTGTTTTCAAAAAATCAAAAAACGAGGTGTCTGTTCAGAAAATGAAAAAGCAGGTGTGTTCAGAAAATGAAAAAAAAGTGTTCAGAAAATGAAAAAATGACGTGTTTTCAGGAAATGAAAAAACGAGGTTTTTTTCAGAAAATGAAAAAAAACATGTGTGTTCAGAAAATGAAAAACGACGTGTTTTCAAAAAATAAAAAAACAGGTGTGTTCAGAAAATGAAAAAACGAGGTGTTTTCAGAAAATGAAAAAACGAGGTGTTTTCAGAAAATGAAAAAACGAGGTGTTTTCAGAAAATGAAAAAACGAGGTGTGTTCAGAAAATGAAAAACGACGTGTTTTCAAAAAATAAAAAACAGGTGTGTTCAGAAAATGAAAAAACGAGGTGTGTTCAGAAAATGAAAAACGACGTGTTTTCAAAAAATAAAAAAACAGGTGTGTTCAGAAAATGAAAAAACGAGGTGTGTTCAGAAAATGAAAAACGACGTGTTTTCAAAAAATAAAAAAACAGGTGTTCAGAAAATCAAAAAACGAGGTGTGTTCAGAAAATGAAAAACGACGTGTTTTCAAAAAATAAAAAAACAGGTGTGCAGAAAGTGAAAAAACGAGGTTTTCAAAAAATGAAAAAAAACCAGGTGTTTTCAGAAAGTGAAAAAAAGTGTTCAGAAAATGAAAAAACGAGGTGTTTTCAGAAAATGAAAAACGAGTTTTGTGTTGTTTTCAGAAGATTGTGTGTGTGTGTGTGTGTGTGTGTGTGTGTGTGTGTGTGTGTGTGTGTGTGTGTGTGTGTGTGTGTGTGTGTGTGTGTGTGTGTGTGTGTGTAACATTTATTGTTTTGAACAGAAACATTGTTGCGGTTCGAGCAGTTCAGGTTAAACCCCTGATACACCACCAGCCTGGATAGCCGAGCGGTTTTCTTTAGGAGGTGGATACGTTGATCCTCGGAGATGAAAACGTGCACGGGAGGGGTGAGGGGCAATGACGGAGTGATGGAGGCACAGATTGACGCACGGGGGGGGGGGGGAGGTTATACTAGAACCCCACGACAAATACACGGACACATCAACTTAAAATAAACTTGTGGAACTTGGAATCGAGGCGTTTCATCCTGCACGTGCATATGAGCCCAAAATATGGCGCCAAGCCGTTCTCTTGCAGTGGGAATGTTCGTCAGGAAATTTGTGAGCGGTATTTAACACCAAGGCTCAGAGACCCCGTGCAGCTTTTTCGTCAATTGCACTTTCCGATACGCGGCACTCTGCAGAATGTTGCTGTCCCATTCGGTGACATACACAAGTCTTCGGAATCCATCTCTCACGACCAGCCGAAGTCAATGGCCAGTGTCTTGCTCAGTACGTGAGCCAATTTGCCTCAGCACAAATACGAGAATCGTGCCGTCTTCTTCATGCGTCGAAGGAAAGCCAGCTGTAATGCCCAATCTTGCACGCCATCTCCGAGCTGCATTCTCTCTCGACCGCGTGCGTCCCTCACTCCACACTCGTGCGTTCCTCCTGATCTCTATCTCTCCTGCTGTCACACCGAACAACGGTTCCACCTCCGGGGTGTGGCTTGCTTGCAAGAAACCCGGGAAGGTGGGGTTTCTGCCCACTCGGCACATCTGGCTCACTTGTTCTTATGGTTGTTATAAAAGTGCAACTCCATCATTGCTGGTTTGTAATACAAAACATCGGGAAAAGTCACAGGGGGGCAATTACATATTGGGGGAACTTATCCTTAGTCCCTATCTGATTAACACCGCACCACCCCCTGTGTGGTGACAAGTAACACTTAAGCTCACAGTTTCCCTTCTTGATTTACATTGAGATGTCTCCGACACGTCCACAGACCAAACTACTCTATTCAATCCTAACTTTCCCATTAAATTCCTCCATCTACCCCCACAAATGTAACGATATGTTGTTATTATTTCTAACAAGGTGCTGTTGCTCCAGGAGTGCAGGAAACATGTAGTCCAGAGATGAGTCGGTTCAGTTCCTTCTTCCCACTGTCCCTATTTTGGGAATGCTTGACGTGATTGTGTGTATAAACATTCTACGTACCCTTTATAAGCAAAACAGTTCCATTTTACCTTGGTTGATATCACCATGCAACATGATGCAGAGCTTGTGCTTGTGATGCATCATTAAAGGATGGGGACATGACCCAAAGGCTGGGGGTCTAAGCACAGCGTGGTCCGAGAGCAGCACCTTAGTGATGGTGGGTATCCAGGGGGCGAGTCCACCATCCATTCCTGAGTTTTCAGGATTTTTAACGTCTTAGGTTTGAGGTAATAGTTAGAGTGGCTGCTCTGAGTGTGGGAGGACGGTGGTTCGAACCCAGGCCGGGTCATACCAAAGACTTTAAAGAAAAAATGGTGCATGCTGCTTCATTGCTTGACCCTCAGCATTCAACAAGGATCGGGCACGGACAAACAATCATCGGTTGGCAACCATTGTGGCCGGTTTGATGGACCGAATGTCCTCCTGCGTTGAACTTTTTTTAATTCTTGTTAAGGTCTTAGGTTGACTATCCTGGAGTGTATTTAGCGAAGTTTGAGGGTGGTTATCTTTAACCTCCGCCATCGAAGATCGGAGGTTACTGTTTTCTCCCCTTTCTGTTTGTTATCTTGCCAAAACGAAGTTTTTGCAAGATATATTGGTCAGCTTGTATGTTTTTTTTTTTTTTGTCTGTAATCACGTATCGATCACTCTGCAGAGCACAGTTATCATTGGAAATTTTTGTAACTTCGCATATCTAAGGCCTATAGAGGTCTCTTTCAGCGTATAAAACTTTCAAGGTCAAAGGTCAAGGTGACTGTCACAAATCAGGGGAGTCGACGAAACCCTTATTTTTTGAGTAATTTTGATCGGATCGTCTTCAAACTTCATGGGAATATAGTTCATGGTCTGGTGCTCAGCTGATTAATTTTTGGTGGCGATTGGCCTTGACCTTCATATGTTGTTTTTTTAATCTTGCCAAAACGAAGTTTTTGGAAGATATGTTCGTCAGCTTGTAATTTTGTTTTTGTTTGTTTGTTTGTCTGTAATCACGTATAAAGAATTCTGCAGAGCACAGTTATCATTGGAAATTTTTGTAACTTCGCATATCCGAGGCCTATAGAGGTCTCTTTCAGCGCATAAAATTTTGAAGGTCAAAGGTCAAGGTCACTTTGTCGCAAATCAGGGAGTCAACGAAACCCTTATTTTTTGAATAATTTTGATCGGATCGTCTTCAAACTTCATGGGAAAAAAAGTTCATGGTCTGGCGCTCAGCTGATTCATTTTTGGTGGCGATTGGCCTTGACCTTCATGGTTAGCGCCTGAGGTCAAACATATTTGACACCAAGGTCAAATTTTCAAGTTTTAGGAACCATATCGTGTAGAACCTCAAATTGAACACCTCGATGAGTGCTTTCTAGATATGTCAAGCTTGAGACATTATGACGTCATTTGGTGACGTTATGAGGCAAAAGCATATTTTTCATGGTTACTCTGTAGAACGATTCTCATCGGAATCTCTCGTAGGCAGATATTCCTCAAGGAGTCGCTCCTGGTGGATAGCAGCTCTGTTCACCTCAGTGTGACCTTAAAAAAGTCACACGTGGTCACCTTTTGGCAAGATACGGGTCACACTGCGGGTGACATTGGTTTTTTGTTTGTTTGTCTATCCACTTACCTACAGCCCAAACCACTCAGCCGATCATTCTGAAACTTCCAGAGATTGTAGGTACCATCCCTGTGATTGTCGACGCTCAGTAAACATAAACAAAATTTCTAAAATTATCAATTTTCATCTCATTGACTTGAAATTTGAACAGGCTTTTATATCAGCTCACTGAATACAACCACCAATTATTTTGAGGTCAACAGAGGCCAAAGGTCAGCAGAGGCCAAAGGTCAGCAACTTCAGTGGAAATATATATATATATTTATATATATATATATATATATATATATATATATATATATATATATATATATATATATATATATATAATATCTCAAAAGTGACAAGAACGAGTCGATTTGATTTTGGTTCAGATCCAGCTTTTTCGTGAGTGGAATATAAAACGTAAACTGTTCAGCCTGGCGGAGGTATGCGCTCCACCGAGTACCGTTCTACCTTGTTTTCTTCTTTCCAAATGTCGCTCCATGAGTGATTTATCATTTGTTCGTTTGTTTGTCCTCCTGTCTGACTGTGAGCAGGATATATCAAAAAGTTGTTCACGGATTCGGATTAAACTTGGTGGGAAGGTTCGGTGTGTGTGTGTGTGTGTGTGTGTGTGTGTGTGTGTGTGTGTGTGTGTGTGTGTGTGTGTGTGTGTGTGTGTGTGTGTGTGTGTGTGTGACAAGGACGAATTGATTCAGTTTTGGTGAAGGTCTGAATCCGGATCCGGATACTAGAATATTAAAAAGTGATTCTTCATTGAATGATCGCGCTAAAACCGATTATAGAGTACGTTATCTCAAAAAGTTATGGATGGATTCGGACGAAACTCGGTGGACAAGTTGGGTGTGTGACGTGGAAGAATTGATTCAATTTTGAAGAAGAGCAATTGGGTGAAAAACGAAAGAGCACAATATCTCAAAATGTTTTGGACAGATTTGGGTGCAACCTGTTGAACTGATGGGGATTGTCCATGCTCCGTTCTTTTAAATGCCGAGGATCAAGCAAGGTAGCAGCACGTACCATTTTAAAAGTCTTTGATACGACTCGACCAGAGTTTGAACCACCGACCTCCCAGATTCGGAGCACTCGCACAAACCTTTACGCCACCAAGTCTGGTTAAACCCTTTTTTCTTTCTGGTGTTAACCCATTCTGAGGAGCAAAAGAGCTTGCTACGGCGGTTAACATGCTTCGATCAACGTTCTCAATTGACCACTTCCATTGCTTACCTGTCCGCCGACGCAGTCCAACGCTAACCTTCACGATTAAAACTAGCTCTCCATTCTGGCCACAGGAGAGGTTTCACTTTTTCTTCAAAACTTTTAATGTCTGGAACCAAAAGTATTCATCGCATTCATTTCCGGCTGCTGAAATGGTCTGAAAAAGGCTGTCTCTGTTTGTTTGTTTTTCCACAAAATTTAAACCAACTGTTGAAGAAGTTTCCCATTGCAGGGACTCTTGCACGGAAGGTAATCTTCAAAACAAGAAAGGTCTTTGGTGTCTGACACTCCATTACCGAAGGTACAAGATGAAGTCGGTGCTCCTTTCAGCAACTAAATTAAGTAGAAAAGGAATGGTTAAGTCTTGCATTAATAGTCTTCTGGTCCAAAGCTGATGTTGTCTCTAATTGAGGGCCTGTCACATGTCACAGTTTGCCAGGATCTTTGAAACAACCAAAGCGAAAGGTCTCAACATCACTCGTACAGTTTACCGATTGTGGAAGTAAACAGTCGCATTCTTCGAAGCTCTTCCTACATCCAAAGACCTCTCTTGTAGTGACTTATTGAGAACCTTTACAAACCCTGGACATTTATGGAAGATGACACGACACTCGATGAATTCAATTCTCCAAACGGAGTTCAGGAGATATGAATCGGCCATTCCTCGTGTTCTTAAGTTAGGGTGTTTCACAAGGACTGCTCGAGTAACGACTATGGCTGGTAAGAAATGCAAATTTGCAGAAAAGAAACAAACAAAAAAAAAAATCATCATGATGCTCCACTTATCGAGTACAACAAAGCTCTTTCAGTTTGTCCCTTGAAGTAGCATAACGAGTGTGTCCAAGTTCTTCTCCCAAGCATGCTGATTTTGGGAGGGACCTCGATGAAAACCTTATAACGCGAGCAGCAGTGCTCATCCTCTTTCTCACAGCCGGGGTGATGTGCAGAACACCGAAATGAGAGTGCCTTGCGGAACTGCTTTCGAAGTCTTGCTCCCACCTTACCAGCCATGTTTCATGCACCATCATGGCATGGCTTTCTCATTTTAGCTTGATTCGGGCCATCTTGCTGTATAAAACACTAACTTTTGAGCTGAATTGCCTCTTGAGGTGTGTTCTGTTAGCAAGCTGCTTAGCCAGTGGATTAAGGACGAGGGTGTGCTTCATTAGTGGCTTATTGCTTTCTAAGCCATCCATTCCATGTCAACCGCTTTGTAAGTTGCTCGTCTTTCCGCTAAGCAAGCAGAGCAAGCGATTTAAGAAAGGTGCTTCATTATGTTAGGAATAATGGCCACCGTAGTCTGATTCGAATTTGTACTACAACCGATGAAATGTTCATAAGCAGAGGCCTACCCCTGTAATGTATCCTGATAATATTATTGAAACATGCATTTCATACTGTTACGGGTTTGCCGGCTGGGTCACGAGTGACCTCTCGGATCCGCTTTCCGACTTTTGACCCTAAAGCCAACGAACTGCAGATGATTACACCATACGACGGGTTTCGAAACAACCACGGGCACCGTCTGAGGTGTCTCAATCTGGTAGGGTCCCCGTGCCTAAATCCCGCGTTACCTTCCCGGTGATTAAGTTATCCCGGATGGGAAACTGTGCTCTCGATGCCTCACCCTTATTTATTAATGAGGTACGGCCGAACGGAACCATAAGTGAGACGTTGACCAGACTCGCATCGCAAATCGTTGGGGTACAACCTCCCGTCTACTTATGACGTACTATGTCTAGCCAATGGAGGAAACGGATGATCGAGCAGGTTTGGAAAGTTTCCAAGGATTTAACAAAGGCATGTATTTACACGCAAGTATTCACAAAGAACAATCAACCCCTAGCACATAAAGAACCACTTATACATTTGGCCTTACCACGAAAACACAATAATGGCATACCTCCCGCACATGAGCCAGCGGGCCCATGTTCCCAACATGAAGGGGGGGGGAGAAAGAGAATAGGGTGGTGCGGCATGTCGGTAGATGTCCAGGTGTTTGCAATGTTTGCACGAGAGAAAACTGAAGGTGTGAGTCTGTAACCTCACCTGTAAAGGTCAAGAGGCAATAAATGAAACTCTGTGTCCTGATGGATCAAGAGGCAAACGTTTCACTCTTTTTTTGTATCTTAAGCAAACATATTAGAAGTAGTGATAGAAGTATAGAAGGGAAATGTCATGTAAGTCGGTGTGTGTGTGGTCACTCCATTCAGGGAACCTCCGCTGCCCATCCACCCTTGGCCTCGTGGCACCAGCCTGCTCGTCCCCGCTGAGGTTCATCCTTGTCGAGGCTTGTTTTCATTACGTACTTGTCTCATGTCGTTCACAAGATCTTTGGCATTCACTGGCTTTTTAAAAATTTTATTCCTCTTTGGTGACATGTGGCTTCTGGGAGCGAAGTTCTACAGCACCCTTTGACCTTTGCATGCCGCTTTTGTCATTGGCGCGCTCCCGTTCCTTTCCTGCTGTGTAGCTGTTTAGAGGGTCTGTCATGCAACCTCCGTGCAGATTTTCCCTCTGATTTTGTTTTGGCGTTGAACGGCTTGCATCACAGCGACCGGCGACAGTTGCACTGAAATGGCACAGTGTGGAGGGCTTGGATAGCGCTGGAATGGCTTGCGTGGCGGTGACTGCAGCGCTGAAATGACTTTGATTGGTAATGTAATGTGTGCAATGTGCGTGGTTGTGCTGTCGGAAGGTGTGGGGAAGGAGCGGGGTTAAGGGGGATGGAGAGAGAGATTAGAAAGGACAGAGATTTTAGAGAGGAAAGAATTACAAAGGAGATTGGAATCTGCAATACATACACAACGCATTTCCCTGCCCCTGATATGAGGGGAAGGATAACCTAAATCAATCAAATTGCTCTGGAAATATCTCAACAAAGGATCCCTGATGTGATGAGTGCAACTCCCTGCTGTCTTTCCAAAAACCACAACAATACTTTTCTTGTTACTTCCACTTTTTATCTTAATTCTTCAAGATCTACAAACAGGCACAACCCCTCTCCAAAATGCACAGTGGTAGGTATATAGATAAGTTTGAAAGGGGGGGGGGGGCTCCTCCTTGTGACTCCTGATTTATTTATTTATCTTTCTTTCCCTCTCCCTCGTGCTCCGTCGCCGCCGCGAACACAATGAATTAATTTGGGGAAGTTGTCACACGATGATCGAGTAAAACTGAAAACGACCGCCTGGACAGAATTTGCTCGAGCACCATGATAGCACGGTTTACTTTGGAGACCGCCATGTTGTTAAGCGGTACTTTCAATCGAGCAAGCAGCTTGGCAAGTGGGAAGCAAGCCGCTCTCTCATGGAACACACGCCTGTTGTGCTTTCACCGACATCTATGAAAGTAGTAAACTCATGTCGAAGCTGGTTGAGTCGTGAATTGTATCTACCAGCTTGTGTCCCTCCTCTGCGCAGTCTCTTGCGTCATCAGCTTCCAGGAAAAACTACCCACCAAATCCCGCACAATCCGACACCGTCATTCCACTGTGTTTTGGATAAATCGGCACCATTTCTTGGAACATTCTCAAGGTGTTCCTCTTGAATACTCAGCAACGTTCACTCTGCAGTGAAGTCGAACTCTACAGTTTCTTGTGTTCATATGGTGCTGCGGGCATCACAAAGCCATGACAATCCATCCATCCATTGGGACCATACTCTGTGCAGAGCGTTGGTGCTGTCTAAGCAGTCTCCTTGGCTATTGGACACAATCCTGGATGGGTCGCCACTCCGACATAGTATCCCAACATGCTGGCATTCATTTTGCCGACCTCAGAAGGGTGACAGGCTCAGTCAACCCCACCTGGTATTAATTCAACAGCCAAGCGGGATTTGAACTCAGGACCCTAGGATCCTTAGCCAGCCACCCTAGCCACAAAACCGACACCAGGCTTCATGAGAATGTCTGGCAGGTAAAACCAAATTAGCGGAAACTGTGTATGACGCTGTGAATAATTACACTCCTGACGATAACCGAGCAGTTAAGAGGTGATCGTTGTCCCAATCCGTTTCGTCACCACGATCATTAATGTGATGCTAAACTAACAGACTCACGGAAGCGCAAGCTGATGTTTATGGTTTCTGGAGTAAACCCAATTTACCCACGTGTGCAAACAGGAGTGTGTGAGTCAGAGCAAGGATAAACCAAAATAAAAATACATTTATTCGCAGGAAAAGCAAAAAGGAGAGGGTTGAGCTCAAGTAATGTAAAATAAATAAATCCCAACGACAATGCGCTTAATCAGGTTCCCTTCTGTCGGTCCTTGGCCTATTACTAAATCTTACCACCCATTAAGTACACAAACAAAACAAAGGGAGGACTGGAGTTGAAGATGGCCCTGGGTGGACGGCTATGGTTTTCCTTTCTCCAAGCACTATCAGCTAGTTATTTTTTTCCTCCGGCGTGCAGGTTCGTGTTTGCCCACTTTGTGGAATCTCCTGCTGAGTCTGGAAGAGAATCCGGTGTAGACTCTCGTGCAGACCCTTTGAGGAGCCGGTGCCCTTTGGCCACCTTGAGCAGTGTAATTAAAACGACCCTGCATGACATCGCGCTTCTCCGTCATTGGCGGACGGGGCTTGGTTTGAATCCCGTTGACCAATGCTTTCAAATGGTATGCGCACCTGTCTCGGCGTTATCCATCGAGACCGTTTGTTCTTATGAAGTTCCACTGCCTTTTTGAAGTTAACTGGACAACAGTTAAGGGATTTGAATTGAGGGGGATGAAGGGGGATGGGGTAGAGTTGAGTGGGGAGTGGGGGGGAGGGGAGAGACTCTGTACACGTTTAATCCTGAAAATTCCTATTTACACAAATTCAACACAAAGCCACCGATCTATACACATCTATTTAAGGAAACGACTAACTATTCTATAATTAATTGCTCTCCTTATCCACTGACCCATTTTCTTCACAATACCGCAATCAAAGTTATGCTTCTTGTCGTCTGTGTGTCCACGTAACGGTACGTTCTGTCTTTTACACACAAATATCGACCCAATAATGGTCTCTGAAAACCTTCAGATTGTTTCATCTTTCTCCATTGTCACGTTGATGCTTACCTGCTGTTGCTCTTTCTTCATACACAGTTGAAAGTTCTTTGCTCAAGTCCCACAGTCCACGTGTTCCTCATATCCGGCGCTGAGTTTTCTGTGGCTGGACGTGGTGAAATCCCCGGAGTTGTGTCTTACTTTGTCGAAGTATTCATCAAATCTTTTGGTGGTTTAAGCCGCTGTCACACCTTGACGATTTAGCCAGCGTGTGCCGACGTGTGAAAAATTTGTCTAAAACGCTGGCACACGTCGATATACGTTATGGGTAAGTTTTGTATACGTTAAGAGCACGCTGGC
The DNA here is from genome assembly GCF_056783735.1 of Eptatretus burgeri. Classification (NCBI taxonomy): domain Eukaryota; kingdom Metazoa; phylum Chordata; class Myxini; order Myxiniformes; family Myxinidae; genus Eptatretus; species Eptatretus burgeri. The sequence goes on from NC_140962.1 coordinate 129,965,016, forward strand.
ATACGTCGTAGTACGCCAAGCTCGTCGACAAATTTTAACATGCTGAAAATTTTTCGACGTATGCCAGCGTATGACTCGTACGTTCCACATACGCTGGCCATAAGTTGTAGGCACGTCACGCGATCGTTGACACACGTCGACACACGTTACTTGGAAGTTACTCACAAGTCGAAACACGTCGAGGTAATGTTTAGCGTCAGTGTTCCAGACTCCAAGGTTGTTTTTTTTTTCTTTTTTTTCTTCTTTTTCTTCAGTATGACAGTGATGTTGACACTTCGATTTCTCGTGCGGTTATAATATTGTTGCGAATTCACGCCCGCCTGCGTGCGATCGGCCACGTAACTCGAATCGCGGCACGTCGCCCACCGGACGGACAATTCTGTCGTGACCCTCTCGGACTAACGCCGGGAGCTAGTCACGGGTGGGCCTTTCGGCCTCACCACGATCGTGCCAATCGGCCAACCGTGTGGGATAGGGTTGTTCGCCAAACTCGACCTACCTAAGTACCCACGTGGATGGTAGACCGGGCGAACGCACCTCGCCGCAGGTCGACTCTGGACACGGGCCGCTTAAGTGGTCCGTTCCGTACTATCGGGATAACCGAGCGGTGTTATTGTCGGCCTCGACGGTTCCGATTAAGTATCGGGCGTATTAAGCCCACGACAAACCCGTTACGTGAAGCAAGATGGAGATTCAAACAAAGGAAAGGACGCAGCGAAACCGGGAACAATTCAACAAGCAAGCACTTTATTCACACCGACACAGAGCACACATATAGCAATTAAAACAATTATGCACAATAAGCAAATGTAATATGAAAAACAATAAAGCAACGACAACGCAGAGCTACAACCGACTAAGACCGACACACGGCAACACTTAACAGTTTTACTTCACCAGACTGGCGCCACACACACACGTTTACACAGAACCCAAAAGAAATGGAAGTCGCGACTTCCCTGAGCGTGTCGAGTCCCTCTCCGACGTCCGTCAATGGGGTCCCGCCTGACTCAGTGCCCGAGCGTGGTAGGCGAGTCCTCTCCTGCGTGCCTCACGCCTGCACGTGTTGGCCACTCGACGCCACGGACCGAGTGTTCCGCGCTATCCCAGCGCGGATAGAGGGGGGGGGGGAAACGTGGATGGCCAAAGTCGGGAGAGGGGAATGGCGGACGCTCCTTCCCGCCAGCGGGGTCTTGCAACTGCCCCACAAAAGACCCGGCCAGCGGCCACCAGGACAAGCGAGCCGGAAGACGAGAGCAACCACGAAGCAGAGCATCGACCAAGCAAGAGCATCGACCAAACTGCTTCTCCCGTCTCCGACTTTTATATCCTCGGAGTTCCGCCCTGTTGCTCCGCCCGGTTCTTTGCTCCACCCCCCTTCGAGGCGCTTCGAGAAAGGTCTCGAAGAGGGGCGTTCCTCCTCCCTGGCCGCGTCACACCGCGCATCCACCAATCGGGGGCCAGCTGCCCTCCCCTCGCTTCTCTCCCCTCACACCAAGTGCGGAGAAGAATGGCGCGAAAAGCCCACCGAGCGTCCTCGTTGGGTTTTATTTGAAATAAAAGATAGAGAAAGAAAAACGATTGACTCAAAGCGTCGCAGCCCGAATGAATCACATTTATTCCCTCTAAACAACGGGTTTGGGGCTAACTACACATGTACTTAAGAGATATCTCACCTACGGGACCTGAATGGTGGTTTGCGAATTTCCACAGCCGCAACAATATCGTATAATTGATAGGCTGCCGCTCAACGATTTAAATCATAACCGCACTAGAAATCGAAGTGTCAACATCACCGTCATGCCGAAGAAAAAAAATAAATAAAAAAAACATGGAGTCTGGAACACTGACTGGTTCCTCCTGTGAACCCCATTTTTATATACCAATTCCCCTAAACGCTGCCAATACGCCATTATACGGTAGCTGTAAGTAAGTAACACGTTGAGTACGTTCTGTGGTCGTCCAGAAGACGTCAATATGCGTTGGAGATACGTTACACATAGGTTCAAAGCACGTTACTCATAGGTTAGAAATAAGTTTCGGGTATGCTAAACATTACTTCGACGTGTTTTGACTTATGAGTAACTTACAAGTAACGTGTGTTGATGTGTGTCAACGATCGCGTAACGTGCCCTACAACTTATGGCCAGCGTATGTGGAACGTGTGCGTCATACACTGGCATACGTCGAAACATTTTCAGCATGCTTAAATTTGTCGACATACTCGGTGTACTACGTCGTATGCCAGCGTGCCTCAGCGTGCTCTTAACGTATACAAAACTTACCCATAACATATTTGACGTTTGCCAGCGTATTCGGCAAATTTTTCATACGTCGGCATACGCTGGCTAAAACGTCAAGGTGTGACAGCGGATTGACACTTCGATGTCGAGTGCGGTTATGATTTGAATCGTCGAGCCGCAGCCTTTTAATAGGCTACGCCACATGATCGTCGGCGATACGCTGCGCACTATGCATAAGTTAGACTATCGTTGGGCATAGGTTGTGAACGCCGACAACACGCCAAGCATTCGTTGGTATAAGTTATCTATATGTTATCGAAACGGTCTGTGTACGTTACTAGTATGTTATGCATACGTCCAAGTCGTTATGAATACGCCCAAAACTGGAAAAAAAAACCAATAGTTCAGCGTACGCCAGCGTTTTACATACATTTTGATACGTTTCCATACGCTGGCTAAAACGTCAAGATGTGACAGCGGCTTTACCTACGCTGCCAAAATGGATCTGGTACAAACTGACGATGGTTTTTATAATCAGAATCCTCACCAAAAAAAAACAACACGATAGGTAAAGTTTGCCATTACACGAGGACGCTTCCATTAGTCCTGCAGACCTGGTTGGATAGCCAAGGCCTCTGAAATTTGGTTTTTCTGGCCATCTTTGTTAATTTCTTCGGAACATGTGATCTTTGGTTGACAAAACATTTATTGGTTCATGAAAAAATATTTTCATGAAAAAAATATATGTGACTACGATATTCGTTGTTGTTGTGTGTCTGTCTGTCTGTAGGTCTGTCTGTCTGTCTGTCCTGAGCATAGCTCCATGGGTTTTGACCCGATCCTGATACAATTTTGGTGGAGGTTTATAACCATGATCTAGTTGTGTTTGCCTGAGAATGGGTGTGGTGCGCTCATTAAGGGCGGAGCCACGCCCAAAAAACGTGTTTTTAGGGGGTAGCCGAATTTCAATTTGCATCTCCTCGGGGGTTTGTCGAATCTGACGGGTTTCAGTATTTGGTTAGCCCAATGGCACCTGCATAGCCCCACGGAGCTCGATTTTTCATTTTTGTCCCAAGGTCAAGGTCACGAACTTAAAATTGCAAATTTTGACATAAAAAATTATCTTCTCCGGGGGGGGGGTGGGGGTGGAGGGTCTGTCGAATCTGGCAGGGGTTTCGGTATTTGGTTAGCCCAATGGCACCTGCATAGCCCCACGGAGCTCGATTTTTCATTTTCGTGTCAAGGTCACAAGGTCACAAGGTCACGAACTTAGAAAATTGTGAATTTTGACATAAAAAATTATCTTTTCCAGGGGGGTTTGTCGAATTGGGCAGGGGTTTCGGTATTTGGTTAGCCCAATGGCACCTGCATAGCCCCACGGAGCTCGATTTTTCATTTTCGTGTCAAGGTCACAAGGTCATGAACTTAGAAAATTGCGAATTTTGACATAAAAAATTATCTTCTCCAGGGGGGTTTGTCGAATCGGGCTGGGGTTTCGGTATTTGGTTATCCCAATGGCACCTGCATAGCCCCACGGAGCTCGATTTTTTTTTTTTCATTTTTGTCACAAGGTCAAGGTCACAAGGTCACGAACTTAGAAAATTGCGAATTTTGACGTAAAAATCATACGAACGCCCAAACTTTGAGAGCTGGGATGACAATATTTTCATGCATAATCTTGAGGTGATTCCCCACCTAAAGTCTTGAAACCATTTTGCTCTATCTCGAACACCTTGCCCGTGGCGCCCCCTTCAAGTTTGTTTTTACGCTGATTTCATCAAAGTATGGATAATCCGAGGAGTGCAAAATGACATATATTGTTATATGTCATTGTTCCTGGACCAAATGACGTTATATTGTTCCTGGAATGTTCCAGAGGAAGTTTTGCACCAAAGGTCATAATCCTTGACCTTTGACCTTTAAAGTTCACCAAGGTCAAATTTTCAAAGTTGTGGGAATCGAACCGGGTTTTCAACCTTCTTCGACGAACTAACTCCAATAAGCTATAGCACGTATCCTGTTTCCTTATTTTAATGTCCACAACATTGTTTTGTGACCTTTAAAGGTTATGCAAAGGTCAAATTTTGAAAGTTGTTGAGCGAAACCGGGTTTTCGACATTTTGCAGCTAATAACTTGTCACTCGTACCACATCATGTTGATCATTTTTATAACTTGGTCAAAAATTATCACATTTTCTCATCCTTGACTTCTGAAACAATCTACATCATCAAATACCGCTCGTGAACCATCGTCATCTTCAGACTTGTAAAGAGTTAATATTTCTCATCAGCGGTCTATTTCCTAAACAGCTTTTCACAAACTCGACTTGAACTTTGGAGCCATCTCATCATTCGTCGGTGTCTTCTGTTTTTCTCCCGTTTCAGGACTCGTGCCATGTTTATCGAACGGTCTTCATTTAAAAACAAAACAAAAATACCTTAAACAGAATTCCCAGCTGTGAAACCCACTTCTTATTTGCGCGTCTAATTCATCTGTACGGGAATGATCTTTCATTCAGTCGATTCTAACTTCGACGCAAACTGTTGCGTGTTTATGTTGCGTGTTCACAAATAATACAACTTTCGGCAACAACTGCCGCCACGTTCGGTTCTCGTAAATCGCCTGGAGAATTGTGTACCATAGTTGGTACAAAACATACACGTGCGGCAGATCTTACGGCGAACAAGGAAAACGGGTTCTTCAAACCTTGTACTTTCGTATTCCGTCACTGCATCAGTAAACTAACTTTGCTTCATCATTATTATGCAGCGTTATAATATAGTTAAGCAGAGTTTACTGATGTCAAATATACATAATAATTATTTCTTTTCACGAGTCGGCTCCCGAGTAGGTGCTGCCGAATTGTCATTCGGCAGCTGCTGGGTTGTAATTTCAGGTACCGTAATTTGGTTCTAAAATGTCGTAAAACTATATTACGGTGGGATTATTCTTGTGATATACTTCCACTGTGAACAATCTTTGTTCTTCACTGAGCTGAGACACTTTCATCCATCACTCGGTTTGTAAAAAAAAAAATGAAAATTATGCAATCGGAGCCTCTGAGTTACCCTTTCTAATGATTGCATCACTCTCTACTGATCTGGAGTTGATTAGATGTCGATCTGATAAATGGAACATGTCCTTCAATCCTGGAAAATCTCATCGTCTCACCTCGTCGCTGTAAAAGGATTGTCACATTATCTATTTCCATAGTCAGTCACTGGAAGAGGTTCAGTCTCGTGAACTTCTTGGCGTCACCATCAGCTATGACCTCTCTTGGGCCGATCACATAGCAAAGCCAGCCACAGACTCGGCTTCATCCGGCGATGCAAGTTCTTCCTTGGAAAAATCAAAGCTACTCGTAGTCTACACGTCTTCTCTATCGACTGGTGTCGGAGCATCACATCTGTCCCGCCGAAACAGTTTAGAACTTGAAGCTCTCAACATTATTGGAATCGCCCATGATTCGGTGTGAGACGAGACTTGCATCTGCATTTCCCGCGCTAGTAAATGCCCGATCCCTCTGGGGACGTGACTTGGTGAAGAAAGAAGATGTGTGTACAACAAGGTAATTAATTATTTGTGAGATTCAGTTGGTTTTGTTGAAGAGAAAAAAAAAATTTCACTTATCTGAGGATTTCTTTATGGACGCCATTGCCGATTCTGCAGATTCTCGTCCTTACCTTCATGTGCTCAGTTTTTTGTTCCGTTGATATCACCGACTCGACTTTGCGCTGTGTAGCACTGACCGTGACCGAAGAAGTGGAATGATGTGAAAAGCCCAATCTTGCAAAGCGTTTATCTCTGTGTCTTACTGACTGACATTGCAAAGCACGGCCATGTAGGGAATTGTCTTCGTATCATCTTGAATGGGAAGATCTGCTCCGACAGAGAGATGGGAATGCGAGGTATGAAAAGCTGATTTCCAATGTGTGCCTCCATGACCAGCTCAGCAGCTTTGACATCCATTTCCTTGCAATGACCATCGGGTCGAAGCTTCGTAGCAACATGATTACCATCTCTACTTTCAAGATCGGTACATGCAGTGACATTCCAGAAGGGCAGAGTGAATTGACGCCATTATTTTGGGTACAGGTGGGCATTGGTGTCATCGAGTATGTGATCAGAGCACTTGTACGTGTAGGCTTCTCCAGGGACTTGAGATGTTATGTACAGATTCACTGTCTACTTCTACATTTGTTGGGCACATGAGAGCACGTTGGCACGACCAGTCTGTATGTGTTACGTTGATGCCAACATCCTGATACACCAGTTCGCAAAGAGCTTCCATGGTGCTGCCCGAGAAGGCAAGTTGTGACTTTAGTTGAACTATGAATTATTCTAGGTCTTTGTGGGAAAGTACAGTTAGTGTCCAAAAAAAAATGGAAACATCTGGGTAAATGAGGGACACCAAACTATGGTTTCCACATAAGTGTGGCCCCTGTGCGAATTCAGCAAATAACATCCCAGCATGCTTAGGGTCATATGTATGAAAATCTGCACAGGCCTGGTTGCCAATAATTATAGTTACAGTAGCATGGCTGCAAGAGGAGATCCCCCCCCCCCAATGTCCCCATCCCCATCCACATCCGTGGTTTGATGAGCATGACACTGATGTTATCCATATGTCATGGCCTTCTCAGTCACCAGATCGAGCATTTATGGAATATTGTGGAACGATTCCTGAGACGGTGTTTTCCACCTCCATCAAACAGGTGTGAGTTGATTGACTTTCTAGTGGAGGAATGGTGCCGCATCCCTCCTGCAGAATTCCAGACGCTGGAAGACGCTATGCCGCAACACATACAGGCCGTACTGGCTACACGTGGCGGCCGAACACGCTATGAGATGTTTTCATTTATTTGGCCACCGCCTGTAGGTTCCCTTCACCAACATCCAAGAGATACTTCACAAACTTGTGCTTACTGCTGCTTGAATCTCCTTTAGGCAACTCAACTTTAATGTTCTTTGTCAGATTTATGACTTTCACATGTTCCCAAAAATAGGAGCGGTTCAGGCATCGGGATACAATCTGTGCTCAACCCCCATTTCTCACAACTGGCAGTATTTGATGCCGGTCTCCCCTGTAAACAATAGGAACCCCCCACCAAATGGACGATTTGTTTTTTTGAATACATTACCATGAAAGTTGTGGTCAGCTGCCTCCACAGCACATCGATCAAGCATTGATGCTTCATCGAGTACCACGAGCAAAGTGGAGCAAATAAGTTGTGCTCTGTTGTCATGCTCGGAGACACGGCACGTGGATACCTCCATAATGTTTAAAGGTGCTTCGGTTCGACTGTGGAACGTGCGTCCATTTGGTGGGAGGGTAACTACGATCCACTTGTTGCTGTTTGTTGCCAAGGCTGTCTTGTTTTTAGAATGAACGAATGCCGGGATAAGCCTTTCATAAGTGAAAGTTTTTCCTCTTCCTCCACTGGCATCTGCAGTGCCTATAGAAAGTGTACACCCCCCCCCTTTTAAAATTTTGACCTTTTGTTGCCTTGTCGCCTTAAATTAAATTTCATTGAATCAGACTTTTTTTCCACCTTTATTTACACATCGTTACCCACAACTTCCAAGTGAAAAACAAATTCCACAAATTTCAGGAAATAAATAAAAAATACAAAACTAGAATATCTTGATAGATAAGTGTCCCCCCCCCGCCCCCCCCAGCAACATTAAAAGGGCTACAGCCCTTTATGGCAAAGACTGGTCACTGTGTGCATGTGACAACAATATCCCAAGCACTCCACAAATCTGGCCTGTTTGGTAGTGCGGCAAGAAGGAAGCCATTACTCACAAATACCCACCTTCAGTCCCGTTTTGGGTATACAAAAAAACACTCTGCAGATTCTGAATCCATGTGGCAAAAAGTTTGATGGTCTGAAGAAACAAAAATGGAACTTTTTGGCCTCAATGCAAAATGTTACGTTTGGTGCAAACCCAACACAGCACATCACCCAAAGAACACCAAGCTTCTGGGTCTCACCATCTGCCATGACCTTTCCTGGGAAAGCCACATTTCAAACCTCGCCTCCAAAGTCAGTCGCCGACTGGGAATCCTCCGTCGTGCTAAGTCCTTCCTCGGCCCTCCTGAGCTCCTGACCACTTACAAAGCTTTTGTCCGTAGCCTGATGGAGTACTGCTCTCCCCTCTGGGCTGGTGCTCCTGCCTCCCACCTTTCTCGGCTTCACGCTGTGGAAACCAGGGCATTTCGGATCATCGGCATCTCCCGCAATGAAGCTGAGTCTTTGGGCCTCTCACTCAATCACCGCAGGTTGGACGGTGGTCTTTCTGTCTTCTACCGTCTCCTCTCCAGCCTTGCCTCCCCTGCTCTCTCTGTGATTTGTCCCCACCACATTTCCGCAGGGCGCTCAAGGTCCGCCAACAACCCCCTTCTGGTAAAACTATCAAAATCACGAATCACTGCTCACCTTCACTCTTTCATTCCTCTTTTTTCCCGCCTTTTTGGAATAAACTCCCTCACTCTATTCTTTCCCATTCTTCCCTCCAGGCCTTCAAAACAGCTGTTCACCACCACCTCTTATCATCCCCCATCCAAATCCTCGATCTTTTCTACCCCCGATAATCCACCCAAGCCCACCTCCTTCAAATTACCTGCTTTCCTTCCTGAAAGTCCCTGTAATGTCTGTCTTCTATTCCCCATGTTCCCCGTCCCATCCCTCTCCCTTCCACAGATCTCCTAATGTGTCTGTTCCCCACTATTTTGTCCCTCCCACTCCCTCCCGTCCTGTCTCATGCCCCCCTTGATGTGTGTTGTGTGTTAGCTCTCATACGAGCCTCGACAAGGTGTACAAAAAAAAAATCCCTCCTATAAAGCATGGTGGTGGCATCATCGTGTTATGGGGATGTTTCTCACCAGCGGGGACTGGGGCACTTGTCAGGATAGAAGGGAAAATGGATGGAGAAAAATATAGAAAAATCCGAGAGGAAAACCTGTTGCACTCCACAAGAAAGCTGAAATTGGGACGGAAGTTCACCTTTCAACATGACAACGACCCAAAGCACACATCCAAAGCTCCACTCGAGTGGCAAAGGAACAAAATGATAAATGTCCTGAGTGGACCAGTCAGAGTCCCGACCTAAATCCAATCAAAAATCTGTGGCGTGACTGGAAGATTGCTGTGCACCAACGCTCCCCACGCAACTTAACTGAGCTTGAACAGTTTTGTACAGAACAATGAGGAAATATTGTCCAATCAACGTGTCCAAAGTTTTTGGAAACCTATCCCAACAGACTCGCGGCTGTAATTGCTGTCAAAGGTGCTTCCACCAAGTCTTAACTCGGGGGGGTGGACACTTATCCAACCAAGATATTCTAGTTTTGTATTTTTAATTAATTTTCTAGAATTGTTTTTCATTTCGAAGTTGTGGGTTACGAAGTGTAAATAAAGGTGAAAAAAGTCGAAATTAATGCAATTTCATTCCCGGCTACGAGGTAACAAAAAAATGAAAATTTCGAAAGGGGGGTGTCGACTCTCTTTAGGCACTGTATACAAATCTGTGATTCCCGATCCCTCTCCACACTATCCTTGACCTTTTCGATCATTGAACTTGCGCATATTTTACTCGCAGTCAGCCTTGTCCATCAACATCAAAGTTGGTCTCTTCTTGTATTTCATGAGACTAGCAATTGTTGAGGAGTGTGTCATTTGGTCCTGGGAGTTTGAAGTCCTTGGTCAGCTCAATATCACTTCACTCAACCTGATCCTGGATTTCTAAAAGGACTTCATTGAGTATTTGATCTGTTGGCTCATCCACTTCATCCTCGGGTATCAAGTCACGGCGCAATGATCGTTTGTCTCTTTCCCAGGATACCAGAGGGTATGGAGGTGTCTCGTAGATGTGGAGATTGGCAAACACCTGCCTCAGACTGAGGTCCAAAGTGGATGGACATTTCATCTTGCATAACTGCATATCGTCATCGTCATCGTCATCAGTTCTCTGTATGTCTCATGCATTGCACCTTGAACAGTGTTAAATATTCAAAGCTGATAGGAACTGGTATCTGATGCAGGAAGGAGCATGCATAACAAATACATCTCTGATTGCTTTGCAGACAGGTTGATTACAGTGACATGGCCAATGGTCTCGGTCAGATCGCTTTCCTCCAATTGTTTTGGCATACTCTGTGGTTTGCGTTTCTGCCACTTATTGTGTTAACAGGTGTTGTGCTTGAAGATATCTGGAGATGTTATAGCCCTTTCTTCTCTCTCGTTCTGCCTAATGTCAAAGAATGCCTGTTATCTGTGTTCCTGGCGGTACTTTTTCAGCTGCTTGTCTTGCTTCATTTAGTTGAAAGAGGACATTCTGTTCATTTTCCGTGTGAATTTGGAGGTTTTGCACACATAGATTCTTATCCTGGAGAGGGGACTCGTATCGCCTCCAGCAAGCTTCACATGAGCTGATGTAACGGCCATTTTGATAGCGCTCAATTTCACTATCATCCGGATCTCTGTCCTGCATTTGTCCTGCAACTTGAACCATAATTTGTCTGTGCCCGTGGGAAGATAATAGAACTGACAATTTCAACGTTGATGTGTGCTTTGTACCGAATGAGGATGAACGAGTTTGTTTGTTTGTCTGTCTGTCTGTCTCTGTGAGCAGGATGTCTCAAAAAGTTGTTGACGGATTTGGATGGAACTTGGTGGACAGGTTGGGTGTGTGACTGGGACAAACTGATTCAATTTTGGGGAAGATCCTGATGCGATATTTTTGTTTAATTTTATGAAAAGTGATTCTTCACTTTACCCTAACAAATAACATTGGAAGAGAGGTGTCGGGTTTGTACCATTTCTTGTAAATCCAATGAGCTAGCGGCGGTCGTGGTAATCTCACACACACACACACACACACACACACACACACACACACACACACACACACACACACACACACACACACACACACACACACACACACACACACACACACACACACACACACACACACACACACACACACACACACACACATTGAATACAATTTCTCTTTTGGTCCCAGAACTAAACAAAAAATATATATGTATTTACAGCCCACACAACTATGACTCCCCACTCTCAACATGATTAATAGCGAACGCAGTGAGCTTCATACTTAAAGGCCCAGTCACACCTTGACGTTTTAGCCAGCAATGGCAACGTATCAAACAAAATGTATGTAAAACGCTGGCTTACGCTGAAGTTTTGATGTTTGTTTTTTTTTAAAGATTCGGACGTATTCATAACGAGTTGGTCGTTTGCATCACATATTAGTAACGGAAACAGAACGTTTCGTTGTCTTATAGATAACTTATACCAACGAATGCTTAGCCTGTTGTCGGCCTTCACAACCTATGCCCAATGATAGTCCAACTTAGGCATAGCGCGCTGCACGTATCGCCGACGATCACGTGGCGTAGGTTATGAAAAGGCTGCCGCACACCGATTCAAATCGTAACCGCCGCAGAAATGGAAGTGTCAACATCGCAGTCACACCTTGGCGATCTTGCCAGCGTATGCCGACCTCTGAAAAATGCGTCTAAAATGCTGGCGCACGTAGAATACGGTATGGTTAAGTTTGGTATACGTGAATAGAACGCTAAAGTACGCTATCATACGTCGTATTAAGTGAAGTATGTCTTCAAATTTTAAACGTGTGAAAAATTGTACGACGTACTTGCCGTATGCCTCACACGTTCTGCATGCAATGGGAATAAGTTGTACGCACGATACGCGATCGTTGACACACGTCGACACACGTTACTCGTAAGTCGAAACACGTTGAGGTAATGGTTAGTGTCAGTGTTCCAGACTCCCTGTTTTTTTTTTGTTTTATTTTTTGTCTTCGGTTTGACTGTGATGTTGACACTTCGATTTCTAGTTCGGTTATAATATAATATAATTAATAGGCTGCCGCTCAACGATTTAAATCATAACCGCACTCGAAATGAGGTATAAAAAGGTAATGTTAAGGTAATATTTATTTTTTCATCGCAAAAAGACTGTTTAATTTGATATATTTAAGAAGCGAATGTAAGAAGAATTCTACGTTCGCTTCTTGGCTTTGCCTATTTCAGATTGGTAAATATAATAATTTTGAACTTGCCCTGTACAAGCACAAGCCCCTGATATTGTTACGAAGCCGGAACTCATCGCACACAACAGCCAGGGTCCCTAGAGAACAGTTATATCAATAAGTCTGTGTTTCTCGTCAGTGTTCCTTCCCCTTTGTTTAATGGGTAATTAATTGTTCATGCGCTGCGGAGTTATTTTGATAGTTAGGATTTTATAACAACAATAACGACAACAACACGCCTTCACCTCGCTTCCTCACACCGACGCCATTGCCTACGTGCATGTCAGCACGTACGTGGATGGAGTTCATTTCCTGGTTCCCTGCCCTCATCTCATCATTGGTGTGGTCTGGCTCTCTGCCCTCATCTCGTCGCTTGCATGATCTGCGTCTGGCTGCCCTGGTCCATCTTCTGGTGACCGGAGCTCCGGGAGGGGGTGGACATCCAGCCGCTCGCTCGCGGCCAGGTAGCCTGCCACGCTCTCGTCCCTCAGCTCGACTTCCCTCCATTTGGGACCTCCATTTCCCTTCATTTCCATAATCAAGACCATTTGGGTCCGTTTCTTTTGGGTGTGCGTCTGTCTGTGGGCCCGTCTTTAAGTAGGAACAGTTAAGTGCTTGTGCTGTACATGATTTCATTTCTTTATAGTTGGTTTAACTCTGCTCTTGGATGTTGCCTCCCCCCTCCCCCACTATAAATAAATCCCCTGTTCAATGTTTCAGCTCGTTTTTGTGTTTCTTTTATTGGTTTAGCAAGGTGCGTGTTGGGGAATTAAGAAGGCCAATGTTGCTGTAGTTGTGTGCATTTGGACCGACGGGACCTCGGTAACCATCCGCTCGGGTTACGCACGGGTCGAGCACGGAGACTACTCGTCCCGTTCGAGCTCCGTCGAGGGTGTGAATACTCGGTAGTTCGCCACGTGGGCCTCTCGGTATTTTGAAGTTTGGCAAATAACCCTGTACCATGTGGTTGATTTATTAACGATTCACGGTCCTGTAAGGGACCCGTACCCTCGGAGTTTTCCGAAAGGTACGATCTAGATTCCGGGTGTTCGGTGGAGTCGACCCTACTGCTCCACCTCGCGGTCGTGCTCGCAGCTGATACCCGGCCCGCAACAATATTTCCTCCCCATCATTGTTCAGAAGAACCAAATCTTAGATACCCAGTCCATTTACTGGTGGTGATCCATCGCGGGTTTGTGTAACACACTTCCTTCCACTCGGGCCTTGCACCGACCCATATTGTCGGGAGTTTGCAGTACGACCGATGCCCATTCGGCGAGCTGAGAAAGTTCTCCAAATCTGTTGTCGTCCAGAGATGTAGCCTTTTCTCTCACGTCCTCTTACAAGTATCTTTCAGAAGCTTGGTGAGCCATTCTAAGTAGCAATCCTTATCCCGGACACACGATACATTTTATTTTGCCCCGAACTCTTCAGCTTCCTGGGGTTTCTGCACATGCACAACCGAGCATTTTGGGGTGGATTATGTCATTTTGAAAATGCCGTATTGCCATTTTATCAGCCAATAATAATATAATATCAGTTCTCTTCCAAGGAACTTCGATGCAGGAGGAGGCCCTGTCAAAGCCTACACTATTATTACTAACTAGCGGTTCTTTGTGTGTGTGTGTGCTCCACCTGTTTTTAAGTGCTGAGCAGCACATACCATTGTCTAAGCTCAAAGTGTTTGGAATGACTCGGCTGGGCATTGAACCGCCGACCTCCCAGACTTGGAGCAGGTGCTCCATCACACCACCAAGGCTCAATATCGATGAATGATAATATTCAGCTCGGTTTCGTTATTCGTCATTTCATACTCGTACTGTGTTGTAGAGAGGTGCAATTGTTGAACAAGCAACAAGCAACTTGCTCTCCCTCATGCACAGATTTATCCCCTCTCGTGTTCAGTTGTCTTACCCTTCCTCCCGCCCTTGGTTTACTGAAGCTTGTGGCGAGGCAGTTGTCCTGAAACAACTTGCCTTTGCCTCATGGAAAGCAAACCCAACTGAGGGCAATCTCAGTTCTTTCCACAAAGCTCGGAACAAGTGTGTATCTACCCTCAGGAGAGCCAGAAAACAACATCTTTCTCATCTCAAGTCTGAACTCTCAGACCTCTCTCCCTCCTCAAAATCCTGGTGGCGTTTAATCAAATCTGTTTCTGGTGTATGTTCCCCCTCCATCCCCTCCCTTACCTCAAATGGCCGCACTGCTGATTCCACACGTGATAAAGCTGAATGTCTAAACTCGGTGTTTGCAGCTAAATCTTGTGTCCCAAACCCATCACTATCTCTACCCACTTTACCCAGTCGCACCCAACTGTCCCTGGACTCTGTATCCTTTTCTCCTGACAAGGTGGAGAGCTTGCTTTCAAACCTCGAGTCAGATTCTGCAACCGGTCCAGACGGCATCAGCCCACGTGTCCTCAAAGCCTGCTCTTCTGCTCTTGCTCACCCTCTCTCTGTTCTATTCACCCTCTCATTTTCCCAAGGTCATCTGCCATCTGCTTGGAAATCTGCTAACATCACTGCCCTGCATAAAAAGGTGCAAAAACAGATCCCTGTAACTACAGACCAATCAGCCTTCTCCCAATCATCAGCAAGGTTATGGAATCCATCATTGCATCAGACATGAAATCCTTCCTCTTCTCCAATGGCTTGATTTCCAATCATCAATTTGGTTTCAGACCAGGTCACTCTACCCTGGATATGCTGCTACTGCTCTCCCATCAATGGATGGAGGTCCTCAATGCCAGACAGGAAATCCGAGCCGTATCCCTGGACATATCACGTGCTTTTGACACAGTCTGGCACCCTGCCCTACTCACCAAACTCTCTTCCCATGGTATTCAAGGCCATCTCCACTCATGGCTCGCAGACTTCCTCTCCTGTCGCAGTCAACGTGTGGCCCTAAATGGAGTTCTTTCATCCCCTCTTCCTGTGCAGGCTGGAGTTCCTCAAGGTAGCGTTCTGGGCCCTGTTCTTTTTCTGGTTTTCATCAATGATCTCTCGGACTCTCTGGAAAATCCTCTATTTCTCTTTGCCGATGACTCCACCCTCTGCCGTACCATCTGTCATCCCTCAGACCGGCAAGCAGCAGCTTCTTCGCTCACTGCAGATCTGGATAAAATCACAAACTGGTCCAACACGTGGAACATGTCTTTCAATCCACACAAATCTCACACTCTCACTATGTCTCTTCGAAAGGACCGTTTACAAAACCCCCCATCCACTTTCTCAACAATCCACTGGAAGAAGTCCTTTCTTTCAAGCTTGTGGGTCTCACTATCTGCCATGCCCCTTCCTGGGAAAGTCACATTTCCAACCTTGCCTCCAATGCCAGTCGCCGAGAGGGTACCCTCCGTCCAGCAAAGTGCTTCCTCGGCCCTCTTGCGCTCCTGACTACTTACAAAGCTTTTTGTCCATAGCCTGATGGAGTACTGCTCTCCCCTCTGGGCTGGTGCTCCTGCCTCCCCACCTTTCTCGACTTCACGCTGTCGAAACCAGGGCTTTTAAGATCATTGGCATCTCCCGCAATGAAGCTGAGTCTTTGGGCCTCTCACTCAATCACCGCAGGTTGGTCGGTGGTCTTTCTGTCTTCTACCGACTCCTCTCCAGCCTTGCCGCCCCTGCTCTCTCTGCGATTTGTCCCAACCACATTTCCACAGGGCGCTCAAGGTCCGCCAACAACCCCCTTCTGGTAAAACTACCAAAATCACGAATCACTGCTCATCTTCACTCTTTCATTCCTCTTTTTTCCCGCCTTTGGAATAAACTTCCTCACTCTATTCTTTCCCATTCTTCCCTCCAGGCTTTCAAAACAGCTGTTCACCACCACCTCTTATCTTCCCCCATCCAAATCCTCGATCTTTTCTACCCCGATAATCCACCCATGCCCACTTCCTTCAATTCTCCTGTTTTCCTTCCTGAAAGTCCCTGTAATGTCCATCTTCTCCTCGCCATGTTCCCGTCCCATCCCCATCCCTCTCCCTTCCACAGTTCACCTGTGTCTGTTCCCCAATGTTTTGTCCCTTCCACTCCCACCCCTCTTGTCTCATGCCTCCTTGCTGTGAGTTGTGTGTTAGCTCTCATACGAGCCTCGACCAAGGTAAAAAAAAAAAAAAAAAAAAAAAAAAAAAAAAAAAAAAAAAGCAATAAAGAGAGAATGAGTATACATCTTAGAAACTCATACTGAACTTGATATTTATCAGCGTTTAGAGCAATAACGTTCAGGTATTTTTTGAGTGTGCACCTGTAAATCCCTCCATTCAAATTTAACATTTTTGGCCATGTTCACTTTCAAAAGAGAAATAGATCATGAGTTATAAATTTACTGTATTGCAACAAAATGTGTTTAGTAGTTGTCATAGGCTATTGGCCGAAAGGGAATATCTGGGGTTGTTCGAAATGCTTTTTGAGGGTAAAACAGGGGATGACATTGCCATAAGTTGTTTACTCAAACATTCCTGAAAATTTCAAGGAGAAACAATATCTTTTACCCGTTTTAAAATAACGGAAAACTAATTATTTTTGTCCTTGCAGTTACATGTGGAAGCTGAGGTCGCAGTGACCTTCGGTGCGGTTATTCATAGATATCTTCATAACGATAGCGAAGCTTCTTCATTCGGAAACTATGTCAGTTCTCCATCATGCTAGTCATCATCATTCTGTGAGTTCTGCACCCTGAAATGCAAATTCATGAATTCACTCAAAACACTCCGAGATATTACTCGGAAAGCTTGTAATTAATCTCCTTTGACTCACGGGCAATCCACACTTCCGGTCTTCCTTCACACAGATGAATGTCTTACTCTTGCCCAGTATGTTGTTTCTCGGTGAGGTCATTCGGCAACGCTCCTTCTTCATGATGAAGACTCGAGCAACTATATATGGTCTGTCTTTTGGGGACTGCCCTGGGAGAAGTGACCTTATATTTCTGGCCAGTTGGAATTCCAAGTGAACATGATAAAGTAGTCCAGTTCACCGTAGACTCTGACAATGGCCATGACGTCCTGGAACCATTTTGCATTCCATCTTGGAGAACCATAGCCTGATGGTGGATGGATGACTGCAGTGGGTGCCATCTCTTACTTCATAATTGTTGTGATAGCATCCATGACACCATTGTATTTCTCTGCTTTGATAGTGCGTTAATTATCCCTGGCACATTTTAGATGCTGAGCTTGTACCTTTGCATATTGGTCTACCTGATACTGCTGCAGTAACCATTTTCCTCAAAGGAGGAAATTTTAGTGAGATTCTGTCACGCACCTGGAGATTATGCCTGTAGAATTGAGCAGGTGACATCCTTCGGTCACAGGAGAGAAGTTTAAATTGGAATTGGATAGGTACCTGGAAGTATTGTATGCCTGGTGTTGGCTTAATGGTTAGGGTGGTGGGCTTGGGATCCTCGGATCCTGAGATCAAATCCCACTCGGCTGTTGAATTAATACCAGGTGGGGTTGATTCTGCTGTCATCCTTCCGTGGTCAGCAAAATGAGTGCCAGCTTGCTGGTATCCTGTGTCGGAGTGGCGACCCATCCAGGATTGTGTCCAATAGCCAAGGAGACTGCTTAAGCAGCACCAACGCTCTGCATAGAGTATGGTGCCCATGGATGGATGGATGGAAGTATTGGAGATAGAGGGGTATAGGGATGTTGGAAGGACTTTTAGGTTGCTTGAGTATGGATGGGTGATTGTATGCATGTGTGCGGAGTGTTGTTTGTCGGGGTCTCGTGAAGTGGTGTTGTGTGGTTGATGTTGAGTGTTTTTTACCCAAGACCATCTTTTCCCATAACCCCTCCCCTGGAAAGAAGAAAAAATGCAAAAAAAAAAAAAATACAAAATGACGTAGTAAGGATGGATTCATATATGATTACAATTGAAAGTGATGCATCAAACGTAGTTGGTGAGTGTGTGCTCGTTATGGATTGAATATTTTTGCACAAGTCAGTGAGCTGATTAACATTTAATTTCTCACCCACTCGGCAAACATTCCAGGCAATGATTTCTGTAATGTGCTTTGAATTAACAATTATACAATTTACAAGTCAATTTTTGATGGCATCAGCTCATGTGTCCTAACATATATATATATATATATATATATATATATATATATATATATATATATATATATATATATATATATATTTATGTATATTGTTACGGATTTTAGAATCCGGTCTGATGAATGCGTCCACACATCCAGGTCCTCAGACAGTTATTTCCTTAAATGAATGTTCAGATTAGTCCCGTCCCCATATCTAATGGGATCTTAAATGTGATGCGTTGAGAAGGGTAAAGGAGAGATCCCCTCTCAAATGGGAAGCTTTTTTCTTCACGACGGACACATTCACACACATTTCTTTCACGAGCTCTGAAGCCCACCTTCATTTTTCCTCAGCAACATTCTTTCGCGAGCTCTGAAGCCCGCCCTCATTTTTCCTCAGCAGCATTCTTTTGTGAGCTCCGATGCCCGCCTTTTTTTGAGAGCGCACGGGTCGTCATGGTAACTGTGCCCCGGTGGGGCGGGGTGAGCTTGGCGCGGAAGGCACCCCGCGGAGACGGCCCGGGAATACAAAAACGAGCGAGAGAAAGCGTCAGGCACATTCTGTGAGAGGAGACATTCTGGTGTGTGTGTGTGAGACAGAGACAGAGACAGAGACAGAGACAGAGACAGAGACAGAGACAGAGACAGAGACAGAGACAGAGACAGAGACAGAGACAGAGACAGAGACAGAGACACAGACTCTGAAGAGAAAAAGTGAGGAGAGGAAAAGCGAAAGGAGAGAGGAAAAAGCAAAGGGCCAGAGAAGCGACCAATAAGCAGGTGTCTGACCAGCGCCGACGAGACAATTCGCCCTTCCCAGTGCTTCGGCAAGCGAGCGTGTGGTGCGCATGTGGGTGTGAGCAGTGCCGCCAACAAGTGAGGCACAGGTCGATCACCAACACCAGGGTCTAAACCCACGATGGACGATCTCGGTGCCCTCCAGACATTGACTGGCGTTCAAGGCTGCCCCGCGAGAGGGTGCACGGCAAAGCTGGGTGCTGGCGACGGACGTGACACGCACGCACGCATTTTTAGGGCGTTTTCACTTCACGGATGACTTTCTGGTGAGTGAGATGATTCTCCCCCTCCCCTCCCCCCGAATGATCTGCCGGTTGCCCTTGTCTGCGTTTAGCTGTAAGTAAGTCAACCCCCGATAAGCATCTGCTCTTTGTTTCTTTCCTGGCATTTTGATTGATTTTGCTTTGAAATTCATTCTTTATTTATCTCAGCAAATAAAAGGTTCTTTTTATTTATTTATTTTATTATTAATAAATTATTTGTCGATTTCCAATCTGCCCATGTTTGTCCTTTCCTTCTATTGGTCTGGCATTGTTCGAACCGAGATAGACTGGGAGGTAATCACCACAGATTTGACCAAAAAATCGTTGGCACACACCGGCGGTTAAAACACTCGGCTGCCCTAATTAAAATCTAATCAGATAATATTGGTGCTTTGCCGGGGGCACGCTCCCCGCTCAGGTAACCACGTGACCTCAAGTTAGACGGCGGACACTGGAACTTGTGGTTGACTGGGTGGAGTTCGTGGTTTTAAAACAATCCACCGTACCTCAACGTTAATTGTGAGCGGTGGCCCCAGGTTCGGCTCAACCGAGGGCAATTGGGAATTAATCCCCCTGAGTGACAAGCTGGTGTCTCGGTATTCGTGGCCACAACAACTGGTGTCGGGAGTGGGAGATTTTTCAAACCCCTTGATCAATAAATTGGTGTCAGGTCGTCGACCAGTGGTGTGCTTCACGCAGAGGGGTTCGACCAAATTTTAGTTAAATCTATAGGGTCGGACAATGGCGGAACCAACACGGGCAGGTCCTGGTGAGCCATGTAGATGATGTAAATATGGAGACGGAATTGACCCAGGACCCGCATGAAGTCACAATGGAGGGTGAAGCGGAAGCAATGGGCGAGATGGAAAATAACCCTCACCTTTGGCCTCTGGAAAATGTGGTGCGACGATAGCACAGAACGCCGGGTTTTCGCCACCAGTGCTGCCCGAGAATGACATGATGTTGTTCATGAGGAAATTAATTGTTCAAATAAAAATGTCGAGCGAAGCGATAAGCAGAAAAATGGACGAAAACAACAGCAGAATGGAAGTGATGAACAGAAAAAATTGACGTGATGGGCGATGAAATAAAAAGGGAGATGAGTGAAGCGATGGGCAGAGAGATGGTGGCGGTACGAGAGGAGGTAAGGGAGTGTCGGATCGGTGTCCGGGAAGAGATGAGGGAGAGCGATGCCAGACTGATGGGAGAGATTGGAAACATCACGAAGGAGGTAGAAGGACTGACGATAGGACAGAATGAGTTGAAGGAACAAATGGAGAAGAACACAGAGTGATAAAGGAGTTAATAGCTGCCAAGAAGGAAACAATGAGAGAGATGACTGCAATTAAAAACGAATGTAAAATGGCACACGAGAAACTAACGAAGAGAGTAGAGGAGGTGACACAGACAATGGGAATAAATGAACGAGAAATGGAAACACAAATAGAAACAACGAAGGTGACGTTAGAGGGGGAAATACAAGGGGCGCATCGGGAATTTACGAAAGTAAGAGAGGAGGTGGATGAGGTAAAAATCGAGATTATTGAAATTAAAGCAAAACAGGTAGAAACAAGTAGTAGAGTAAAGGAAGAGATTGTTGAATGCATGGACGTGTTATATTTGCAGCGTGACGGAGTGCTCGAAGAACGGGAGGAGGTGAGTATAATGAAGGTGAGTCATGGCGAGACCGGGCAGGTACGTACATGATGCGATTGTGTGTGTGTGTCGAGCTTGGGGGGAATCAAGGACCTGGGGTTTCTTGGAGCGCCCAATGTGCCAGAGTATGTGCGGAGTGCATGTGACATAACATGGATGAGTGTACACGAAAGAGTGGGACACGGATCGACCTGGATGGGAGTAGTGGTTAGTGTAGCGGACCGGAGGGGCGAGCCTCCTGAGCGGGACAGACTTGTATTGGAAACCACGCTGGCTCCACGGGACTTTGCGTACGAGGTAGGGAGTGTGCGCGGTCCGTACTTTGCCAACCGCCCAAGCACGGACGGTGGCGCGATGTGTTGATGGTTTCAGAGGGGCCGGCGTGTTCACGCTTCGTGGCAGATAAATCACTGGAGCACGGACGGCGAAACAGAACGGATTTGGCTGCAAGTTGTTTTCCACGGGGACCAGGTGTGCAATATGCACGGTACCCCCGGCATGAGCAATGGGCGTGGCGAGCGCGGCTTGGTTCCCAGTGGGAAAACCCCAATTCCCAGTGGCAAGAATTCAAACACAAATTGGCTTGCAACAGATATATGAGTGAGCACCTCCACGGATGCAGAGGGCTCATTATCATAGGAGACGGTGACAGTAACCCCCATGTGTGAAGCGTAGTGGTGAAACAGCCCCACACATCCTGGGGCAAAGGAGCACTAGCTTAGGGGGATGGCATTGTTTGGCCCACATGGCGGTGCCAGCGATGGTAGCCTCTATGTGGGTACCGAAGCAGCGACCCATGAGGGAGGGCTAGGATAAATTTAGGGACCAAGAGCGACAATAGGGACTGTTTAAGTCGAGACATGAACGTATAGTGGGGACGTAGTTTAGCGATAGAGTTAAATCGAACATGCATTAGTGTAAGGGATGACGAGGGTGCACGAGTTAGTTAGGGGAAATTAGTGAAGTGATGATGTGTCGGTGAGTGGAAATGTGTTTGCGTGTGATAAATGAATTATGAGTGTGGGGGCAGGGCAATGGCCGGTATGAGTGTGAGTAATGTAATGCGTAGTGTGAAGGATTGAATGGGGGAGTGGATCCCACCCAAGGACACCCGGGGGTTAGTTTAAAGTTAGGTAGAGGGATTAGGTAAATTTCAACATAGATGTCGTTATGCAGTTGGTGCTGATTGTGGGAATTTTTTTTTTTTTTTAAACTTTTTTGTGTGCAGGAGATTATGCACCGGCTGGACCTGGGGCCACCGCTCACAATTAACGATGCGGTACGGTGGGTTGTTTTAAAACCACGAACACCACCCAGTCAACCATGAGTTCCAATTCCGTTTAACTCGAGGTCACGTGGTTACCTGAGCAGGGAGCGTGCCCTCGGCAAAGCACCAATGTTATCTGATTATATTTTAATTAGGGCGGCTGAGCGGTTTAACCGCTGGTGCGTGCCAACAATTTTTTGGTCAAAACTGTGGTAATTACCTCCCAGTCTATCTCGGTTCGAACAATGCTAGACCAATAGAAGGAAAGGACAAACATGGACAGGTTGGAAATCGACAAATAATTTATTAATTATAAAATAACGAAATAAAAATAACCTTTTATTTGCTGAGGTAAATAAAGAATGAATTTCAATCAAAATGCCACGAAAGAGACAAAGAGCAGATTATCGGGAGTTGACTTACTTACAGCTAAACACAGACAAGGGTACCCAGAAGATCATTCAGGGGGAGGGAAGGGGTTATTTCTCTCTGTCTCTCTCTCTCTCTCTCTGTCTCTGTCTCTGTCTCTGTCTCTGTCTCTGTCTCTGTCTCTGTCTCTGTCTGTGTCTGTCTGTGTCTGTCTGTGTCTGTCTGTGTCTGTCTGTGTCTGTCTGTGTCTGTCTGTGTCTGTCTGTGTCTGTCTGTCTGTGTCTGTCTGTGTCTGTCTGTGTCTGTCTGTGTCTGTCTGTCTGTCTGTGGCTGTCTGTCTGTCTGTGTCTGTCTGTCTGTGTCTGTTTGTCTGTGTGTGTCTGTTTGTCTGTGTCTGTGTCTGTCTGTCTGTGTCTGTCTGTCTCTGTCTGTCTGTCTGTCTGTCTGTCTCTGTCTGTCTGTCTGTCTCTGTCTGTCTGTCTGTCTGTCTGTCTGTCTCTGTCTGTCTGTCTGTCTCTGTCTGTCTCTGTCTGTCTCTGTCTGTCTGTCTGTCTGTCTGTCTGTCTGTCTCTGTCTGTCTGTCTGTCTGTCTCTGTCTGTCTGTGTCTGTCTGTCTGTCTCTGTCTGTCTGTCTGTCTCTGTCTGTCTCTGTCTGTCTGTCTCTGTCTGTCTGTCTGTCTGTCTGTTCCCCTCTCTCTCTCTCTCTCTCTCTCTGTCTGTCCTTCTCTGTCTCTCTGTCTCCCTGGACATATCACGTGCTTTTGACACGGTCTAGGATCCTGCCCTACTCACCAAACACTCTTCCCATGGTATTCAAGGCCATCTCCACTCATGGCTCGCAGACTTCCTCTCCTGTCGCAGTCAACGTGTGGCCCTAAATGGAGTTCTTTCATCCCCTCTTCCTGTCCAGGCTGGAGTTCCTCAAGGTAGCGTTCTGGGCCCTGTTCTTCTTCTGGTTTTCATCAATGATCTCTCCGACTCTCTGGAAAATCCTCAGTATCTCTTTGCTGATGACTCCACCCTCTGCCGTACCATCTGTCATCCCTCAGACCGGCAAGCAGCAGCTTCTTCGCTCACTGCAGATCTGGGTAAAATCACAAACTGGTCCAACACGTGGAACATCTCTTTCAATCCGGACAAATCTCACACTCTCAGTATGTCTCTTCGAAAGGACCGTTTAGAACCCCCCCCCCCCCATCCACTTTCTCAACAATCCTCTGGAATAAGTCCTTTCTTTCAAGTTTCTGGTTCTCACGATCTGCCATGACCTTTCCTGAGAAAGCCACATTTCAAACCTCGCCTCCAAAGCCAGTCACCAACTGGGAATTCTCCGTCGTGCAAAGTCCTTCCTCGGCCCTCCTGAGCTCCTGACCACATATAAAGCTTTCGTCCACAGCCTGATCGAGTATTGCTCTCCCCTCTGGGCTGGCGCTCCTGCCTCCCACCTTTCTCGGCTTCACGCTGTGGAAACCAAGGTATTTTGGATCATTGGCATCTCCCACAATGAGGCTGAGTCTTTGGGTCTCCCACTCTCTCACCGCAGGTTGGTCGGTGGTCTTTCTGTCTTCTTCCGTCTCCGCCAGCCTTGCCTCCCCTCTTCTCTCTGCGATTTTTCCCCACCACATTTCCACAGGGCGCTCAAGGTCCTCCAACAACGCCCTTCTGGTAAAACTACCAAAATCACGAATCACTGCTCATCTTCACTCTTTCATTCCTCTTTTTTTTTCCCACCTTTGGAATAAACTCCCTCACTCTATTAAATCCTATTTAATCCCATTCTTTCCTCCAGGCCTTCAAAACAGCTGTTCACCACCACCTCTTATCATCCCCCATCCAAATCCTTGATCATTTCTACCCCCGATAATCCACCCAAGCCCACTTCCTTCAAATTCCCTGCTTTCCTTCCTGAAAGTCCCTGTAATGTCCATCTTGTATTCCCCATGTTCCCCGCCTTATCCCTCTCCCTTCCACAGATATCCTAATGTCTCTGTTCCCCACTGTTTTGTCCTTCCCACTCCCTCCCCTCTTATCTCATTCCCCCCTAACTGTGCGTTGTGTGTTAGCTCTCATACGAGCCTCGACAAGGGATACAAAAAAACCTCTCACTTCCTCTCTGTCTCTCTCACTTCCTCGCTCTCTCACTTCCTCCCTCTCTCACTTCCTCCCTCTCTCACTTACTCCCTCTCTCACTTCCTCGCTTTCTCACTTCCTCCCTCTCTCACTTCCTCCCTCTCTCACTTCCTCCCTCTCTCACTTCCTCGCTCTCTCACTTCCTCCCTCTCTCACTTCCTCCCTCTCTCACTTCCTCCCTCTCTCACTTACTCCCTCTCTCACTTACTCCCTCTCTCACTTCCTCCCTCTCTCACTTACTCCCTCTCTCACTTACTCCCTCTCTCACTTCCTCCCTCTCTCACTTCCTCCCTCTCTCACTTCCTCCCTCTCTCACTTACTCCCTCTCTCACTTCCTCCCTCTTTCACTTCCTCCCTCTTTCACTTCCTCCCTCTCTCACTTCCTCCCTCTCTCACTTCCTCCCTCTCTCACTTCCTCCCTCTCTCACTTCCTCCCTCTCTCACTTCCTCCCTCTCTCACTTACTCCCTCTCTCACTTACTCCCTCTCTCACTTCCTCCCTCTCTCACTTCCTCCCTCTCTCACTTCCTCCCTCTCTCACTTCCTCCCTCTCTCACTCCCTCCCCCTCTCACTTCCTCCCCCTCTCACTTCCTCCCTCTCTCACTTACTCCCTCTCTCACTTCTTCCCTCTCTCCCTTCTTCCCTCTCTGCCTTCTTCCCTCTCTCACTTCCTCCCTCTCTCACTTACTCCCTCTCTCACTTACTCCCTCTCTCACTTCCTCCCTCTCTCACTTCTTCCCTCTCTCACTTCTTCCCTCTCTCACTTCTTCCCTCTCTCACTTCTTCCCTCTCTCACTTCTTCCCTCTCTCACTTCTTCCCTCTCTCACTTCTTCCCTCTCTCACTTACTCCCTCTCTCACTTACTCCCTCTCTCACTTACTCCCTCTCTCACTTACTCCCTCTCTCACTTACTCCCTCTCTCACTTACTCCCTCTCTCACTTACTCCCTCTCTCACTTACTCCCTCTCTCACTTCCTCCCTCTCTCACTTCCTCCCTCTCTCACTTCCTCCCTCTCTCACTTACTCCCTCTCTCACTTCCTCGCTTTCTCACTTCCTCCCTCTCTCACTTCCTCCCTCTCTCACTTCCTCCCTCTCTCACTTCCTCGCTCTCTCACTTCCTCCCTCTCTCACTTCCTCCCTCTCTCACTTACTCCCTCTCTCACTTACTCCCTCTCTCACTTACTCCCTCTCTCACTTACTCCCTCTCTCACTTCCTCCCTCTCTCACTTACTCCCTCTTTCACTTCCTCCCTCTTTCACTTCCTCCCTCTCTCACTTCCTCCCTCTCTCACTTCCTCCCTCTCTCACTTCCTCCCTCTCTCACTTACTCCCTCTCTCACTTCTTCCCTCTCTCCCTTCTTCCCTCTCTCCCTTCTTCCCTCTCTCACTTCCTCCCTCTCTCACTTCTTCCCTCTCTCCCTTCTTCCCTCTCTCCCTTCTTCCCTCTCTCACTTCCTCCCTCTCTCACTTACTCCCTCTCTCACTTACTCCCTCTCTCACTTCCTCCCTCTCTCACTTCTTCCCTCTCTCACTTCTTCCCTCTCTCACTTCTTCCCTCTCTCACTTCTTCCCTCTCTCACTTCTTCCCTCTCTCACTTCTTCCCTCTCTCACTTCTTCCCTCTCTCACTTCTTCCCTCTCTCACTTCTTCCCTCTCTCACTTACTCCCTCTCTCACTTACTCCCTCTCTCACTTACTCCCTCTCTCACTTACTCCCTCTCTCACTTACTCCCTCTCTCACTTACTCCCTCTCTCACTTACTCCCTCTCTCACTTACTCCCTCTCTCACTTACTCCCTCTCTCACTTACTCCCTCTCTCACTTACTCCCTCTCTCACTTACTCCCTCTCTCACTTACTCCCTCTCTCACTTACTCCCTCTCTCACTTACTCCCCCCTCTAACTCCCCCTCCCCTGCTGCTCAAGGGAACTTTAGTTTTTCATGTGACCTTTAATTGAGACCAAGCGTGAGTGGGTTGACATCTTGGGTGGGCAGAGGAATAACCCTTGATACATTCATGTCAAATTCTACTTTCTATTATATATATATATATATACACACACACACAATTGTTGATGTTTCTCATGGGTAAATGTACCGGCACATGCCTCGGCCTTATCCAAATCCGCAAGGATTAAAATTCCACTTCACTCTGTGTCATCCCAAAGCACCTTTAAGAACAAGCGCACATTAAGCTGCCTGTCCTATGAAGAAGCATTCCACATGTAATGCTTTTGACATCTGATGTGCATGACTGGGTACCATTTTGATTTGCATGATTTTTATTTTCTTTCTGTAGTAATATGGAAAGGCAAAAAAATTGATTGAGGCATCAATTTACCAGCAATTTTGTTTCCTTGCTGTTTGGACCTATTCACCTTTGACCCATCACTGTCAGGATGCGTTTCCTCATCTCGACTTCTTAGACCTTGATCTGGGTTCCATTGGATTGGATGTGGACTCTGTCCTGCTGGGGCTACCTTGGGATGGAGAGGAAGAGGGGGAAAGTGATGTGATGCTTGAAGACTGCAGAGAAGGACATCCTGAACATGTACCTGCGTATCAGGTATAAACGAACTGTTTTGTCATGGACCCTAACTTTTCTCGTATTTTATTCAAATATCCATTGTGCCTCTGTTTTATTCCAATCCCCCATCTGACTCCTTGCGCTCTCTCTCTCGCGCGCTCTCCTGTTCTTCGCACTCTTCCACTTACTTATTTGACATCCCAACCTCCTTTCCCTTTTCTACTCCTTATTCTCCATCCCAGCAAAACAAACTGCCTACCCATCTGGAATACCTTGACAATTAATCGAGTAACGTGGCTTTCTCACTACTCCATGTAATAAATGTGTCTTCTTGTCCCCTTATCTTGTTTAATGACAGGCATAGTGCCAGATTGTGCATTTTAAAATGTAATGTTCCTGTTGATACGAAAGGAAAAGTGACCATCATTTCAATACTGTATTCCGAAATGAAACGCCAAACACATGAACGCAATAACCAGCCCCCAAATCATAGCCAGCAGCTTCCTCTCGCTCGTGTCCCTAATGGTGCCCAAGTGGCCACTTTCCTCGAGGAATGACGGGACCGACCACGAGCACAACATCATCGACCTTCAGATCCTCACCTCCTGTCCGCCTCTTGCCACATTGCTGGAGGGTAGACAAATACTCTTTCAACCAACTGTGCCAAACTTTGCCAACTACGTCTTGAACGTACCACCAGCGATGCTTTGGCTGATATACTACCTCGTCTATGTTTATTGGGGCATGCTGACCTTTCCCCCTACTTGTCCATGTAGAAAGGGGTTCGGAGTGAGTGTCGGCTCGTCCTTTGGGTCAGTGCTGCACTCGTCACTAGTGGTCACTATGCACTACCTTACTTTTGTCCATCGCCTCAACCTGCTCTCGCAGCTCCCGGTTCGCTCCCACAAAATTTGTTCCATTGTTGTCTGATATAACTTCCTCTGGTCTCCTACATCTCACCACCATTCTGGAAAAGGCTTTGAGAAAGCTTTGTGTCCATGGAATAGGCCATCTCGAGATGGACCGCATGTATTGTGGTGCAGCTGAAGAAGCATAAATACGTGACGGGTCAACTTTGTAACAAAAAGGCCAGCGTAGTCCAACCCACATCTAGCAAATGCTCTCATGGGGAACTGTGGGTCTGGAATGAAGCAAGGGAGCCATAATCTGCTCACCCGTCTGCCACCTGCGTTGCTTGCAGAAATTATTTTATTGCTTCCAACGTTTTATCTCCTCCCGTGTGTGAAGAACCCAGAAGCATTGTCTAAGTTTTGCCAATGTGCCATTTACTTCTCGTGTGTGACTGCTGTTGTCATGTACATGATGAATGATAAGTGAGGTGATTGTGTTGTTGATTGGGCAGAAGCACTGGGTGCCGAGCATCATAAGGTAGTTGAGAGTGTTGTAAATGCCCTCCAACTCGCAATAGTCCATATGGGTCAATAAATGGTAACAGTCCCCTCGATGGTCCATATTTAGCTTTCGTTCCAGCTCTCAATGCTAACGTCTCTGAAAATTGTTCCAATTGAACCAACCTCATCCAGAACCTCTCTGCGGCGTGAATCTCAGCAACCTTCAGATAAGCCGTTCACAGCCGTTCAATCATGGTTTTCCATCGCACATGTATAGTGTTCGGTTTAGCCACAAAACACAATACTCATGCTGTCGTAAGGAGCAGTTTGGTCCACGATGAAAACTTGTTCGGGTCCATCAGAAAATCATTCCTGGGTATGAATGACGCATTTACACACTGAATTCGGGCTGGGGAGATCTCCTCCTTTGCAGCCTTGGTGAAGGTGTGCTCAGGCACACGATGTTGAATAGGCCAGGTTCTCTCCCCTACGTAGAGGAATTTGGATCCTGATGTCCAAGAGCTTTCATGGAGTAATTCCCCTCTAGGCACGCCATGTGTGGCGAGATCCGCTGGGTTCAGTTTTCCTGGGACGTGTCTCCATTTTGCCATGTTGGTCTTTTCCTGGATCTCACTGACACGATGTGCTATGAACGGCTTGTAATACCTTGATTGACCATGCACCCGATGAACAACATCCATATTATCTGCCCAAAATGCATATTGACTCAGTGGTATTACGAACATCGCTGAGACCTTGGTCGCTAGGGGGAGGCCCATGACATCGTGTTCGGACATCCATTCAAATCGCGGGATACTGACACCCTTGAGGGGTGTCAATCTTGCCTTGGCAACAATAATCCGAACTGTGACACTTCCGTCTTCATATGTGCTCTTCATGTAGGAGGCAGCAGCATAAGCCAGTGTTGAAGCATCAGCAAAAGTGTGAATACATTTGTCTCGGACATGACCTTCTTGATGATGGCAGTGAGAGATATCACCGGCAACCAGCGGCAGCTCTGTAAACCAACCAGTAACTTCATCACTCAACTTTAGTGGAAGTTCTTCATCCCAACCAAGACCTTGAATCCAAGCTTCCTGCAATGCTACCTTGGCACGTATGACTAACTGCAGGGGTCGAACAACATGGCAACTCGGCCAACAGGGAATGTTCTGTGTGTCTGCTCTGAGCTTGAGTGACGATGGTGAAATCTAATCTGTCTGGAGTTGAATGCCATTGTACTCCGCGTCTTCACACTCAGGAGTTCTGACTCCTCTGTCTTCACTCCATTGACACAGTCTTCTTCTGGGATTCCTGCTAGCATAGCCACTTTGTTACTGCACCAATGGCAGATTTGAAATCCGGCAGCACCGAGGAGTTCAGTCAGTCATGTGATGCATGAACATAATATGTTCTGGCGTAGTCAGAGTTATCCAGTATGGAAACTCCCACCAGATGGCTGATGCAGGTCCAACCTAAGGGGGTCCTTCTGGCAACTAGTTCTCCTGCATTACCAACTCGTTCATCTCGGGCCATTGGGAGCTCAGGTTGATCTGCTCCTCTAGGAGGTCCACAGTCTTATTGCCTGGGGTCTTCGGAAAGCTCATCCCTCATAGATATGGCCACCTGCCTTTATGCCGTCTCCAATCTGGGATGCTTAGGTCCTGACACATTGCTTTTAGTGTTCTCGCTCCTTCCTATAGTACGCCGAGGCTGCCTGTCCGGGCTTTCAATGGTCAAAGAGACAAATGTGCTGTGCTCCTTGGTGCTGCAGTTGACTGGAGGGGATACAGTCAGCTCAGTGTTCTTCTCTAGCCCTAAGGCATTGGCAACACATTTCGGATGTACGTTGAATCAGACCCATCATCTAGAAAGGTGTTGATCATTATCCTCTTGCCTCCATCACAGATGACGTAAACATGGAGTGTCTGGAGTACAATGCTGCTGAAGACAACTTTGTCAGTCTCAGATACCCCAAATGAGTTATTTGTGGTCCTAGTTTTTGTTACTTCTGCTAGCTCTGGAGATGAAGTTTGAAGATGATGATGATGATGGGTTTTGGTGCAGCTGTCTATTACATCTGCTCATTTAGGGGGCAATAACACCCATGATGACCCATTTTCAGGCACCTGTAACAAAGGCCATTATCTTTGGTCAACAGAGACTGTTACCATTGCTTACATTTTGTGAATGGGGTGACATTCCTGACAGCTTGGGTGGGTCGTTGCAGTTGGTGGAGTTTTGGGCATAGCTGACCGCCTCTCGGGCACTGGCTCGGGATTCCCCCCTGAGATACCAACTGCGACATGTGAGTTGTTCCTATTCTGCTGCCTATCCCTCGTCTGTTCCTCTCTTAGCTTCTTGGTTGTGTCCTTTATCTCAACTGCCTCGAGTCGAATGTGCAATTGTTTGTTCAGCCATTCCGTGAAGACTGCAAGTCCATCGTCAGAGTGGAACGTGCGGGAGTTCCTATACTGGATGAGAAGAGAGCCAGGAATATTTTGAAGCACCACTGTGTACAGGGCTGAAATCCCAGTCAATTCCTGATCATGTCCATGATCTGCAAGCTTGGCCATTGTATCACAGAGTTGACCAGCTGGATCTTCCAAACCATGCAGATCATCATATTTGATGTCGGGGGTTGCAGTACAGCTTCCAGATGTCGTCGTAGGAGTCTTCTCACCACCACACATGTGGTTCAGCTTTCCCAATGCCATGTTGTACCGCTCTGTGTATCCTAATTGTTATACTATCTGCAGAGTGCGACCAGACAGAGCGCTCTTCAGCATCATCATCTTGTGATGAACAGGTACGTTTTGCTGATGGACAAAAAAAAATGTCAAACTGGGGCCACCAGTCTTGATACAGATCCTTGCCTCCAATGAATGTCATCAACCGTGGCTTGGCTTTACCTGACCCCATGGACAGTTGACGACATGATTATATTAAAGCAGACGTGTCGCATCCCAGAGACGTGCATCTGTTGGGGGTCATAATGTGTCGTTTGGGGAGAAAAAAATTGTAATTGGTCATGTGTCACCATGTATGCAGATGGAAAGCATTTCATGTCCATCTTCCCCTTCATCACCTTCTCACTCCTTGGAAGCTTCAATTACCGATGAGCTCCTCAAACCCACACCCACTTGCCTGGTAAGTAAAGTATTTGTGGCGTCTTTGTTCTGAATTGTACTCCAGACGAGTTGCTTTCTTTTTATGTTTTGTACCTTAACCATTATATATATATATATATATATATATATATATATATATATATATATATATATATATATATATATATATATATATATATATATATGTATATATATATATATATATATATATATATATTTTTTAACTTCAGTACAAAACTGGTTCAGTTTCGTTCATCGTGTGTTTTTGTACTGCTTAAAACATGGTTTGTTGGTTTTCAATTCAGACCTTTTACCCCAGAGTTGTCTGAACATTCCTTCATCTAATGACATATTTATGTTCCTCCGATCGGCTGAGCAGAGCCGTGCCAAGAGAGATGATAAGATCGACCAGGATAACTTGTCAGTGTTTACTCGGCGTGCCTCCCGTCGCTTCGCTGATGGGTTTAATCAAAAGACAGCATGTTTTACCTTCCAAAATTTTTGCATGTCCATCTATGCATGTCAATGAGGATGTAAAATGAAGTGATTCAATTTATTATATATATATATATATATATATATATATATATATATATATATATATATATATATTAATAACACGTAGTTGTGGCCGAAGATGTTGTTTGTGTGCTCTTTCCATGTACTTTTTAATATTTTTTCTATTGCTTTGAGATGTATTACGACATATAATTTTGTGTGCTCCTCCCATGTGCTGATAAAGGATTCCTGATGGCGGAGATTAATAAATGCTACCGTTGGAACCGTGACATTTAAGCTCGAGGTCCCACGTCTTCTTCAATCACGGAAACACATGTTTTTAAAACCAGCAACTTCATGATGAAATTGACGTAAACTTTTGTTCCAAGTAAATAAATTATTAGCTTTCCAACGGTCCCATTTGTATTACTCGACGACAGCAAGGAACCTTTTAGAATATTAAAGTACACACACACACACACACACACACACACACACACACACACACACTCTGAATAGTATGTATACAGACAGATGGATGTATCTCCTTTTAGTAATGCATTTAGTGCGTGGCTCCATGCACTCATTCCTTGGACCGACGTCACACGCGAGTTGAAAATGCGATTGGACATCGAGAAGAATTAACTTCGAAGAGAAGAGGACATCGAAGAGAATTTATTGCTCTCCAAGTTAATTTGCACACAAACATATTGTCGCATCAGAGGCGTCCTTAATACGGTCCCTCTGATCTGGAGGTCTTATAAACGCGTCCCCCATTTCCGCAACAGTGGTTAATCTGCGCTCAAAGTTCCTGGGATTCCCCAAGCAAGGTTCACCCAACGGAGCCGAAACTGGTGGTGTTCACGAGGGAAGGCAGGAAAATGGGAAAACGGTCCTTTACAATGATAACAGTTTATCAATGGTACGTGGGAGGGGAGAGACGACCTGCTAGTAACTATCAGAACAGACCAGCCGCTCAAAGGACAATGAGTAGGGAGACGCGCACACTTGTGTACAATGAAAGAAAACAAAACCAAAGCGAAACTCTTAATGGCGCCATGAATAGGTAATGCATTCACACAAAACAATGGGGCAGGCAAGGACTTGCGGCTGGCACGAAGCTCGCACAATTGTGATGTACAGGCGTGGCTTGAGCAGGATGGCAGGAGCTATGCAGTGAAGGTGAGGGATGGCTGCAAGACAGCATCCACGTCTCCATGGTCATCCACTGTTCCCGGCTAGCTGTCCGATTCCATGTCTCTCATGTCAAACTCTTGCATTTAATAAATCCTTATTTCTCGAGTTGCGCAAGCCTGCTCTGCAATGCGCCTTCCATGCGTCGCTTGTTTTTCAATGTTTTGCACATTTCTGGGGGAAATCGTAAAGAGTTTAAATCCTGATAACCAGTGCGGGATTAGCCCAGG
The DNA here is from genome assembly GCF_056783735.1 of Eptatretus burgeri. NCBI lineage: Eukaryota > Metazoa > Chordata > Myxini > Myxiniformes > Myxinidae > Eptatretus > Eptatretus burgeri. The sequence continues at coordinate 129,998,801 of NC_140962.1, forward strand.
CTCAGCAAAGGATCACTCGCTATTTACCGCTCGGGCAAGCGACCGACCAAACTGATCTTCAAGCTTGGTCGTCTCTCGAGGCGAGTCTTCAATGTGTGTGTCTTCGTGCTTCTGTGATGGGCATCTTCATGCCTCTCTGCGTCCACACAATATTGATAAACTGTAAATGTTGGTTACGTCTTAAATTTTATAGATATTAATTGACAAAAGTTGCTATGAAGTTTGTTGTTTTTCTTTGTAATGCTGTAAAACGTTTTATTGATGTATATTTTTGTATTTCAACAAGTGTATGGACTCTGAATATATATTGTGACGTCCACGGGACTTGAACAGTCCCGCCAACGTAGAATGAGCCGAAACGATGGAGGCGATTTATTTGTTTATAACCCAAACATGGCGGTTCAAATCGCTCTACTGCAAACGGGACGAGGAAGGTGGCACGAGTCACTTTTCACTGAGTTGATGATGTTTATTCCTTTTTTTATTATTACTAGAAATAACAAGACTCGGCAAGAAGAGGGATCCGGGGTGATTCGACGGGATGGTGTGGGATCGGGCGTGGGGAAAAACACGACAATTCCAATGAATATACAGTTCTCAATCCCTCTAAGGCGCCAAACACACACACACACACACACACACACAAAACGTAGCTATCTCTGGTGGTCAGGCTGGACCGTGGTGTGGACGCAACTGTCCCTGGATTGGCGCCGGAGGAGCCGGCCTTGCTCTCGCCAGGGGGGGGGGCAGGAGAAACCGTGGTGCTGTCGACCTCCTGGTCCTGGCCCAAGTCCGCCCACAGCCGCCAGGGAACCAGCTCCCGCGCCAAGCCGCGAGCAGGAGAGGGAGGCAGGTCCGCCCGCCGCCCGACCCCGTACTCCGAGTCAGCAGAACCCCAGAGCCAACCGAGGCGAGGCACGAGGCTCGGCAAGGCTCCCAGACACGATCAATAGCACGATCGATTCAGCACAGCCACCAGGACGCTCTCTGCCGCCACAGCTTCCACACCAAAAAAAACACGATCGTTCTGGTTGTAATCTTCTTCTTCTTCCTTTTCGACCCCGAACAGAACCTTTTTATCCTTCGTCCTCGTCACTCCCAATCGAGCCGTTTATTGGCCCACCGCCATCGCCTTCCGCCAATCGTGCTCACGGGGCGGAGCCATCCGCTGCACTGTCCTGTGACGTCACGGCCAGTCTTCAGAGAATACCAAAAGGGGTTTACGCAGACACACTTACCCTATCCCGTGTCCCTATCTAATTACGTGACATTTATCATTTCCCCTTTGAAGAAATGAACATTTACTAGACAACTTATCACCACTGAATCGCTACTTATTACATCAAGATCCTGGTAAACTCGAACAGCATGGCATACCTAATTAAACATCCTAATTACCCTTTGAATGCATACCCCCCCCTCAAACATAACACTATCATACAGAGCAGATTAACATTAACACTATGTTAATGATCATTTTTAATTTCTTGGGAATTCTTTTTTTTCATCATCTAATGGCCAAGCATATTTTGGGACACTCCCTTCCACTTCCCCCATACAACCTTATTTACTCCTTCACTCCATCAACTACATCATCATGAACACACACACACACACACACACACACACACACACACACACACACACACACACACACACACACACACACACACACACACACACACACACACACACACACACACACACACACACACACCTCTTTCTGTTTTTGCATGCACAGGTATTTTTCAAACTGTGGGTTCATCTATCATTAAGTTACCTATTTAATTCCCATTATCATTATCACACTGCCTGGTGTTGGCTTCGCGGTGAAGGTGGCTGGCTTGGGACATTTGGGTCATGAGTTTGAGCCACTGTTTTTTTTAACCGTTGAATTAACACCAGGTGGGGTTGACTTAGCCTGTCATCCTTCTGAGGTCGGCAAAATGAGTAGCAGTGTACTGGGGTAATAACCATTTGGGGTAACCTGCATCAGAGTGGCGACCCGTCCAGGACTGTACTCCTTTCCAATGAAACTGCCTCGGCAGCCCGATCAATGCACCTTCATGGCATGAAAGGAATGGTATATGTATATATATATATATATATATATATATATATATATATATATATATATATATATATATATATATATATATATATATATATATATATACATATATATATATATATACATTATTATTATCATCATCACACAAAAGACACCATTTTACCTCCTTTACCCATTCGTCTTGTCCTTTGCTTCTTTCTCCCGACATTGTGTCAATTTTATTCTTTGTTCTGACTTGATGACTCTTTTGCTCCTTTTTGTTGTTTAATTTCTGTCTTTATTTTATGTTCATTCAGCTTCAGCGTCTGCTCCAATCCCCGGCGTCCCCGAATTGCCTCCGAACAGCACCTCTCCCACAGTCCCGTAACCGTGGAAACCGGCGCAAGGTGAGGGGTGTTTGATTCGGTTATGCTTTTTACCTTTTGTTTCATGCTCTCAGTTTAAATCGAGGGGGGGGGGAGCTTTTGCTTTCCTTTTTTTTCCATCTCGGCACATTTGAAACCGATGAAATCCATCACTTTCAGCACCTCATAAGCTGTATTCTGTCCCTGATTTAAGTCTGACATCAATTATTTTGTGTTGAACGTCCTTGAGGCTGAAACCTATGAATATGGAATGAAGAACTAACCTTACTTGTGAAGACTGCACCCTAATTTCACCCTGATCTGTTATGTGTTCTTGCTCTTCCATGAGCCTCGACTTTGTACACAAAAAAATGCTAGCGTCGATCTGTATCCGTGGATTGGTATAGCACAAAAGATGAAATGAACAGGACATTGACTGAGGGATGCTAACTGCCATGGGAAGCAAGGAGAAGCTGGTATTTTGGGTGTTTTTACATTAACAGTTGTGGTACATGTCAAATGGGATGCAGATGAGCAAAGAGACGACATACGCATCATGACAGACATGGCATGTGATGAGGTGTTGACCGTGTCGTGTTTGGAAGTGGTTTCTGCACACGAGTGATTGGAGGAGGTTTAAGCAGAAACTTTCGAGTTGGGGAAGGAGTTATTGAGAAAATTGACCATTTCTTCAATTCAACCAGATGTGGTCGGGAGGGTCGTATGGCAGAACCATGCAAATGGAGCAATGGTCTAAAACTGATGAGAAAGTGATAGGTGCTGTATTTTCACATCATGGAAAAAGATGCTAATTATGCCCAAAGCCTCAAGCTCTCAATAAGTTCTGAAACGATGCATCACCGACAGTGGCCCATTGGCCAGAGGGATACTCTGACATTGCTTTTGATGGGTACGAGTGTCAAAGAATGACTACTTTGTATGTCTGAGATTGATTTGGTGATCACTTTGGATGGAAATGGTTACATAAGGAGTTCCAGAAACGGGGTTTCTGATCAAGACGGCGAGTTATAGAATTAGGCCGAATAATCCTGTAGCTTGCCATCAATGCTTGACCGTTTTGGTCCAAGAAGGCAGATGTTCACCAAGACTTGTGGAAATCCCATGCTGTAAAAGCAGTAAGTTTCCTGTTTGGAATGATTTTCAATTTTGTTTGAATGCCACGCAGGTAGACAGAGTAAAAATGTTTATTTTTTATCTCACTCCTCTCTGCACGTGTGCTCCTGGAACTACTTCAAAGCCAAAGTAGTGTTAAATGGCAGATTTGTTTTCCGATCCGTGTTCAAAATATAACATTCATTTTTAAAAAGTTTTTCCTCGATAACAAACTTATGTTTATGGATAGACGGATGGACATGAACCTATTGCTTAACTCCGCTTTTTCACTTGACGTGCGCGGGGCAACAACAGATTGTAACTTGGGTTTTGAAGTCTCAGACGCGACCAATGGCTTAACCACTTGAACTGCCTTGTGCAAAGGGTAAAACTTGAATATGAAGCTTTCACCGATGAAACCACATTACAGGATGGGGCATGGGGCGTGAGGTGAGTTGGGTGTGGTACCTTAGCATTACAAGTTCCTTGTAATTATATCTGCTCAGTAATAATCCCGATGGAATAAAAAACCAGAAATACAAGAAAAAACAAACCAAAATAACTTGTGTGTATGTCGAGTGGAGTGGTGCAAATAGTCTTAAGGGGTTTATGCGTTCTTTTATAATCGCCGTATGTTTTACCACTAATATCTTTCCCATGGCATTTGGCAATCGACTGCAGACAGAAAACAATACAGCATTGTATGAAGCACAATTATTATTATTATTATTTTTTATTACGCTCCTATGAGTTCGCCATCAAAGGTTTGGAATAAATGTAAATCTCTCTGCCAACGAAGTTTATGTTTGAACCTTTTATAAAAGAACTTGAGACATGCACTCGTACAGAAGACAAAAATGGAAAAACAACCATCTGGTTTTAAGCAACATAACACTATGCAGTACGTGCTATTGCACTTCCCCCCCCTCAAAGCCCCAGTCACCCCTCCCTTCCCCAGAAAAAAAAAATCCCACTCTCTCCCTCATCCCAATGTTCATCGTCACATCATACTCGAGATCACTTTGCCCCATTTATACGGCTGTTTCATCAGCAACAATTGGTCCCTGAAAACTGTTCGATATGTACTTGATGAGTCTTTATGACGTTCCTCTTTTTGTTGTTTTTATGTTGGTATACGTATAGTACCAACACAAAACAAACAAAGAGAACCTCTTAGTTCCCTGCTGCTAAAATCGTCGTAAACTTTGTAATGGATGCCGAACGAGGGTGGATGCATGGCAGGCACCCTCTATTGGTCAGTACCATTGTAGCAATCGATGGTGCGAGACCAGGGTTCGTGGCCACCATTCCATTGAAAAGGTACAATTTGAGAGTTATATCATGTGGTGCAGCTTGTCAGCTCAACTATTGAGGGCAACCCACTGCATTCTCATGGAGGACATTGAGCCAGAAAGGTATCCATGGATTGATTCCCAAGTAATGTGCTTGGCTGGTTGACATGTGGTTCGCAGTGTAGCAGCTGACGCTGTGTGATGACAGAAGGGGGTTCTGCCTTTCACAGACTATGCCCACAGCATACTGTAGCTTCAGCAAGAATCACCCTTTTTTAATTGCGAAAATTGTATATACAGTGCAGTACAATAGATATATTACACCCACTTGCCTCTTAAGTTGTCTATCTAGCCTGCGTTTGAATCTCGGCCCAGCTATAAACTGTCTTCCTGGTATTTCTCAGGGTGGATGATTCATCAACGTGTGCTGTCCCTTGGATGGATGTTAAACAGGCGTCAGGTCTGCTGGCATTGTCTGTTTGGAAACAAACAAACGAATACACTTGCGAATCTTCGATTTCACAAGTCGTAAGAGGTTTGGGTTAGCCAGGGTTAAATGGACTATAAATTATATATTATTACGTGTCGGGCTGGGGATTACATGACACGGTGCTGCACCGCTTGCTTGACTTGAAGAATACCGGACTTTTTAAAAATGATGTAATTTGCCTCAGAATTCTCTGCACACTTGTACAGAAACCCCTAAATACAGCGGTGCTCACGGCACCCGAAAGTGTATCGTTTGTGTGAAATAAGGATCGTTACTTAAAATGGCTCACAAAGCTTATAAAGGAAGCAAAAAATACTTTGAAAGGTAAGTTACCTGTGAGAAAGGGGCTGTGACTCTGCACAACAAAAAAGTTGGGGAACTATTTCAGCTGGCTGACAAAGGCGGCCACTGCAAACTCCCGACGATGTCTGCCAGTGCAATGCCCGAGTGGACGGGCATGTGCTACCCAAACCCCCGACTGATCGGTGCCAGTAAGTGGACTTTGAACGGCATGGGAGTGCCTCCTGTGAACCTGGAAGGTTTGGTTATTTATTTAATGGACGCCTTCAATTGAAAAGACAACGCTGTGTGTCATTATCGAGTAACGGTAAACAACTCGTCAATAAAGGAAATCTTCGCAACGTGAAAATACACTAAGGACATCTTTGTCCGGCCTTAGCTTGTGTATCTGAACTGGGTAGTTCTGAACATCAGTGGCAAGGACATATATGGGGGATGTGAATGCACAGGGTAAGTTTTTTTATTTTTTTTTTTTTTTTTTTTTTTTTTTTAAATGATGATATTTACTATTGATAAAAGAAGGTTGTGTGCGTGCGTTATCCAATGTGTGTGTGTTAACTCGACACCTCTCATCCACCGGATATTTATCGTATTGCTATATTTCCGTGAGTCCGATTTTCGTCCAGGAAAACGGAACAATCGTGGTTAACCATTTTGAAATTGCCACTCTTTCGTTTAAATGCTGAAAAATTATGTTAAAAAGACCATTTCACCGACAGATTTCGAACGAGCAACGGCAGGTTAAAAGTGCTCTGGCTCGCGGAACCGAGTCACTGAAAACGTGCAACACAGCTCATGCCCGAAGGCCTCATTATCATTCACACGCCATTTCGAAAGTCCCCTATTGTAAGAGTCCTGCGATCAGTGAGCTGGTGTAATGCAATGTAATCAACGCATCAGCTGTGGCTCAGTTATTGCACTGCAAACTATTGAGAAACCTATTGAGTAAGAGTTATGTGATGGAATGATATACGCAATTACAACTGTTGATCATTTGATATTGTGCTTCCTACAAACACTTGGCAGGCAAATAATTTAAATCTTCTCCTCCTTTTAATGCACGCCGTCCTGGGATATAACGTGATGCATCTGTTTGTTTGTTTTTCACAGACTTAAGCCTTATAACGCATGAACTTGTGCGTATATAACACATTTGCAAGGCAAAAATATTGACAGAAATGAGTGCATGTTTACATGAATTTACACAGACGTTCGCGGACAACAGACGAGCCGACATCGTGAATGGGATTTGAATGTGGCATCCCGGCATCATGAGATTTGTCCACATGGGAACGCTAAACGGGCCAACGAATGCACTCGCTGAAGTTTTTGATTTGCTCTTTTATTTCCTGCCAATTATATTCATCATTTGTATGTGATGATTTAGTAATTTTTTTTTGTTGTTGATGTTGGAGCAGATATTAAATCTTGTTCTTCTCTTTTGTTTGTCCTTTTCCCTTTCTGCACATCCAGGGGACAACACGTCGCTGTCGAGCCTCTTCGGCACGAAAGCCTTTGACAGCTCATCGCGTCCAAGATGAAGACGACAATGACTCTGACAATGCGGATGTTGGACAACAGTTCGACAGTCTTTCTCCTTGCCTTGTTCGACCGGCTTTACTCTCACCCGTACAACGCCTTCGCTACTTCCATGGTTACTGCCGTTCCCTCTCACCCCTGGACTCTGCCAGCTGTGGTGTCCAAGTCTCACCACGACGTCCGGGCCCGATTTTGGGACAGCTTTTGTGCTGCGGCGTCGCTCTGCTCGACAAGGGGAGGCCGTATAAGTTGCCAGCAAGCCCTGTTTCCACGGAAACTCAAAGCTGCCATGCAGTGAGTGACCGAATGATGGAATTTGGGGGAGGGTTTATGGATTGCGAGGATGAAGAGGATGATCATCGCTGTGGAGAAAAAGACCTTTGGTTTTGTTCTCGAGGATTCCACGACGAAGAAGAAGAGGAAAAGTATCGCAGTTGTTGGCTGGAGAGTGAAAAACACTTTAACAAAGCAGTTAATGCTTTTCAAATGCTTAACGGTGGTGGTAAGTGTATATTTGGAGCCAAGGCTGGCAAGAGCACAGAGAAGTCGTTGAATGAAATGGACCTGGCATGTTGCTGCTTGGGTTCAAACCTCAGTACTGGACCAGTTTGTGAGACTGTGGTGAATAAGAAGAAGAATAAGAAGAAGAGCAAGTCAAACAGACAAGGTGAGGTGTTATCTGTCCTCCTAGCCAATGGTTTGTGACTATAAATATCGGTCTGCATGTGGTTTGATGCATCACCGGCGCTGCTTTGATCAGCGGGTTATTGAGATGTCTGTGCGACGAAATGAGAAACGTAAATTTTTTTGCTGAGCGGCTTCGGTCAACTCTTTCTAGGACAGGCAAAGATCAGACACAGTTGAGGTGTACAAACGGTGCAATTTGAGATTACATACAGGTTAGATGGTGGAGGAAACAAAGTAGCTGCGATTCCATGAGGCCTTGTGTGACCCGTTGAAAGAAACGTTTGGGCCGCATGAATCCACCATTTTTACCCATGAGGTCAGCAGACAGAGGCTCATAACGGAGCCTCACTAAGTACTGTCGAGAATCCAGGCGGCCTTGTCATGATGAAGAATGATAGTGTGGAAGATCAACTGTGAGCAATGCTCTTCTTGGACCGGTCGAGTAGCACCCTCTCTATTCCGACCTAGATCTGGCTGCTCTATCTTTTGACAAATTACGAACTGCTGTGGCTCAGGTGAACAGAGGCGAGGCACTCGGGAATGACAACTCGACATAACGGTGGTGGGAAGTGTATCCTCGGGACCAAGGCTGGCAAGAGCATCATGGAGAACTTGCTGAATGAAATAGACCTGGCATGTTGCTGCTTGGGTTCAAACGTATACTCTCAGCCTCCTTACAGCTTTAGCGCCGCCGTATTTGAATATAGTGGCGCTCGAGTGGTGGGAAAGCTGACGGGTTTTTCATTATGTGTGGGAGTAATGTGATTTGCCACAGAAGTGGAAAGATGCGACCATTGTGATTGCAAAGGGAAGCAGGATCGTGCTGATTGTGGTAACTGCGGCGGTACGTCTTTACTTTATGTTACTGGGAAGATCTTGACCCAGGTTGTTACCTCTGCCACCGAAGGTGGACAGAGGTTATGTTTTCGCCCCTGTCTGTTTGTTTGTCTGTGAGCAAGATATCTCAAAAGGTTATGGACGGATTCGGAGAAAATTTGGTGGACATGTTGGGGGGGGGGGGGTGTGACGAGGCCGAAACAATTAAATTTTGGTGAAGATCCGGGTACGAGAATTTTTAAAGTGATTCTTCAACATTAAGAGATGGGGCCAAAAACATAAACTGTTCAACCTGGCGTATGCGCTCTACCGAGTGCTGATTTATTTTATATATTTTTTATTTTTTGCTGCCATTCTTGCTTACCTTGACGCAGAGTTTTGTCATATTCTCCTGCGTATGTTTTTTTTTTCTGCTCTCGTGGTTAACAATTTGATCTCGGAAGAATGCAAGCCAAAACTGTTGAGTCTTACATCATCTTGCTGCTGCTGCTGCTGCTGAGGCATATGGATTGAATATCAATTTGAAGAGGACATGTTTTGTGTCATCCAGCATCAGGAAAGTCCTAAATTGAACCAAATATTTGTAATGAAGGAGCTGGTAGGATGGACTGGAGTTATGCACACTCACCTCTGGGTCAAGTAGCCTGGGTTTTCAATGTCGTCTCAGCTATAAACTGTCATCCTGGTGTCTCGCAGGCACGGTGAGGAATTCATGAGTGAGCCGTCCCTCGGATGGACATTAAATGGAGCGTCCTGTCTTCCAGAATTAGTTGGTGGACATTAAAGATCCCACAGTATCCTATGGGAAAAGTAGGCTCGCTATCGCTGGCACCATGAGGAAATTACAGGTTCCTACTCTAACCTATAGGGGGCACTTAATTCGCATCATTGCCATGCTCCCAGCATTGATGCAACCAGCAGCCGCAGGCTGCATACCTTTCTGATGTTGATGTGATTTAGAAAGCTGGTGGAGTGAGCATTTTACCCCTTCTTGGAGCTCTGTGGTTACGATGGGCTGGTTGTGTGGTGGCAGAATTCCAACGCAGATGCTACGCGTATTTATTAAATTTGAGATTTGTGTGCTTCGGCTATGCTGTGAGCCATAATTGGGGTTCAAAGACGAGCCTTTAAGGATTGTGGCAAAGTGTTGGATAATTATTTGCAATCATTGGCGAAGGATCGTTTGACATGGCTGAATCTCATTTCCGAAGGAGTGGATGGATTTGAAAAGCAAAGGATCTCCAATGTAAAGATAAAGAGGGCTGCCGGAGAATGTGAAGCAGTCGAAATCCCACAATGCCGAGGTTGTCAGTCAGTTGGCCTGCAACGTCTGTTGCCGGATCTGTTTGTCAAATGCTGGTTTGAAGATCCATATACGTGCTAATGGAACAACACGATGGCAGATGGCCAAATAGCAGTCATCTTCTTATTGGGTGGGCTGTGATCATCTACAAGTATGTATGCGAGTCCTGTGGTGTAGTGGACAAACGTGCCTGCTTCACAAATGAGAGCATCTGTGTTCGATTCCACGTCAATGCAAACTCTTACGGTGGTTTCCTTACTTCACATGCCTTTGTTTAGCAAGCATTGCTGACACCTTGGTCAAAATACTAAATTTAAGCCATCTTCAGTCAAACATCAGACCTGGCCAGCAGGCTCTTGCCTCAATATGTATTCAACCCCCGAGTCGATACTTAGTATAAGCACCTTTGGCAGCGATTACAGCTTTGAGTCTTCTTGGGTGTGTTTGTATCAACTTGGCACATCTGCATTTGGGGATTTTCTCACATTCTTCCTCACAGATTTGCTCAGGCTCTGTCAAGTTGGATGGGGAGCGTCGGTGAACAGCAATCCTCAAGTCTTTCCACAGATTCTCAGTGGGATTCAAGTCTGGGCTTTGGCTGGGCCACTCAAGGAGTTTCACATTCTTGTTCTAAAGCCGTTCCAGTGTTGCTTTGGCTGTATGCTTGGAGTCATTGTCCTGTTCGAATGTAACTCTTTCCACAATCTAAAGTCTGTTGCACTCTGAAGCAGGTTCTCCTGAAGTTCTCTGCATGTACTGGCTCCATTCATTGTTCCCTCTATCCTTACAAGCCCCTGTCTGTTTGTCTGTGTAGAGCATCTGTGTTCCCAGTCCCTGCCACATCCCGGTCCCTGCCACTGAACAGCATCCCCATGGCATGATGCTGCCACCGTCGTGCTTCACGGTTGGGATGGTGTTAGATGGGTGATGAGCTGTGCTCAGTGTCCGCCAGACGTAGCGATTTGTATGAAGGCCAAAAATTTCAATTTTCATCTCATCAGGCCACATAATATTTTGCCTCGTGCTCTCAGAGTCTTTCACTTACCTTTTTGCAAATTCTAGGCGTGCTGTCATGTTTCTTTTTCTCAGGAATGGCTTCCGTCTGGCCACTCTCCCATACAGCCTCAATTTGTGAAGTGTTGCAGAGACTGTTGTCCTTCTGGCAGGTTCTCCCATCTCAGCCACGGAACTCTGTAGTTTTGTCAGAGTGGTAATTGGGTTCTTGGTCACCTCCCTGACCAAGGTCCTTCTTGCTCAGTTTCGTCGGACGGCCAGCTCTAGGAAGAGTCTGGGTAGTTCCATATTCTTTCCATTTCCTAATGATGGAGCTCACTGTGCTCTGGGGAACTTTCAACACTCCAGAAATTGTTTTACATCCTTCCCCAGATCTGTGTCTCCTCACAATTCTATCTCGGAGTTCTACGGACAGTTCCTTGAACTTCATGGTAGAGTTTCTGCTCTGACATGCACCGTCACCTGTGGGACCTCATATAGAAAGGTGTGTTTCTTTCTAAATCATGTTAAATCAATTTGAATTGGCCACACGTTAGTGGACTCCAATCAAGTTGTAGAGACATCTCGAGGATGATCAAAGGAAATTGGATGCACCTGAGCTCAGTTTGGAGCGTCATAGCAAAGAGGTTGAATATTTATTGACGCAAGACATTTCAGATTTTCATTTTTAATTAATTTGTAAAAAGTTTCTAAAAACATGTTTTCACTTTGTCATTAATGGGGTGTTTTGTATCGCTCGGTGACAAAAAATTTAAATATAATCAATTTTAAATTCAGGCTGTAACACAACAAAATGTGAAAATGTCAAGGGGTGTGAATAGTTTGCGAAAGCACAGGAATCTGACATCTTCACTCTGCCATGTTCAGCTTTGACATTGAAAACGATTGTTATTTTATTTACTTATTTGTGTACAAAGTCGAGGCCCAGGTGACCTTTACAGCTTGTTTTCGACTCGATTCTGCACTCGTGGAAACAATAGAAAAGGTTCGTGGATGGGCTAGATCAGAGTGGAAGGGAACAAAACGGAAAGGGGGAAACACCAACAGCACAGTGAAGGTGAGATCAAGGAGAGGGGGAGAAGGACACACGGGGTGAACAAGCTGCACACGAGCTGAATGAAACGCAGCAAGAAGAGGAAGGGGAAGGTGAGGATGAAACAGAAAAGGAACAAACTAACCGACAGTTAACAAATGAAAAGAGGTGAGGGAGAGGGGAGAAAATCACAATTACCTGGAAAAGGGAGTTCTTAAGAATGGGATCATTTGTGGTTATAAACAGGGTATAAGGAATAAATTGAAGCAAAGATGGTGAATAATGGGACAGAGGGGATGGAGACATGGCAAGTGGGTATGGGAAACAGTTGAAAAAAAACAAACAAACATGCTGGTAGGCCCAGAACTATCCGAGCCTGAAACGCACAATCAAAACAATTAGAACGAGCACTCGGTATCGAGAACTATTGACACAGAGAACACAGAATTGATGGCAGCACTGACGAATCCAGAGCGATTACTTAGCTTTTTGGAAACAGGTCACTCTGAGGAACAAGAGAAGCCAACACGAGCAGGAAAGCGGAAACGGAACCAATGAAGTTGTCAGTTGATTTCCAGTTGATGGCGCCCTCCGGGCAAAATGTAAAATGGGCCCTGTGCATTCAAGGTACACACTGCATGATCCAAGTTCGCTGAGCTTTGCGTACAACTGGTGTAACATTCTCGCAATGTGCGTGTTTCGCAGGTGACTTCAAGAATTTATCCCTCAGCGATAGCATACCTGCAAACAGGTAAGGTAGTTTTCCATTTGCCATTGCGACTGGCAAATCCCTGTCTTTGCTTTGCTTTATGCAACATGTTTTTGCTGAATTTATTTTTTTTTTTTAATGTGTTCCACGGGGTAATTGCTAATACGTTTTTTTGTACATTCAAAGCACTCCAGGAGCAGAGTGATGCAACAGTCGTCAGTTGTTTGGGTCAGTAGTGTATCAGACTCCATGGCGTAATGGTGAGAGTGTCAGGGCTGAGTTTGGGAGGTCGGTGGTACGAACCCAACCCCAACCGAGTCATTTAGTTCAGTCAAAATGTCGGATGACCTCCCACAAATTGTAATAAAAAGCAAACTCAACAGATTTTGATTCCTGGATATGTCCTCAGTGACAGAAAAAAAAGTCCTAAGGGATCCTCCGGGGGGAAAGTCCTGAAATCATGGAAATTCAATATGGCCGCCACCCGGCTTCGGGACAAATGAGAAAATTGTAAAGATTGATATTTTAATATGTAAATATATGTTTTTCTGCATTCTAATTGTTTCTAGTTATGGTCAGTATATTGATATACAAGAATAATTATAAAAAAGTGAAATGTATTGAGGGTAAAATATAAAATTATAGCTTTTTTGTCCAAAAATGTCAATTTTTTTGTTCCGAAAATAAATAAATTTACCTGATACTGATTTTGGCTCCTGGGCCAAAAAAAAAAAGAAACGTTGAAGACACAAGATGAAATCAAGTCTATGGCAATACAATACAATATAATTATGTAAATCATTGAAACATGACAAAATTCACAATTCCACTCGGGGCAATCACATCTGCCTGACGAAGGTTTCGAAATGAAAATGAAAATTCGCATTAAACTCAGAAACTACATCCATTGTAAACTTACTATACATGCTGAGAAAAATCAAGCGTATTAAAGTTAGAACTCGACAATGTCGTCATCATCCTCATCATTGTCACATGGAGTGTTTGTACAGCCAGAGCCCCTGCAGTTTCCACAAGCTGGAGTGCACTCAATGTTGTGCTTCTTGCATGTGCATCTCATGGTGCTACATTCAGCCTGGCAGTTGCACCTAATGACACGTAACATCTTTTCAGGAGCTGGAGCTATTGATGTCTGAAGTGGCACAAAACCCTCGTCACACTTCTGCCAACCCCAGTCTGTCGGAAGAAGTTCATCTGCACATCCCTTCCATTCTTGGACTTGCAGATACACGCACAGGCTGTGATACTTTGCTGCTTCTGATGTTGGTGGTAACGTCTGTGGTTGCACGTGAGAGGAGCTCCAAGCCACCTTGTCCCAGTACCACTGATACCAGAGGGTGTCCAGGGTGTCAGTTGACTTTCCATTGTAGATTATCACCACCAATGTTTTTTTTCTCCTGCATCTGCCACATCACATACGGAAGCTGGATATGTATCAAAAACCTTGGCCTGCTCACGGAATGTGTTGTTTGCTTTGAACTTTTTGAAGGAAGCTCCCTTTCCAATCCCATGAAGACGAGATGTCGTGTCGCACCCAAGAACTGCATGTAGAAACAGTATGTGCTTGCATATGTCTGTACCAATCATTTTCTTTGTAGCCTTGATGTTCCAGATGTGAGGCTTCTTCATGTTCTTCTTTGGCTCGGGACAAAAGAAGAGGTCATGGGATTCTAAGCTTGCATGGTAGCATAGGAGGACGAGGAGGTCTGTGTCATCACCAACTAACACAGTGTTGGTGACAGTAGCAGACTGCACAGCCTTCAGTACAATCAGATCAGCATCCCCTGAGGCATGGTGTGTCTCACAGTTCTTCTTCTGAAGCTCTTCACTCAACAAAATAATGAATCGCTGTTTATTCTGCCTATTGGCAAGAAACTGTTCCTTCTTCATTGTGAGACGCATGTCAGCTGTAAAGGTCACAGTAGTGCCAGCATTCCCTTTAGACCGTCTCTGGTGTGTCATGTCCTTCGTGTTGGTACTCTCATAACCATCAAACACGACTATGGCATCTCCGTACTTCTTTGTTACATTAATCAGTGTACTGGTGGCATATATCTCTGTATGTGGATCCAGGAGACCATGGAATACGTTGAACAAGTGCCCCGCCATCCCAAACATACTGTTGCCCATCATTGGGGATATCGGCTGGGACATCGGATCCAAGAAGATCCCAGATGGCATCAGCAAAGACTGGCTTGTGTGCTTCTCGGAGCTTAAGAGAGGAATCAAAGAGGGCTGGTGAATAGCTGCACAGTTCATATTTGCAGGCTGACTCCAGTTCTTCTGCTGTCTGTGCAACAGTGATCAGTCTCTGGAAGAGGAGTTGTGGGTCAACCTGGACTTGCTCTCCATCAATCTTGACAGATGACTTCATGCCGAGGGTGACAACTTGGTCTTTCCTCTTAAATGTGTACTCAGCAGGTGTTTTCCCATCCATAGATTTCAATATTTTGGCTCCTACAGCATGTGCTGTATCGACAGTGGGGTGTGCATGAACTCCAGTGGCAATGTTCCTCAGACGTGGATCACTACTGAACGGATTCCGTTCCTGTAATTACTGAACAGCTGATAGTGTGTCCTTCCAGTCACGAGATTGTCTTGCCTTGGTCATGTCTTTCTTCTGCTCTCCAGTGTTGTAGTTCACACCTGTGAGCTCCTGCATTGCCTGGTTTAATTCTGCACAGGCAGGCATTGATAGTAGCCATACCAGCCGTTGTTGCTCTGTCATTCCTCGCCCTTGTGTGAGCCCCCCCGCTGGTCTTCAAACTTCTCATCAGAACTTATTCGATGATCAGGTCAGATGAAAGACCTGCCCACAGGCGATCACTTCGTCGAACCACATGGAACCCCTCATCAAAACGTTGTTGGACATTGGGATGTTGAGTTTTGAGGTTGGACATTTGCTGCAGATACACCCTCGCAGATTTGGCATACAGGTTGTGGCCCGAGGCTGCCAGGAAAGGCAGCATTTCCTGGATGGCCTGTAGATGTAGTGCCCAGTTGCCAGTGCGCTCTGCCCGGATGTATTTGCGTAGAATGTCTAGCATGTCCATATACTGAACCCAGAGCGCTGAAGTTCTAGAAGATATCTTTGCAGACTCGGCATGCTTCTGAAGGTGGTCTTTGATTCGTTTCAAGACGTTAGACTTGCATACTTCTTCCACAGACTGGGGTTGGCAGAAGTATGACGAGGGTTTTGTGCCACTTCAGACATCAATAGCTCCAACTCCTGAAAAGATGTTACGTGTCATTCGGTGCAACTGCCATGCTGAATGTAGCACCATGAGATGCACATGCAAGAAGCACAACATCGAGTGCACTCCAGCTTGTGGAAACTGCAGGGGCTCTGGCTGCACAAACACTCCATGTGACAATGATGAGGATGATGACGACATTGTCGAGTTCTAACTTTAATACGCTTGATTTTTCTCAGCATGTATAGTAAGTTTATAATGGATGTAGTTTCTGTTTCATGCGAATTTTCATTTTCATTTCGAAACCTTCGTCAGGCAGATGTGATTGCCCCGAGTGGAATTGTGAATTTTTTCATGTTTCAATGATTTACATAATTATATTGTATTGCCATAGACTTGATTTCATCTTGTGTCTTCAACGTTTCTTTTTTTTTTGGTTCAGGAGCCAAAATCAGTATCAGGTAAATATTTTTTTTTCGGGACAAAAAATTGACATTTTTGGACAAAAAAGCTATACTTTTTAATTTTACCCTCAATACATTTCACTTTTTTATAATTATTCTTGTATAGCAATATACTGACCATAACTCGAAACAATTAGAATGCAGAAAAACATATATTTACATATTAAAATATCAATCTTTACTATTTTCTCATTTTCCCCGAAGCCGGGTGGTTGCCATATTGAATTTCCATGATTTCAGGATTTCCCCCCAGAGGATCCCTTAGGACTTTTTTCCGTCACTGAGGACATATCCAGGAATCAAAATCTGTTGAGTTTGCTTTTGTTGCAATTTGTGGGAGGTTGACCAAATATTTCTGCTAAAATGCCTGTACTAATACCAAAGACTTAAAAAATGATACGTGCTGCTTCCTTGCTTGATGTTCAGCATTTGAAAGGACAAACATCCAGAGGTTGGCAACCATTTTGCAGGCATGGTTGGCCTAATGGCTTCCTCTTGTGTTGAAATTCCTTGGAAAGGAACTTGTGTTACTGTATCTATATATTAATACTGAAGGACCAATTTTTTGCTCCTCCTTGCGGTCGCGTCACGTTTTTCTCGGTGCTGTGACCTGGACTGAAAGAAACTTCGTACCTGTAAGAGTGCATCGCACATCGTGGCAAAAGTCAACTTTCAACTCTGAAGCATCCGTCTGTGACGGGGTTTTGGCTTGTTATTATTGTTACTCGTGGGCACTCTCGCCCTCCGGGCTGGAGTGCCCTTCTCGGCCCACCTACGTTGGGCAATGTGCTGTGGAACATTTTTGGAAATGCACTTCATGCTTTTTGTCATTTTTGAAAGAAATTTTATTCATCATAACCTCCATTTCATATGATCATTTTGATAAGATTCCATCATATTATGAAGAAGAGAAAGGAACATGATTTGTAATACTGGCTACCATCAAAGGTGGTAGTATTTCCAATGTGTGTGTGTGTGTGTGTGTATGTATATATATGTATATATATGTATATATATATGTATATATATATGTATATATATATATGAGGTCTGTCTAGCCTGGTGTTGGCACAGTGGTTAGGGCAGCGGCTTGGGATCCAAAAGGTCCTGAGTTCAAGCCCCGTTGGGCCACTGAATTAATACACCCGGGGTTGACTCAGCCTGTCATCCTTCCGAGGTCGGCGAAATGAGTACCAGTATACTGGGCCGGTGTATACCCCAGTTAGAATAGGTGTACCATATCCCTGCGTCGTAAGAGGCGACCAGGGTTGCATCAGGAAGGGCATCCAGCGTAAAACATGTGCCAAATCACTATGCGGATCATACGGATGATCCGCTGTGGCGACCCCTAACGGGACCAGCCGAAAGAAGAAGAAGAAGAAGAAGAAGAAGAAGAAGATATATGAGGTCTGTCTAAGAAGTAACAGGACTGACTTCACAGAAATTTTATTCCAAAAAAGATATTGAAATCACAGTTTGTCCCCGTCAAAATAGTTTCCCTCAGTCTCACACACTTATCCATCCTCTTCTTCCACGTTCGATGCACCCCCGGAAGGCTTCTTCTGGAATCCTCCGGAGCTCCGTCGTCACGGCCCTTTTGATGGCCTCCACATCAGGAAATTGGGTCCCCTTGATCATCCCGTTGAGCTTGGGGAATACGAAAAAATCACAAGGGGCCAAGTCTGGCGAATACAGGGGTTGCTCCAGAGTTGGCACGTTCCTCTCTGCCAGAAACTGTCGGATGCACAGGGCACTGTGAGCAGGGGCGTTGTCATGGTGGAGCAGTAGGAACACCCAGGCGTTTTTCTCCCACAGATCCCTCCTCTTGTCCCGGACTGATCTCATGAGGGACCGGAGGATCTCCTTGTACACGTATTGATTCAATGTTTGACCCTGTGGTAGAAACTCGATGTAGATGATGCCCTTGATGTCAAAAAAAACACGATAAGCTTGCTTTCACAATAGACTTCGATATCCTTGCTGAAAAATAACACGCTCCACTTCTACATCCTTGCTTTCTTTGGTCTTGGTGATGCCGGACTTTTCCACTGATGACTCTGCCATTTGGTCTCAGGATCATACTTGAATATCCACGATTCATCACCAGTAATGACTCTCCCGAGCAAGTCTGGATCGTCCTCGATGCACTCGATAATGTCTTGACAGAGAGTGACTCTTTGCTGTTTCTGGTCCTCGGACAACAGCTTGGGGACCATCTTTGAGCACACCTTGTGCATTTCGAGATTTTCAGTGATGATGCTCCAGACAGTGTCCTTGTTGATCGAAAGTTCCTCAGTAATCATCCGCACCATGAGTCGACAATCTGCGCGCACCACCTGCTTCAGACGCTCGATGTTGTCCACCGTTCTGCTCGTTGAACGTCTTCCAGACCGTGGATCGTCTTCAACCTCTTCCCATCCCTCTTTGAACCTCTTTTTCCATTCAAATGCACATGTACGTGACATTGTTTCTTCCCCGTTGACTTGCTGCAGCATTGCGAAGGATTCGGAAGGTGTTTTGCCAAGCTTGGCAAGAAACTTCAGATTGGCTCTCTGCTCACGACTCAAAGCGCGACAACTCGGATTAGACAACGTGTAAAGCACAACCTGTAAAAAATCACACAATGAGCGCAGTCAACCATCACCAATCATATATATTGTGGGAATGTTGCGAAAGACTGACGGAACCCGTTCATTCAAGTTGTGTAAGTGGAGCACTCAGCAGGCTCAGTCTCGTTACTTTTTTGACGAATCTGGAAGCCTTTTGCACACAAACAGCCACAGTCCCCGTAGCTTAGTTATTTCGATAAGTATGTGTTTATAGTTGGAATCCCTCCTGTCTAATGGGAATTTCGTGTGTGCGCTACGAGTTATTTTTAGTTAGGTTTTTACAACAACAACTACGCCACCATCCCTCACTCGACCCAGTCGCCATTGCCCACGTGTTTTTGGCTGAGGGCGTGGGCGGAGCCTCCGTCGCTTCGGATCGAGGCTCCACTCCAAGGAAGGGCATGGACCGTTTCCTCCAGCCGATGAGTGAAGGGCGAGCACCACACGCGCGCCCCAGCCAATCGGGAGGCTGACCACGAGTCGTCCGACAACACCTCGTCCAATCAGGAGGCGAGTGGCGAGGAAAAAAAAACCCCTCCCACCTCGAGAGAAAAAGAGACGAGAGGACGACAAACAGGAGTCTTGGTGCCGATTGCGGCGCGGTCTGTGGTCGTAGTTGAGCGATCTGCAGTCTTGGTGCTGACAACGCCAAGGTCGTGGGTTCGAGTCCCACCGTGGTGGTTCGGGTCGATGTGACCGCACGAGGCGGGACAGGTACCCCGACCTGGCTCGACCAACTAAAGATCCATGGGGACCAGTTTATTTTGGGTATGAGTGTATGTGTGTGTGTGTGTGTCCGTGGGCCCGTTTGTAAGTAGAAATTGTTAAGTGTTGTCCATTGTACATGGTTTACATTTATTTTATTCGTGATAACTCTGCTCTTTGTGTGCTTCCCCTCCCCGATTATTGTTTTAAATAAACCCCTGTTAAATGTTCCAGTTCGTTGTTCGTGTTTTCTTTCATTGGCCTTGCAAGGTGCGTATTGAGAAATAGTAAGGCCGTTTGGGCCGGTAAGTTGCCATTTGGACCGACGGATCTTGGTAATCCCCGCTCGATTTACACCCGGATCGGGCTCGGTAAACGGTCCATTCCGCCCAAGGTCCGTCGAGTGTGTGGTTTTCCCCGGTAGTTTGACGACGTGGGTATTTAGGTATATTGAAATTAGGCAATTAACCCTACCCCACGCCGTCGAAATATTGGCGACCACGGTCCGCTAAGGGGCCCGTGAACTATCAGACTTATCCGAGAGTCACGACCTAAATTCCGGGTGTTCGGTGGGAGACGGCTCAACTGCTCCACCTAGTGGTCGTTTATCACCACCAACCCCCAGCCCACAACAGTATGTATGTATGTATATACATATACATATATATATATATATTTTCTCTCTCTCTCTCTCTCTCTCTCTCTCTCTCTCTCTCTCTCTCTCTCTCTCTCTCTCTCTCTCTCTCTCTCTCTCTCTCTCTCTCTCTCTCTCTCTCTCTCTATATATATATATATATATATATATATATATATATATATATATATATATATATATATATATATATATATATATATATATATATATATATATATATATATATATATATATATATATATATATATATATATATATATATATATTGGGTCGCCAAAATGGGTGACCCTAATTGTCAGTAATTCTGTTTGTTTGTTTGGATGTTTGTTCGTTTGTTATCAGCATAATTGGTAGTAAACCTGGGCCGATTTTGACCAAACTCGGGTGGTAGGTACATCTTATGACCTCGTGCTTTAGAAATTGTGATGGTTGCTTGGAACGCTTTGGTTCCCTACCAACAACTGAAAAACCTTCAAAATCGGTACCGTTCACGCAAAATCGATTCCGAAAGCCATTATCCCACGTCGAGTTATGAAATTTGGTACGAATGATCTACAGGTGATGCTCTATCAAATATATTCTGGTTTTTGTGATATATGGAATACTTTACCCGCAGCGCCCCCTACAATTAGGGTATGCGCGAAAATTGAAGGCCCCCTAGCGACCAGGTGAGTGCATCGATACGAATGAAACTTTTCAGGTTCATGGTACTCAATGAGTACGACAACTTTGCCTCAGGACATATTGACCGATTTCGCTTAGGTTAGGGGTCAAAGGTCAATTCGTGCAAAAATCGATAATATGCGAGAGCTGGAGGTGCCTTCGCGCCAATTGCTACTCCTCCTAGGGTTATGGTCGGATGGTCATGAAAATTCACACTAATCATCTGGAATACATTGTGCACAAACAATCGAGCTGGATTTTCGATTTATGTCTTTGTTCACCCACAGCACCCCCTCGAACTTTGGAGGTTTCCGATATCAAACCGTATTTTCAGTACTTTTCATTCAAATTGATACCGAGTAGTTATCAGTTGATGGAACTCGATGAGATTTGGTATGCATAATCTTAAGGTGATTCTCTATCCCAGTGTTTCCCAAACCTTTTTGAGCGTGACCCAAATCCGGGTGTGGTGAAATTCTCGCGACCCAAGCTTCATTCAGCGTCTTTTTCCACGAAACATAATATCATAATAAAATCAGACAACCAGCGCTAATACATACTATATTAGTGCGAGAGGTGTAATTGTAGCTTTGTCTGCATGATGTCTTCGATGCGAGTGCTCGATCTTGCTGAGCGCAATGCGCATGTCATGGCCGGGGTCGGGGCGATTGCGCGCCTTGGTTTTGATGACCGTCAGCGCCGAAAAGCCTTGCTCGCACAGATACGTGGTCGCAAATGGGAGCAGAACATTCATGACTTCGGCACCGATTATGAGCTTTTCTTTCTTGACCGCAGTCCAGAACTCTCCAAATGACGCTTTGGCGTAGAGTTTTCGATGGAACTCGTCGTGATGCAGCTCGATGAACTCTTCCTGCAGTCCATGGACATCCTCAGACAGGTCGTCAACCTTAGCCTGGAACGGATTCCTGATCCAGTGCTGGGACGCCAGATATCTGTCTGGGATGTAGCGATCGAACTCGGTGATCAGGTTCTCCAAATGGTTCACCAGGACGGGCTTGATCGCATCGAGCGCTCCAATCTCGTCGTCCTTCCACTCCTCCAAGTACTCGTTCAATGACGGAAACGCAGCTGTTCTTCCGTGCTCCAGTTTCCCCTTCCAGAGCAGCAGCTTTTCCTTGAAGGGCGACAGTTTCTCGGAGAGCGTGATGATGTTTTAATCCTTGCCTTGCATGGATGTGTTCAGTTCGTTCACTGAGGCGAAAACGTCGTTGAGGTAGCAGACTTTGAGCATCCAGGGCTTCCCGTGGAACCGGATGGCATGGCGATGGTTCTTCTCGTTGAGGAATATCTGCAGCTCTGTTCGTAGCTCCACTACATGACGCAGGACCTTGCCGCGGGAGAGCCATCTCACACTGGAGTAGAAGAGGAGATGTTGGAATTCAGACTCGAAGTCAACACACATCTTCTCGAACAGGCGAGAGTTCACGGCACTGGCTTTGACGAAGTTGACAACGGCGACAACCTCCTGCATCACTGCCAAAAGATCCTGCGACAGATGTTGCGCTGCAAGGTTCTCGCGATGCAAAAGGCAGTGGAAAATTCCGACGTTCGGATTGACTTGCTTGACTCGCGCAGTGAATCCCTGTCGAACACCAAGCATCGCGGGAGCGCCGTCGGTGCACAGGCTGACACAGTTTTCCCAGCTCAGGCCTTCTTGTTGTTGGAAGTTGTCCACGACGTTGAAGATATCGGCGCCAGTTGTCGTCGTTTTCATTGGCGTGCAGAATAGAAATTCTTCCTCGAGGTCCGTCTCACCCTCGTGCCTCCCGAAAATCATGAGCTGGGCGTCGTTTCCGACATCCATCGACTCATCGAGTTGGTAGCTCCATTTTCCCGCCTTCTTCATGCGAGCCACCACCTGGTCCTTTATATCTCGCGAAAGGTCGACGATGTGGCTGCGAATCGTGTTATCGGATAGCGAGATGGACTGCATTTTCTTGGCCGCGTCGTCGCCGCAGACGAGTCTGGCCATGTCCATGGCTGCGGGCTTGACGAGCTGTTCGCCGATCGTGTGCGGCTTCATCTTCCTTGCAATGCGCTGCGTGATGAGGTAGGATGCTAGCGTCGCTTGCTTGGCGGCCAAAAGCACTGGATTCATCGCCGGCTCAAACAGGCTCTGCTTCAGAGCCGCTTCTCGGCGCTCGAAAAACTCACGATCCTTGTTGACGTGCTCCGCGTGCTTCGTCGCCAAATCCCTCTTCAGTTTGTTTTCCTTCAGCGATTCGTTGGACAGCACTTCGAAGCACAACACACATTGTGGCTTCACAGAACCACGATCACTGATAGAAGTGAAGCCCACATCCAAAAATGCTTGCTTGTAGTAACGCTTTGCCATCCTGCAAAACTAAATAGGCGACTAGATCAGTCAGTGGAGTCAGTGTCAAGGCTAACTGACACAAAACACGCAACGCAATGTGGAGCGGAAAACTGCGCTGCGCAGTCCAGCCAGCAAGGCAGATCACACAAAACAGCGTCTCGACTTGTCGGTCAGCCAATGTGAAGTGACCGTACTGAGTTCGTCACCTCACAAAATTACTTCGGTTGCAGAGAGAGCGAGTAATTGGAAAGGCGAGCTGGCGAAATGTTTGGCCTGCAGTTAACCGTTTTAGGCGGGTACAAAGTACTGAACGGTACTGAACGGCAAGAGAACGTTTCGTAGAAACGGAAGTGTCGCTGCACCTCGGGCTGAATTATCGAGTGGAACGGTACCAAACGGCACTGTCCTATGATGTGGTGTTTGCGCAATTGCCTTTTACCCGCTTGATTTATAAAAAAAAAAAAAAAATTCCAGGGTCCTCGCGACCCATTTTTGGATCCTTCGCGACCCACGTTTGGGTCGCGACCCATAGTTTGGGAAACACGACACTATCCGCTACATGACATCCATTTTTTTCTATATCTTATAGTTTCCAAATGGTAACCCTCTCAACTTCGGTGTCTGAGGGCCATTGAGCATTTCCGCTGAAAATTCAAAGTACACTAGCTCCAAGACGGTTGAACCGAATCGAATGAATCTTGACAAGCTTCTCAAATGTAATGAGTACTACAACTTTTCTTATTTGCATAATGACCGATCTCGAGTAGGTCAAAGGTCAATAAGTGTTGAACCGAATCGAATGAATCTTGACAAGCTTCTCAAATGTAATGAGTACTACAACTTTTCTTATTTGCATAATGACCTATCTCGAGTAGGTCAGGGGTCAAAGGTCAATAAGTGCATTTTTCGGGCGAAATTACCTTTCAAGGCACCCTTGCTCCTTCACGGATTAACTGATACGAATGAAAGTTCATAGGTATATAGTACTCAATGAGTACTACAACTTTGCTTCAGGACATATCGACCTATCTCGGCTAGGTCAGGGGTCAAAGGTCAATGAGTGCATTGTTCAGGCAAAATGACCATCCAAAGCCCCCTTGCTCATACATGGGTTAACCGAGATGATTGCAATTTCGTAAGTACTTAGTACTAGATTAACTCAGATCAGGGGTCAAAGGTCATCGGATGCTCGGCGACCCATGGCCGCCTCCCGGCTTGTGTGTGTGTGTGTGTGTGTGTGTGTGTGTGTGTGTGTGTGTGTGTGTGTGTGTGTGTGTGTGTGTGTGTGTGTGTGTGTGTGTGTGTGTGTGTGTGTGTGTGTGTGTGTGTGTGTGTGTGTGTATATATATATGTGTATATATATATATATATATATATATATATATATATATATATATATATATATATATATTTATATATATATATATATATATATATATATATATATATATATATATATATATATATATATATATATATAGTATATTCCAAAGATATGAGAGCAGGGCAAGATAAACCACTCATCGATAAACCCATGCATAAAGGGTGAAGTACGCACTGGAGCGGAATGTCCACCATTTTAGTAAGCAACTTCTCTGCGACACTTCATGACCATTACGTCGCTGATGTAATGCTGAATGGTGAAATTGAGGGTTTTCTGTTTCTTTTCAGTTTCCGTGCAAACGAGGGGAGGGCATATCTTTTTTTTTTCTAGCATGTTTTCATGTGAAAATGAATGGGATTAATTGCATTCTGAGTGAAATGCTTTACTTTGGTGACATTATGCCGGAATCACCAGAAACCAGTGGTTTTGTACCGAAAGGAATTAAAAAGAACAAGAAAAAAAAAGAACAAATTGGGTTTAAACTGAAGCATGTAAATACCTGGGACAATGTTGACTTGTCACCTGATGATGTTTATTTATTTATTTTCTGGGGTAGGAGTTGAAATGGGTGGGAAGTTTAAATATATGGCATCGGTCCATATTCCCCTTTCGTTTGTTTCCTAATTTAGACTTGTGGTGTTCATAGATCTCGCCCCTTCCCCTTCGTGCTATTCTGGTTTACAGTTCCAGACCCATGGGGCCCAACACCACACACACACACACACACACACACACACACACACACACACACACACACACACACACACACACACACACACACACACACACACACACACACACACACACACACGCCAGGGAATGTCCACAATAACAGCAAAACTTTTAGTCTCCGCAGTTCATTCACATAATCGAGACTACATCCACATCAGTCTTCTCTCACATTCCTTACTCGCACAATCTTGGCAGGCTTTTCTCTCTTGAGTCTTACATTTCAAAAATACCACCGTGCACATCACCACCAATCACTTTAAACGTGTATCATTTTGGTTACTACACTGCCAACTTTTTCAGAGCATAGACCTCCACTTATCCTTCTTTAGGTCATCCATGGAAGACTGATATCAGGTCAGATTAGATCTGTGATTGGCTACAGGTACCATGTAAACCTGTGCTAACCTGTTCCATGGTCAAGTTGTCAGTGACTAAACCGTCTCCCCCACCAAGTTTCTTGGTGAGGAGAGTGTATGATATGGACATCCAGCAGGATGAAGAACAAAACCTGTCAAAGGGTGGAGGAGCTCCTTGTGAGCCAACGGCCATCCATATCTAGTGCCCAACTGTGTCTGTGGACGTCCTCCTGCAGTTGGGTTAGTTTTTATAAGGAGGTTGGTGGCAGGATTTGCACTCTGGCCACCTTAAAACCCTTCATTCTATAAAACATTTCAAAAGCATTAAAAAAAATCTGAAAACCCACTCCGTGGGAGTAGCTCCTGTGCAGCTTCCCTTTGCAGGGCAGCTCACCGGATGACGGGATTGGGGCAAAACCTTCGGGACCCCCAACCTTTGATGATCAGAGGGAAACCACAGGGTAACATTCCCGGGTCAGATTGCGGTAGAGTGTGTCGGGGTGGTGCTGAGGACGGTGTTGTCCACCAGACGGCGGTCTCCTTTGGTTAACCTGAGGGGGTCCCTTCGGGTGGGTGCCCAGAATGTCATATCCCTTAGAGAGGATGATCACCTGTCTCTGTTGTCCAAACGCTTGAGCTCAGATGATATCGGGATTGTAGCACTCTGAGGTGCGGAGACTGGATTTCGGCAAGATCATTGCGGGTGGTTACATTTACGATTGGGCTTGTCACTCTGATGGTTACCATGCCCAAGGAGTTGCTGTTGCTGTGTCCAATAAGCTGACTCCAATGATAAATTGAGGAAACACCGGTCAACCAGCGTATTGTGAGATGAAGGATTTGTCACTCCTTTGGTGTCATTTCCCTGGTCTCTGTTTATGCTCCGACTGAGGCAAGTGATCTCACCGTGAAGGACGAATTCCATGTCACGCTCGAGTCTGTGGTTGATCAGTGCCCGAGACGAGATACACTTTTAGTCTTGGGGGATTTCACTGCATCGACTGGAACTGATAGGGATGGTTATGAGGTGTGTGTTGGTCCCCATCGGTCAGGAACTATAAATCACAATCACACTAAGTTCCTTGACTTTGCAAGAAGTCATGGACTTAGGGTGGCTGGTTCATGGTTTCATCGCACACAAGCTCATCACTGGAATTGGTATTCCAACGCTGGCGGTGTGGCGATGGAAATTGACCATGTGCTCATTGATGGTCGCTGGAGGATGATCCAGAACCGCACGGTCTACCCGAGTGCCCAGTTCTTCAACACGGACCTCAATACTGACCACCGGCTTGTTGTGGCAACTATTAAGTTGCAGCTTAAATCCAGAAGAATGGTACCATTCCAGCTGAGGCTGGATGTTGGCAAGCTGAAGGATGAGAGGGTAGCTGAAGAGTTTGCGAACAGACAGTGGATATTTGGGGGATCTGGGTGTTTTGGGGGATCCTGAAGATTTGTGAAGTGCCTTAAAGACCACAGTCCTTGATGTTGCCGGTAGATGTCTTGGAACTCACTGGAGGGCGAAGATGAATTTTGTCTCTCAAGGGACACTGGATACCATTGCCCAGAGTCGCAGGGCCAGGCTGAATGGCAGAGCTGAGTTGTTCAGGGAGCTGAGGGGTAAAACTGTAGTGCAGTAAGGGTGGACAAGGAGGCCTATGTGCGAGGAATCTGAGGAATCTGTGAAGGGGTAGAGCATCACCTGTGGTCAAGTGATTCTCATCCTGCTTACAGGGGAATTCGCTTATTGTGTTCGTCCAAGCCCATCCCTCGGTGTACTGCAGTTCGAGCAGAGGGTGATGGGCTCTTGACAGAGCAGTCCAAAGTGAAGGCCCGCTCTGCCGGTTACTTTGAGCTATTGTACCAGACTGATCCACCAGTTGTCGAGTTGGAAGTCAGGGGTGTTTACAATCCCTATTGCTGACCCTCCAATCAACTTGGAGGTCCACCTTCGTTTGTGGAAACACAGGCTGCGGTGACCCGGTTGAAATGGGGTAAAGCTCCTGGGGTCTGTTGCATCCATGCTGAACTGCTCAAGGCTGGTGGAAATGCTGCACTCGTGTCGTTGCATGCAATTCTGAGCTCTGCCTGGAACACAGGCATCATCCCAACTGACTGGAAGAGGGGTCTTGTTGTCCCTCTCTGGAAAGGGAAGGGTGATCGCCAAGACTGCAACAACTACTGAGGGGTGACGCTGGTCTCAGTGCCGGGCAAGGTCTTTGCTCGGATAATTCTTGATGGGGTTCACCACCATCTGCTTGCGCACCAGCGTCCACAGCAGTCAGGCGTTACACCATAGAGGTCAACGATTGACCGCATCCTTGCTTTTCAGGTCCTCACCGAACACAGACGAGAGTTTCGGCAGGGGCTGCTTGCAGCTTATGTTTATATCTATAAAGCATTTGATTCAGTGAATCGGGATGCCCCTAGAAGGATTCTTGGTCTTTGTGGGGTGCCACCAAAACTGATCGATCTGATGTCTGAACGATACTCTGGTACTGAGAGTGCTGTGAGATGTGGTAGTACCATCTCTGACTTATTTCCAGTTGTGACTGGAGTTCGTCCGGTGTGTGTCCTGGCCCCCATGCTTTTTAGCACTTGTATGGACTGGATTCTGGGGTGGATGTCGGAGAGATCAAGCTGCGGTGCATCTTTTGGGAATATCAAGATCTCTGACCTTGATTTCACAGATGATGCAGTCATCTTTGCGGAGACTCCAGATATCCTTTTGGGGGCTCTCGAGGCGCTGAATGAGGAGTCGGAGCCACTAGGATTATGGGTTTCCTGGGTCAAAATTGAGATCCAGGCTTTCGGTGACATCTTGGATGCTGCTGTCCTGTCTGTACCTGTTTGTGGTGAGGATGTTAAGATCAGGGAGAGATTCACTTCCCTTGGCAGTGATATTCATGTCTCTGCTGGCTATGAGCCAGAGGCCAACAGATGTCTGGGTCGGGCCTGGGGAGTCATGGATTCACTGGATCATGGGGTGTGGCACTGCCGGTACCTGTGCGAGCGGACGAAAGTCCGAGTCTTCATGACCTTGGTGCTTCCAGTCTTGCTCTACGGATGTGAGACTTGGATTCTGACCAGGGATCTGAGACGGAGACTTAATTCCTTTGGTAACAGGTCTCTTCAAAGAATCCTTGGCTATCACTGGTCAGACCTTGTGTCCAACGAGCAGTCGCTGAGAGAGACTCAAATGAGATTTGTTACCAGCATTGTCCTTGAGCGTCAGCTGTGGCTGTATGGACATGTGGCTCGTTCTCCTGTCGCTGATTCTGCTCACCAGATTCTCTCAGCGAGGGAGCCTCATGAGTTTTGGAGACCAATGGGCCGACCACGTGCCTCGTAGTAGCAGCAGGTTGATCGGCATCTCAAGGAGATGTGGATGGGCCAAGAATCTGTCTGGCTGATGGCCAGACGGAGGCCCCTGGGGTACCAGCGGAAGGTGGACGCAGCGATGCGCTGCTCTGGCGCATGCTCCCATACCTGACCTGACCTGATGGAAGACTTGCTGAGAAGAAAAGGACATGCAAAATCGCCGCAATGTCTGTACATCCTTCAATTTCAAGCATCAACTTTACAGCTTCTATTGATACAAACCAAATGATAATCTCACATTTTCAGTGAAATGACCTACATGTACAAGTTGTCCAACGTCTTTTCGAGAACCACTTGTAACTAATTGTCCATATATTGTTTCTTATTTGTGTGACACCTTTTGAACTTTTCTACACTTCCTCTTGACAGTGGCATGATGAGCACATCTGTTCTTGAACTTCAGTGCATCCTGGACACTGCGTACTGGACACGGACGCTTACAAATGCCACAACTATTCTGGACTTCACTCGCTCACTGCAAATGGGCAAGCCCTTGTAGACATCCAGCTTATGCATGGCTTTATTGAGCAGGAGACAGATATGGTTTCCATTCATCTGAGTTTCACTGAATTCAGCGCGAAACAATTCCTCACAGTGTGAACAAAAAGTGAGGAGCTCATCTGATGGGACCATCAGAGATCCAAACTCAGACTTGTATGTGTCGCTTGCCTTGTTGTGAATGAAGATCAGGGCAGGATCATTCAATTCAGCATTACTTCTTAGTGGAGCCTTTCTACAAACCAGACATGGTGACAGCAATTCATGTCCACTCAGGATTCTATGACACAGATAACCAGCAATGTATGCTGGTGTGTTCTGTTGAGGAAGGTAGAATTGAACAGGAGGAACTGCAACATTTATTCTTCTGTGCTGAACAGGTGTGACAAACTGCACTGACTGACTCGTTCTTTTCTTGCTGGTGAGACTCTGCAGCGTCAGAATGAATTTGTCCGAGTCTGGTGAGCAATTTGCTCCAGCATCTTATTTGATTAATTCAGCGACCAACACCAGCTAAATCAGGTCTTTTGGACTATCGATGAGAACAATGAATTGCAGAACAATGAGCGGAAGAACGTGAATTTGTCGCCATTCCCATGTCTGACTCACGTGCGCAGCGAGCTGGCATTGCTTGCGCAGTTGCTCACTAAAACGGTGGCCGAGCACTCCCATTAGATACTTGTTGTTCATGGCTGAGTGATTTATCTTGCCTTGCTCTCATATCTTTGGTATATACCATATACAGTAATATCCCGATTTACGAACCTCCGATTTAGAAACTTTCAATCATACGGACTAAAATTTTTTTGACACAAAAAATTCGATTTATGACTTCAAATTGTGACATTCCGAGCTTTTGCTCAACTTCTGTCAACTACGTTCTCAATTATGTATTCAAAACGTGACCTCATGATCTTTTAATCAAGAATTTTGATCGTGGCATTTAAAATAAGCGTGTATCTCGCGACAAAATTCCACAGCGGTACTCGCTAACATCCAGGATGATGACATCAGACCGTCGCTTCCCTCATTCTCTCCTACGTGGCTACGACACTACGTTTGTGCTGAAGTGCAGTGTTAAAGTGAATTTTATTTATTCGGACGCTCTTGTGCGTTACAGCATGGTACTGTACTGTCCTGTATTCATCCATAACTATGGCCCATAAAAGGAAGATAAGTGATCAAGGAAGTGAAATGAGTGGAAAGAAAGATGGGAAAGTGGTAACGTTAGAAATTCTAAGAAGGTTTGACACTGGTTCTCACCCTACGGATATTGCACGTGATTTTTGCTTTGCGAATACAACGGTGATTGTGAAACGCAACAACAAAGAAAAGATCACGGGACGTGCTCAATGTGCGACACCTTCCAGTGCAATGACATTCACCAAAACACATAGCACCATTATGGAAAACACGGAGCATTACCTGAGTGCTTGGAATGAAAGCCAAACTCAAAAAAAAAAGTTTCGGTTAATATGATTGTCATTAAAGAAAAGGCCAAGAGCCTTTTCAAAGACTGAAGGTGCAGTGAGAGTGAAAGCTCCACTATGGAGACTTGGTGTGAGTGGTGGGTGGGTTTCACGTTTTAAGAGGCACCGTAGCTTGCAAAGCTTGAAAGTAACATTTGTGTTACTTATTAATATTATTTATTATTATTACTGCACATATTTTAATATTTTCTCGATTTATTTATCAATTTTTGAGTGGAAGTTTTGTTTGGGGAACTCATTCCCTCACTATATCATTGTATCCATTGGAAAATCACTTCAACTTTACAAAGTTTTGATTTCAGAACTACTTTTCAGGAAAGCATATTGTTCATATATCGAGATATTGCTGTGTATATATTGTTGCGGATCCGGGGGTGGGGGGGGGGGTGGGCTCAGACGAGCACGTCAATCACTGTCCGTAACCAGTTTGGGTTTTCGCACCCAACTCTCGACAGCCAAATGTTACAGATTCGGCGCCACCCTCACCACCGCCGTCTCCGGAGTTATAACGCCGGCTGGTTCGGCACAATTCTCGGGTTACGTGTCTCGCACCACGATACCAAAATATACCTGTACCTTGTCAGCTGGGGGAATAGACCCCGGTTACAGACTGGTTTTGTCAGAGACCGAGCAGGGTCTACCAGTCTGTAACCATTTTCGTTTTTATATCCAAATCGAGCGGATCGTTCCTCAACACGCACAAATTAATTCAAAGCGGCAACTTCATATGAATCAGCGAGATTTATTGGGGACTTCGAGGAACACGACACAACCAAAACATTCACGACAATGTTATCATCAATCTTTAACCCGTTCTTAACTAGGGAGCTACGGATTATGGGTTTCGAAGGGGATCCTAACAAGATAAACCTTAAACGACATGCAGACAAGACATGGACAGCATACAGACAAGACACCGAGTACTTGGTGATGTTTCATGGACGAGAGGAAAGTGTCAAAAGCACGAATGTGGCTTGTGACAAGGCGATATCCACGGATTCGAGCCCCAAGCTCGAGCACGCCGCGTAGCAAGATGGCGGCACCGTACTCTTTCTTCTCAAGGCACCGCTTGCGCACGCCCTCCTCAGCGCGTTCTGACCCCGCGCAATGTCGACGGCACAAGACCGTCAGATCGATGATGGGTCTCAGCTGGTTTCTCACAAGGTCTAGCTTTTCTTTATCGGCCGATGGCAGACTCGACCCTCAGGTTCAGCTTCTGCCGATCACAGACTCTGCGCACTCAGGTTCAGCTTCTGCCGATCGCAGACTCAGCGCACTCAGGTTCAGCTTCTGCAGATCGCAGACTCGGCGCACTCAGGTTCAGCTTCTGCCGATGGCAGACTCGGCGCACTCAGGTTCAGCTTCTGCCGATGGCAGACTCGGCGCACTCAGGTTCAGCTTCTGCCGATGGCAGACTCGGCGCACTCAGGTTCAGCTTCTGCCGATGGCAGACTCGGCGCACTCAGGTTCAGCTTCTGCCGATGGCAGACTCGGCGCACTCAGGTTCAGCTTCTGCCGATGGCAGACTCGGCGCACTCAGGTTCAGCTTCTGCCGATGGCAGACTCGGCGCACTCAGGTTCAGCTTCTGCCGATGGCAGACTCGGCGCACTCAGGTTCAGCTTCTGCCGATGGCAGACTCGGCGCACTCAGGTTCAGCTTCTGCCGATGGCAGACTCGGCGCACTCAGGTTCAGCTTCTGCCGATGGCAGACTCGGCGCACTCAGGTTCAGCTTCTGCCGATCACAGACTCGGCGCACTCAGGTTCAGCTTCTGCCGATCGCAGACTGGCCTCGGTGCTCTCAGTTCCACCTTTTTTCCGGCGCACGCTCGCCTTGGAGCCGACTGGAGTTTCACTTCCTTCTCTAGGCCACTCCCCCTCTTAGCACTGGGTGGGGACTATTGTCCGGAAAGAGGAAGGAAGAAGAAGAATCTCTCGGTACACCACCACTGCCCAAACAAATAACAGCCTCTTACACCTCCCGACACACATGTAGCGTCCATTTACCGAACAACCTGGCTAAACATGCATTTCATGGGGGATCTGGTCTAATCCTACATTTAGTAACACACTGAGGGCCATTTCCGCAACACTTTCCCTCACTACATCATTATATCTATGGGAAAATCACTTCCACTTTACAAAGTTTTGATTTCAGAACTACTTTTCAGGAAAGCATATTGTTCATAAATCGAGATATTGCTTTGTATATATTGTCGCGGCCCCAGAGTCATGGGGGGAGCCACGAGGGAGCGGCTGTCCCTGGTTCCTCTCCGGACTCGACAGGAATCGCAGGACATCGCACACAAATAACTTCGTGTCACAGCAGGTCGCTAATCAACCGCGAATGCCAATAACTTGACAATGTGACCCAGGGTCCTTCGTCTGACAACCGTTTAACTTGGAGCATGTGATCACCTTATCAGGGAATCGCACCCTTGATGTGTATTTGTGTTACTTTAAGTTACTTACCATATCAGGTGTAGCTGAGCGGAGCTGCCTCTTATACATCGGCTAAATAGTAGATTTTGGGGTATAGCATGCGGGCCATGCTCGACCAATGGAGGAAAAGACAAAAACAAGCTGGTTACATTTCTAACAGGCACATTTATTTAAACAAGAGCGAGGAAAGTTATGTGGCACAGTATGGAATTTATTGCAAATGTACAGCAGGGAAAGCAAGGAATTTGTGGGGTGTGGCAAAAGACGTACAATATTCACAAAAGAAGAAGACAGTGCAGAGTTATCCCGCATATTCTTAAACAGTCTTAACTTAAGCTAAGACAGGTGACATCACACACACACACACACACACACGGAAAATTAGAGATAGCCCAGAGAGATTAAAAGCAGTTAAGGATAAGCGACCTCTCAATACCTGGTGTGGTCAGTGGACCTGCGCAACCAAAAACGCTGCGGAAAGGGGAGGAGGGAGAAATACTTAGGGTATCTAGAGTGCATGAGTGAGAGGTGCGAGTGTAATGCAACATTGTGGGCAGCGTGGTGTTGGCTTAATGGCTGAGGGTGGGGGGCTTGGGATCCTACGATTCTGAGTTCAAATCCCACTCGGCTGTCGAAGTAATACCACATGAGGTTGACTCTGACTGTCATCCTTCCGAGGTCGGCAAAATGAGTGCCAGCATGCTGGTATCCTGTGTCGGAGTGGCGACCCATCCAGAATTGTGCCCAATAGCCAAGGAGATTGCTTAAGCAGCACCAACGCTCTGCACAGAGTATGGTCCCGATGAATGAATGGATGGATGGTGCAGCATGGTGAAAGAGGAAGAATGTGAGGTGCAGGTCAGTATGGTTCACTCTTGGGTCAGCCAAAGCTGATCAAGGCAAAATTTCGGGTGGCTCCATATCTATAATTGTTCGGAATACATTATTCTACATGTGTACCAATTTTGGTGCTTTTATACAAATTTGAACAATTGGTTTGCTATGCTGCAGTACTATTAATGGTCGCAATTGTCATGAAAATGTAAATGTAAGTTGTTGTGGATTTTTATGGTAGTCGTGTGAATTGGTTGTGGTGGAGCATTTGCGCATATGCAAATGAACCTTGATGTGCTCACTTGTGTCCTTCTGGTCTGCGTGCATGTTTGCTTGCATGTTTTGAGTGAGAGTGACAAAGCGGGGCAAAAGGGTGGGAAGAAGTGCAAATATTGAAGATCGAAGACCTAACTTAAAGAGCCCTACGCTACGCATCTTTCCCATTTACGCACTAGACATATGGAAAGGACTAACTAATACACATACTATTGAAATAACTACCTTTGGATCTCTGTATGTTGTGTGCCATTGCCTCGGAGGTGTTTTGTTTTACAGAACTGCAACAACATATATATCTGCTCCATTATAGATAAGATAATTATTAATGTATGATTGCTAAAGTGCATACTGATTGTTTTGTTGCATAATATTTCGGTGAATGGGTCAACAACCTTGTGGCATCCTTTATTTTTCCGTCCTTCAGTTTTTATGAATGGTGTCAAGTTCTGTAAAATGTGGGAGACTTTTGCAAACAAACAATTATAAAATTTTGGAGTACTCTACAGTAATTGGGGGGGGGGGGGAGGAGAAGCAGCAAGACGTGAAAGGTTTCATCAATTGGAAGTTAGCAAAGGTGTGCCAACTGCCATGGAAAGTGAAGCTTGAGCAAAGCCTTACTTTGCTTCCAACAGCGATTAAGCATACCTTTTATCAACTTTCATTCAATAAAGCGGATCGTTCAAAATGTCCGCCAATGCAGACCCGCACCAGCCTCGACAGAGTTCAATAAAACGGAAGTAGTTTGACGTTTAGTTCTGTCGTGGTGTTTGATCATGTTTGAGTGCTGCTATCATGGGGGTAATGTGATTTTGTGGTGCAGGCTGTTTCAATGTGGTGCCGTGATGGGAAGAAATGAGCCTCTGGAGAGGTTTCTACAAGTCGAGCTTCCAACAACCGCAGGTATTAATTACACTGAACTTCAGTTGCCTTTTTTTGCCACCTGTTGTCACAACATTTTTAGTGCACACTTAACTTGAGAAGGTGAGGGTTTTTTGGGGGGGGGGGGTGTAGGTGGAGCAGCATTTCTTAATTATGTGTACACAGTAGTGGAAGAGGGTGGAGGGTGGGAGTTGAGAAAATAAAAAGAGAAAATGAGTAAGAGGGGTGTAAGGGGAGGGGGGGGATGGTGGGATTATTAAAGAAAAGGGTTGGGGAGTGTGGGAGAGGTTGGAGGCGAGGTCCTTCACTCGCATCCTCTTGGGATGTCATCACATGTCGAGTCATCCATTTTTCCAGGTCATGCTGTGTAAACACCAAACAAGTCAATATGTCCCAAGTTTAATGAAATTCAAATGTATACAGCTGGAAGCATTTACAGCAGCCACTTTCCCATCACCAAAACGGGTTACCATACTTTGCAGTACTATTTTGGCTGTGTTGTGGGATATAATATCGTCCTTCATCCTTGTAAATTTCCATCATTCACGGTTGCTGGTTGTATCCTTCCTGGGAGCATGACAATCCTGCTGATACAGTGCCCCCTGAAGATGAGGGCAGGATTTGGGATTTTTGCAGGTATTGGAATATCTGGGGCTTACAGTGTGACCTTGAGCTATGCACACTCACCTCTGAGCCGTCTCGCCTGGGTTTGAATCTCGGCTCAGCTAGAAAATGCCATCCTGGTGTCTCACCGGCAGGGAGAAGTATCAGTGTGTGCGCTGTCCCTCAAATGGACGTTCAACTGGGCATCCCATCTTCCAGAATTAATTGGTGTGCGTTAAAGATCCCATAGTGTCCTTCACGAAGAGTCGGCGAGCTATCACTGGCACCCTGAACAAATTACAAATTCCTGCTCTGACCTGCAGGAAGGCATTGCATCAGCAGTACAGCTGTGCACCACTCAGCCAATTATGCTACTCTCAGCCATGTGCTGCATACAAAAGAAGAATAATGAGAAGAATGGCCTATCTAATGGTGTCCTCCAGTTGGATAAAGACAGAAGGCAAGGTCATAATCAAGAGATTTGAAATCGCTAGAGTCAGACCCACAGCCTGATGTGAAGCAGCTGCCAGATCTACAGTACTTGGACATTTTCAACCATGTGGTCAACAGTGGGCTTCAAATGTTATTTTACATACAAAAGCCAGACTCGTTGGCGGAATGGTAAAGAACATCCGCTCTCTCCTGGGAGATTGACAGTTCGATTCTGATTGTGGCTGGTCATACCAGGGACTTTAAAGAATGCTACATGCGGTTTTCTCGCTTGATGCTCAGAACTTCGGGCATGGACAAGCCCTGTGGGTTTGCATCCTTGGGGGGGGGGGGAGAGGAGGGGATTCCTTCCTAATTGCCCCACTGACTGCAGAGAGAAAA
Organism: Eptatretus burgeri; assembly: GCF_056783735.1. Classification (NCBI taxonomy): domain Eukaryota; kingdom Metazoa; phylum Chordata; class Myxini; order Myxiniformes; family Myxinidae; genus Eptatretus; species Eptatretus burgeri. Next base: position 130,035,887 of record NC_140962.1, read on the forward strand.
GTGACCTCTCAAGATTGTGTTACTGGAACATAGAGTGCTTCAGGATGTTACGTCACCGACTGTGTTTGTCTGATGTTTAAAAAACATCACTTCCTTGTTGTCTGTTGTCTGTGTATGCATGTGTGTGTGTTATTTGTGTGACAGCTCTCCCTGAGCCTTGAACCTGGTAACAAAAGAAGCATGCAGAATAAAATCCCATTTGTATCAGAATGACTGTCATTGTTACTCAATAGCTTCGTCCACCCGCATGTGATGGGGAGGCCCCACTTAGAGCATGCCAGCACCGAGACAGCCTCCGGCCCGGGACTTTGTCCCTGGTACCCACAAAGGATGAGCCCACCCATGGGCCCCAGGCCATGGATGAAACTGTCCCAGCAGTCACAGGACATGTATATATTCATCATAAAAACTGGTCTTGTTTTGATGACATCCAACTCTAATACTTCATTGTCAGGTAGTTCATCTCGTGTGAGGCATACATTTGTCTTTCCATTGATATGCTGACCTGAAAAACAGAACTCTCAGCAAAGATAGTAGCCTGACAGTCCTGGATCTGTACAACAGCTGTCCATCACCTGTGACAGAAGGCAAGGAGCAAGTCTGGATCATATAGGGTAGGTAAAAGGGGCCTGCCTATAAATGGTCTCCTCCATTTGATCTCCATTGAAGTCAAATTGAACTAAAACCACCATCTCGTTTTGTGCGCAGCAGGGGGCTCTACATCACCAAACATGTACGTCATGTGCCGTTCACAGGAATAGGCCTTTGAGCCGGTGTCATGGCAACATCGACCGAATTGGCGAAAATATTTCAATTGGGTGACAGTCAACATTGCCATTGCTGTTTCTACTGTGATGCAAATTGCCTGGCAATGCCTTTGTGCTCATTTGAGCAGTGACCAGACGTGCATTCCCAAGCTGACACCATCATCGATAGAAGATTGATTTGGAAGCGTTACCAAGTTTCAATTCCTCCCAATTGCTGTTGCTTCATTGTTGCTTTTGATAACTTTGAGTTGAAGACATTAACCGTTTACCAGCGGCATATGCTTTAACACATATTTTAAGCAGTGTTCAGGCTCATGTAGGAACTTATGAGTCGTTGAAGGATCAGAATATGTTGCCATATAGTTGCTCTATATTTGTGGTTAAAGTATTATTATTAGCCTAGCTAACTGCAATGAAGAGCAAATGGGCAAAACAATGTTGTTCAGGTTAATATCTATCCTTAACACCGATCTCTTTTGGTGAATTTAGAAAATGACAAGTCTGAAGACGACGATGGTTCACGAGCGGTATTTGATGATTTAGATTGTTTTAGAAGTCAAGGATGAGACAATGTGATAATGTTTGACCAAGTTATAAAAATGATCAACATGATGTGGTACGAGTGATGGGTTATTAGCTGCAAAATGTCGAAAACCCGGTTTCGTTCAACAATTTTAAAAATTTGACCTTTGCATAACCTTTAAAGGTCACAAAACAATATTGTGGACATTAAAATAAGGAAACAGGATACGTGCTATAGCTTATTGGAGTTAGTTTGTCGAAGAAGGTCGAAAACCCGGTTCGATTCCCACAACTTTGAAAATTTGACCTTTGTGAACTTTAAAGGTCAAAGGTCAAGGATTATGACCTTTGGTGCAAAACTTCCTCTGGAACATTCCAGGAACAATATAACGTCATATAGGCTTTATGGCATTTCACACTCCTCAGATTAATTATCCATACTTTGAAATCAGCGTAAAAACAAACTTGTACGGGGGCGCCACGGGCAAGGTGTTCGAGATGGAGCAAAATGGTTTCAAGACTTTAGGTGAGGAATGACCTCAAGATTATGCATAAAAAATATTGTCATCCTCACTCTCAAAGTGTGGGCGGTTGTCTGATTTTTATGTCAAAATTCGAAATTTTCTAATTTCATGACCTTGTGACCTTGACCTTGGGACTAAAATGAAAAATCGAGCTCCGTGGGGCTATGCAGGTGCCATTGGGCTAACCAAATACCGAAACTCCTGCCAGATTCGACAACCCCCTCGGAGAAGATGGATTTTTATGTCAAAATCGCAATTTTCTAAGTTCGTGACCTTGTGACCTTGACCTTGGGACGAAAATGAAAAATCGAGCTCTGTGGGGCTATGCAGGTGCCACTGGGCTAACCAAATACCGAAACCCCTGTCAGATTCGACAAAACCCCTAGGAGAAGATGCAAATTGAAATCGGCTACCCCCTAAAAACACATGTTTTTTGGGCGTGGCTCCGCCCATAATGGGCGCACCACGCCCATTTTCAGGAAAACACAACTAGATCATGATATAAACCTTCCACCAAAATTTCATCAGGATCGGATCAAAACCCATGGAGCTATGCTCGGGACAGACAGATAGACAGACATACAGACAGACAGACACACACACAACAATAACGAATATAGTGGTCACTTATATTTTTCGTGAAAATATTTTTTCGTGAACCAATTATATTTTTCGTGAAAATATTTTTTTGTGAACCAATTAATTGTTATTGCCGTCACTTAGCTCAAGTCTGAATTTTATTTCTATTTTTTTTAATTTTATTTTTTTCTTCAATCTTGCCACCCAAATGACCCAGGGTTGACTCCCCCGACAACACCTCCACACAGACCCGAAGACCTTGCTTTCCCTTTGCCTGTGGAACGGGCACTCCATCAGTGCAGACCTCGCTTTGGAGATCACAATTACTGCCAAAGGGTCGTGACCCACACTGAGGGGCAGCAGGATGATGCTTCCGGCAATAAGCGGCGGGCTATGTCCGGGTCACATAGCTCACACCATGCCACCCGTCCTGCCTAGAGAACGATTCATAGGGTTGGGGTTCTTGCATTGTCTACCGCTTACTGGGTTTTGGTGCTGTTTTAAATGGCCACTTCATTTTTTTAATTTTAAATATTCTGATTCAGACTGTCTCATTGTGTTTGTTTATCTCAAGGTATCCGTCCGGGTATGTCATCATGCATCTCTGTAATGCCTTACTGTGGTCCTAAGCTTTCTCCTATTCTTGCTTCTCTCCTTCTCTTTGTGTCGATACCACTCGGGTTGTGAAATTGATCTGCACCCTTATTTAGTGATCGGCTTGGAGTTCCACGTGGAGGTCATATCACTGATTGTCGATGTATCGAGTTGTTTATCCTAATCCAATCGTGGATTTAGAGTCAGGATGTTCTGAATGTTGAGTGGTTAGATTTGTTACTTGCAAATGTAACCACACCCTGCTTTCCACAAATTATGACACGATGTTCTAAAATATATTATAAAGATGTTTGAATGTACCGTATTGCCCTAAAGTTGTCTTAGGCACTTACCTGATCGACCCAGATTCCAATTGCTCTTTGTTTTTAATTCTGCTTTTGTTAGATTTTTTTTATTATTCTTTTTAAATCAATGGAATCCATTGCTGCATCTGATGCTGGAAACCTGTCTTTCACAAACCATGTGCAAAATTCTTAGCTTTTCATTACATGCTCCAAATATATTGAAAAAGAAAAGTCCCAAAGATTTTTTTTAATGCCTCTGCAACTAATAGCCATAATAATCATGTTTACGTATTGTCCGTCCGTTTATCAAGTTTTTTTTTTTGTTTGTTTGTTTTTTTTGTTACCACGATAACTTGTGAACCTCTGAAGGAATTTCAACCAAACTTGGCAAAAGTATGGACTGCATGACAAAAATGAACCGATTTGATTTTGGTTTCGGCAGGTCAAAAGTCAAAGATCATGTGACCTTTAATTGAAAATCTTTGTTACTGCAATAACTTGTGAGCACTGAAAGGATGTCAACCGAACTTGGCTAAAGTATGGACTGTAATACAAAGATGAATTTATTTGATTTTGGGTTCAAAGGGCCTACGATCATGTGCCCTTTGAAAATCATTTTGCAGACAACTCGAGTTAGAAGTATCTCATGTTTAGATCAGCTCTTCCACTTATCTCTCTTTTTCTCTCTCGTGCCCCCTCGGTTAACCTTCACCTTCTCATGTGACCTTAAATTGAGAATAACTGAAACAGTGGGTTGATATATAATGTGGGCAGAGACATATCCATCGACACATTCGCCCACGCTGTTTTTGTTTGCTTTCTCTCACCTTCACCCTATGCTTTTCATCATGATTTTTTTTTTCTTCCAAGGGTTTACTTGAAATATAGAAACATTTTCTGAGCAACAGTTCAATTAAATCTCACCTCTTCTACAATTCGTTTCCTACATTAGAGTTGTCAGCGGAAGTCGTTTCTTAGGATTACAACATTGTTTGCCATGGTGGTTATAGACCAAGATGAGTCCTCGTAAGGAGAAATGGTTAAAAAAAAAACCCATGGGAGACAGGCATCACCACATCGCCCTCATTAATAAAATGTCTACAATTGGAATCGAGACCACCCAACTCATGAGTGTCCAGCTGCCACCTTGTATCCATAGGATGCAGCTGATATCCCTTCTCTAAAAAGGATAACCATAAGTTAGTCTTGTTGAATAATTTAGTATTGTTTTAGCAGTGCTGAGATATTAGATGATCCTTCATCCTCAGAAAAGTTCATGAGCAGCACCTGGTTGCTGTTTGCTTCATTCCTGGGAGCATGGCAAGCACTAGAGTGACAGTTTATAGTTTGGTCACAAATCAAACCTCGACTAGACAGCTCAAAGGTAAGTACATAACCTCTGAATTACCCTTAAGCTCTGTCCTTGGATAATTAAATTATGTCTCCTGATATTTGGCAGAGGGAAGCATGACAATAATTTCTCACCTTGACTTATCTTTGGATAATCTTATCTTTGGATAATGCCTGGTGTTGGCGCAGTGGTTAGGGCAGCGGCTTGGGACCCAAAAAGTCCTGAGTTCAAGCCCCGTTGGGCCACTGAATGTATATATGTATATGTGTATGTATATATATATATATATATGTATATGTATGGATATATATATATATATATATCCATACATATATATATATATATATATATATATATATATATATATATATATATATATATATATATATATATATATATATATTGTTGCGGTCTTCGCGCCCGCCGGCGTGCTGACGGCCACGTAACTCGAATCGCGGCACGTCGCCCACCGGACGGACAATCCAGTCGTGACCCTCTCGGACTAACGCCGGGAACCAGTCACGGGTGGACCTTTCGGTCTCACCGCGATCGAGCCAATCAGCCCCCGCGTGGGATAGGGTTGCTCGCCAAATTCGAACTACCTAAGTACCCACGCGGAGGGTAGACCGGGCGATCGCACCTCGCCGCAGGTCGACTTCGGACACGGGCCACTTAAGCGACCCGTTCCGTACTATCAGAATAACCGAGCGGTGTTATCGTCGACCTCGACGGTTCGATTAATTATCGGGCGTATTCAGCCCACTACCAACCCTTTACGTGAAGCAAGATGGGGGTTCAATGGGGAAAAAGACGAAGCGAAGCGGGAAACAGTTCAACAATAAAGCACATTTATTCGCGACACACGGGAAGCACACAAATACAATTCCACCAAATGCACACAAAAAAAAGAAAACACAATTCCATTTACACAAAAAGCAAACATAAAAGTGAAAACACAGTGCAGAGCTAATACCGACTACCGAGCACACGGCAACACTTATACAATTCTACTTCACAGACGGCGCCGACAACACATACCCAAAACCAAGGAAAAGAAATACCCTCAAGAATGAGGTAGGCCTGGGGCCGAGACCTGGTCGGGCCTACCCGTCTGGTGATGAGACGCGGAGCGGCGATGGCCCCGCAACCCGCGGGCCTCGTGGACAGTGCCTGGCAGGGGGTGGGAACGGGGCCCCCTTGGTCGCACTATCTCAGCGCGGGGGGAAACAGGAGGGGGGTTGCTGATGCTCGGGGCATAGAGGATCTTTATTATATGCGACGAGCGTCTCCACCTCGGCCAGGTCGCGCTGCCGGCCTCCCAGGGGTGCAGCTCCCTGCACGACGCGAGCACCCCCTCGTCCGCCCTCGCCGCCTCTCCACAGCTCGTCCCCTCCGTTCCGACTTCAACGCACACGACGAGCAGCTCCACCGCCCGCGAAGTCTTGACTCTCTGTTCCGACTCCTTCGCCTCGTTCCGACCTTTACTACTCGTTCTGCTGACTCCCTCGCCTCGTTCCGACTCCTTCGCCTCGTTCCGACTCCTTCGCCTCGTTCCGACTTTTACTACTCCTTTGACTGACGAACACCGTCCTTTTATCCCCCCGTAACTTCGCCTTTGACCCCCTCCCTTTGACCTTTCACCTCGCTCCCCATTGGCCCGAGAAAAAGTGGGCGTGAAGGCTTTTTGATCCACAAATTTGCATATATCGATCGCCCTGGGGTGGGGCCAATTCGCCCCTCGCTCACCGATTGGACGGCAAAAAGTGGGCGTGTGTCGTTTTCGATCCGTTTTTGAAGCAGAAAATCCGTGATTTTGTACACGCTGTTCAACGTGCGCCCTACACGAGTCCAGCATCGGTGCCCATGAGTGGCGCGAGATGACGGTGATGCGATGGTGGCGAGTTGTGACGGTAAAGGTCGTGGCGGTTGTGGTGAAGCGGTGGTTGTGGTCGGTGGTTGATGTTGTGGTTGTGATGGTGGCGATTGGTCCAAAATAAAGATAGTAAAAGAAAAACGGCTATCCTGAAGAGTCGCAGCACGTATAAATGACATGTATTCCCACTAGACAACGGGTTTGGGCCTAACTACACATGCACTTACCGAGATACCTCACCTAAGGGACCTGAATGGTGGTTTGCGAATCTGGTAACCACAACACTACCCCCTTCCCTTTTTACAGACTCGTCCCGAGTCGTCAAATTTTCGTGTGCCATCATGTGTAGTTTTCCCCTAGTACATTTTACCTACGGATCCCTGAGTGTGACATTCATGGTATTCGTGTCCCCAAAATAAATAACCTGACGGCTGCGTAACTATCTAAACAAACTCACTCATACGGACGACTTAAATAAAATTGCCGGCGCTAAGACATACATGCCGGGGGCGCACTCATATGTACAGTACATCTTACCTTAACTTACAAATTTTACACTAAACCATGGCCCAGGATCATTGAACTCTGCAAAAGAAAGCAGTTAGCAGGGAGCCAGGCTGCCCGCATGCAGTCTCTGACTCAAACAATGCAGGTGACAGGGAACGTGGCTGGCTGCTCACACGCAGTCCAAGGCCTTCCCTTTTGAACTGAACTCAGTGAACCACAACGGTGCATGGGCCGCACAAACGTAGTCTCCGTGCCAGCTCAAGTGGCACACGCAATGAGCACAACGAATGGATGCATGAACACAAACACGGTGCACGGGCCGCCACTGCAGGCCCGTGTTGTAGCTGCCAACAGGGCAGTTCTTGCAGCTTGCAAACTGTTGCCTTGCGGATCCTGGCGCACATGGAAATGAACAGGGGGGGGGGGAAAGCAAAAATTGAACGGGGCTGGTGAACGTGGGCAGTGGGCATGGCATGGCAAAGGTGGCAGGCAAACACAGCCCGCAGAAGAAGGCCGCTGCAGGCAAACACAGCCGGCAGAAGAAGGCCGCTGCAGGCAAACTCAGCCCGCAGAACCAGGCCGGCACAGGCCTCGAAGAAAAACAGCCAGCAGATGAACTGGCCGGCACAGGCCTTGCAGCACACAGCTGCCGATGAAGTTGGTCGGCCTCCGCCTTGAAGCAAAACACGGCCAGCCGATGAAGTTGGCCAGCCTTTGCCGTTCAATGGAGGTTGGTGGAGGGAGTGCGGTGGTGCTGGCCACTTGGAAGGCGGGCTCGGACCTACCTACCTGTCTCCCTCCCAACCTATCGCCTTTGCCTGTCACTGTACATACCCACTCCCTTAATTTGTCAAACCCCAATTTAGCCCCAACTTATTTTTTGTTGTTTTTATTTTTACTTCCCCACTATAAATCGTCCCCTAACCCCCTTTATCGTCCTTGTTCGGCTAACCTATTCTGTCACCTAGCCTACTCCCAACCCCTACGTTCCCTTCCCGGAGGGGAATAAGGGAGAGCTAACGTCCTGTGTCGAGGCCCAACGAAGCCTCAGAATGGCCTCCCCAGAGTTCGGCGATCTTAACACCAAGTGGGTCCAGCGGCCCACAACGACAGCGAGGGGATGGATGGTGCGGAGGGGTACATCTCCTAATCTACCCTAACCATTTACTCTTAAACTACCCCGGGGCTTTCAACAAGCGCCTCTCGCTTAAACTATTGGTTCTAACAACCCAGATTCCCGTCGCCTGTGTTGGTGTCCTTACAATTTCGGGCCTCGCCCCCCAATTTTCTCTCCGTGCCCTCACACGGTCTCCTGGCTGGGACACGTGGCTCCCTTTGGCAGGCACGACCCTCTGCCGAATCTCCCGCTATGGCACCCCGGGCACTACACTGCCTCCGAGCCTACCAGCTCCCTAACACCGGGGAGTGCCCCCCATGGCACCTCCCCTGAAACGCACACGTGGCAGGCCGGCCTCCCGGGCCCCTTTCCGAGGGTCACCCGTGCCCACTGCACTGCCCACGCGGCTAATGGCGCCCCGGGCCCCCGCACCAAGCAGGCGCACCCGTGCCCACTACTCTATCCCGGCCCCCATGGGCCCTTGGCCTACCGCGGCCGACTAGCCTGGTGCCCGGGGTACCCACTCAGCGATACTCACCTTTCGCAGCCACGCTCCCAAGCCTGTCAACAGGGCTCCTGCACCCCTCCAAATGGGTCTCGAGCCTACTTTCCCACCAACAGCAAAACGACCTCCATTTTTCAATTTGACTAACCCCCTAACTCACTCTACACTGACCCCGGGGTCCCTTGGGCAGGAGTCACTCCTCCCCCCAATCACTCATCGCACCATGCATTCCCCATTCACTCCACACACACAGACCCGCTGGCCTCACTCACTCACCATGTACTCACCTCACAACTCACCAACTCTTCAACACACACACCGCTGAACTCTGCCATCCTTCTAACTGCACCCCCTAACTAACTCGTGCTCCCACGTCGTCCCTTAAACTATAGCACGTTCCTTTTAACACTACGTAGCTAAGCTACGTCCCCACTACACATTCATAAGTCTGTCCATGTCTCAAATAATTCATTTTATTTCCCAACCTAAATCTGGCTACAATCCCTCTAACTAATCCATTCCACGGACTCCATGAGGACTTACCCCTGCCCCATGGAGTCGGTCTAACTAAGCTAACCCTTCCCCCTAACTAGTTTCCATCCTGTGCCCAGGTAAGGGGGTCTTTCACCCCTTGCCCAGGAATCCTGTACACCCGAAAGTGAGGCTTGTTTTTCCCTTTTTTTTTTTTTCATGCCCAGCACCTGCGCGGCAACTCAGAGCTCGCGCACTTTGCACCTGCCCGTGACGTCATGCAGCTGCACGTGTTCCTCGTCCCTCCTTGGACGGGACCATCCGGCAGAGATACCCCTCCTGCCGGATTCCAACCCCACGTGCAGCCATGACGTCACCGTGCGCATAAAAAAAAAACACACAAGCCACACGTCTCGAGGGGTTCCCCACGCGAACACATGTGCTTTGCCCGTTGGAGCTTAACACGCACGATCGCGTGGAGAACCCGTCCGGTCCAAATCCGTTTACCTGCCTAAACTTTGTCCGTCCGCGGGATCGGCAAATCCACCGCGTGCGTTTCCGGACCGGGACTTCACTCTCGCAAGCGAGCACGTGGTGGTCTCGTGCGTTGCACAGCATGAACCGCGTGCTCATTGCTGGGTGAACCCGGCACGGTCCGCGAAACAACTGCAGCCGCTACTCGGCTTTCTCTCCTCTGTCGCCGTCGTCGTCTCCATTCCACACACGCATACCTGCGTGTTACGACGCACACAGTCCACTCAATCACATTCACACCGGGAGACGCGGCTGCGTGCTCCCGCATGCCAACCGACATCTCCCTCTCATACCGCTCTCTCACACACACGGTCTCCCTTGCACACAGCGACCTTGCACACGGCCGTTCACTCACGCGTGCCTCACTACTCACACAAACCATACTACTCACACATGGTGCTCCATTCACTCGCGCGGGGGAACTCACCCGCGGTGCCTCACCCACACACGCGAGGGCACTCAACCGCTGTGCCTCATCCACACACCGTGCCTCATCCACACACGGTTCCTCACCCACACACGCGGGGGCACTAACCCGCGGTGCCTCATCCACACTGGCCGTTTCACTCACACACACGGCCTCTTCCACACACGGTGCCTCATCCACACACGGCGTGCTGGGAAGCACGTACTCTGGCACCATCGCCACCACACCACTCACACACGGGGTCGCTTCCACACACGGGGACGCACTCACACCTTGCACCACACACACAGGGACAACCATACTGGGGATTCGTGTTCCCACAAGGGTCTCCGGGGCCTCTATACCCCCCCAAGCTCTCCGTGCACCCGTCCACAGCACCCGTCCCCTCAACCTCGCAAAACACGACCGAACTCACCTGGTCGTGACTCACCTCAAGGGGGCATACTCCCTCCCCTCGTTCCTGGAGGAGGCCATCCCGCTGCTCGCACCGGGTCCCTACACGCTCCGCGAGCTCACCCCCATTATCCTCCACTACCTCCGTGTGTGTGTGTGCGTCACTTACCCCGTCTTCATCGTGTAGTCTTCCCTCTATCGTTCCCATCTCCCGTGTCTCTGCCAACTCTTCACCCTTTACCTCCCTTGTCTCAACTATTATTTTTTCCTTTGTCGTCACCTCGTGTCTCGTCTCACACGTTTTGGTCTCCCCATTTAATTTTTCCCTTTCGGTCATCGTCACGACCCTCGCCCAACACGTTCCACGAATTATTTTTTCACCCGCCTCCACCGCGGGCCTCTCAGCCGTTGCACCCCCACCCAGCTCGTTTGCTCCCACACGTGAAGTCGCCATTCCCAGCTCCCTGGTCACGGCCTTCATGCCCGCCTGCAGGCATCGGCCCATGTTCTGCGTCTCACCCCGCAGCTCTTTCATTTCTTCCTTCATGTTTGCTTCCATTCCGTTTATTTGCTTGTTCATTTCGTTTTTCATTTCATTTGTATTTGTATCCATCTTCTCGTTCATGCCTTTCATTTCGTTTTTCATTTCATTTGTGTTTGCATCCATTTTTTGTGTATTCGCATCCATCTTTTCGTTCATTGCCGCCAGCATGGCGCATAGCTGGGCCATGTTGGATGCACTCAGCTGAGCAGTTTCGGCAAGGGTTGGGGAAGGGTTTTGGTGGAGAGGGGGGGGGGGAGGTGTCATACGCCGCGGCCGCACCCACCTCGGGCCCTGGGTTCAGTTGGGCGAGTCCGTGTTCCTGCACAATCAACATTTCCTGCTCGGGGATTCCATCCTGGACCATGGACTCTACATTATTACACATATACATTTCTAATACCCCCGGCTCCCGCTCGCCTTGAGACGCCATCTTGCTTCTCGTGAAGGGTTAATTTGCTCGCTCGTAATTTGGAGGGAATCGGGGGTCGCTTCTCTCACCCCTGGACCGATTCCCATGAATTTAGCCGGAGACAGGACAGCCCGTTTTCCTGTTCTCCGATACCAGTGCCGCGAGGAGGGCGATGAATTTGTATCGCACGACCTGACACCAGTGTTGCGGTCTTCGCGCCCGCCGGCGTGCTGACGGCCACGTAACTCGAATCGCGGCACGTCGCCCACCGGACGGACAATCCAGTCGTGACCCTCTCGGACTAACGCCGGGAACCAGTCACGGGTGGACCTTTCGGTCTCACCGCGATCGAGCCAATCAG
>NC_140962.1:130052669-130082669 GCF_056783735.1 Eptatretus burgeri
ACATTTTCTAATTTCGAATTGCTGCCTAATAATTTTGTTTTACATGTTTTGGATGGCATTGACCTTGACTTGACTAATTTTGACCAGATTTTATGCACAAAAACTACACGTAAACAAAAAATAAGCAGTGTAAGTTTCAATGTGATATCTTGATAAATTACTGAGCTTTGGCAAGAACAACATTACAAAAATATCCCATTTGATTAAAATGGTGGTGAAATTGTTGTCATGGACACCATTTTCTCATTGCTACATGAGACCTTCCTCTCCCGTGTGGTACTTGCCTCTTGCCAAGTGAAGCCAGCCTCTTTTCCACATTGGACTTGCCTCTTTTCCATGTGGGATTTTCCTCTTTGCCAAGTGGGACTTTCCTCTTTGCCATGTGGGACTTTCGTCTTTGCCATGTGGGACTTGCCTCTTTGCCACGTGAGACTTGCCACATGAGACATTCCTCTTTGCCATGTGGGACTTGTCTCTTTTCCACGTGTGACTTGTCTCTTTGCCACGTTGGACTTTTCTCTTTGCCACGTGGGACTTTCCTCTTTGCCAAGTGGGACTTTCCTCTTTGCCAGGTGGGACTTTCCTCTTTGCCAGGTGGGACTTTCCTCTTTGCCAGGTGGGACTTGCCTCTTTGCCAGGTGGGACTTGCCTCTTTGCCAGGTGGGACTTGCCTCTTTGCCAGGTGGGACTTGCCTCTTTGCCAGGTGGGACTTGCCTCTTTGCCAGGTGGGACTTGCCTCTTTGCCAGGTGGGACTTGCCTCTTTTCAACGTGAGACTTGCCTCTTTGCCACGTGTGACTTGCCTCTTTGCCACGTGTGACTTGCCTCTTTGCCACGTGGGACTTGCCTCTTTGCCACATGGGACTTGCCTCTTTGCCAGGAGGGACTTGCCTCTTTGCCAGGTGGGACTTGCCTCTTTTCCACGTGTCACTTGTCTCTTTGCCACGTTGGACTTTTCTCTTTGCCACGTGGGACTTTCCTCTTTGGCAGGTGGGACTTTCCTCTTTTCAACATGAGACTTGCCTCTTTCCATCGTGGGACTTTCCTCTTTGCCATGTGGGACTTGCCTCTTTGCCAGGTGGGACTTGCCTCTTTGCCAGGTGGGACTTTCCTCTTTGCCATGTGGGACTTTCCTCTTTGCCATGTGGGACTTTCCTCTTTGCCACGTGTGACTTGCCTCTTTGCCACGTGTGACTTGCCTCTTTGCCACGTGGGACTTTCCTCTTTGCCACGTGGGACTTGCCACATGGGAATTTCCTCTTTGCCACGTGGGACTTTCCTCTTTGCCAGGTGTGAGTTTCCTCTTTTCTACGTGGGACTTGCCTCTTTGCCATGTGGGACTTGCCTCTTTTCCACGTGGTACTTGCCTCTTTTCCACATGTGACTTGCCTCTTTGCCACGTGGGATTTTCCTCTTTGCCACATGGGACTTTCCTCTTTGCCACGTGGGACTTTCCTCTTTGCCTCGTGGGACTTTCCTCTTTGCCACGTCGGACTTGTCTCTTTGCCAGGTGGGTCTTGCCTCTTTGCCAGGTGGGACTTGCTCTTTGCCACGAGGGCTTTTCCTCTCTGCCAGGTGAGACTTGCCTCTTTTTCCACGTGTGACTTGCCTCTTTTTCCACGTGTGACTTGCCTCTTTTTCCACGTGTGACTTGCCTCTTTGCCACGTGGGTCTTGCCTCTTTGCCAGGTGGGACTTGCTCTTTGCCACGAGGGCTTTTCCTCTCTGCCAGGTGTGACTTTCCTCTTTGCCACGTGGGACTTTCCTCTTTGCCACGTGGGACTTGCCTCTTTGCCACGTGGGACTTGCCTCTTTGCCACGTGGGACTTGCCTCTTTGCCACGTGGGACTTGCCTCTTTGCCACGTGGGACTTGCCTCTTTGCCACGTGGGACTTGCCTCTTTGCCACGTGGGACTTGCCTCTTTGCCACGTGGGACTTGCCTCTTTGCCAGGTGGGACTTTCCTCTTTGCCACGTGGGACTTTCCTCTTTGCCACGTGGGACTTTCCTCTTTGCCACGTGGGACTTTCCTCTTTGCCACGTGGGACTTGTCTCTTTGCCAGGTGGGTCTTGCCTCTTTGCCAGGTGGGACTTGCCTCTTTGCCACGTGGGACTTTCCTCTTTGCCACGTGGGACTTTCCTCTTTGCCACGTGGGACTTTCCTCTTTGCCACGTGGGACTTGTCTCTTTGCCAGGTGGGTCTTGCCTCTTTGCCAGGTGGGACTTGCCTCTTTGCCACGAGGGCTTTTCCTCTCTGCCAGGTGAGACTTTCCTCTTTTCCACGTGGGACTTGCCTCTTTGCCACTTGGGACTTGCCTCTCTGCCAGGTGGGACTTTCCTCTTTGCCAGGTGGGACTTTCCTCTTTGCCACGTGGGACTTTCCTCTTTGCCACGTGGGACTTGCCTCTTTGCCACGTGGGACTTGCCTCTTTGCCACGTGGGACTTGCCTCTTTGCCACGTGGGACTTGCCTCTTTGCCACGTGGAACTTTCCTCTTTGCCACGTGGGACTTTCCTCTTTGCCAGGTGGGTCTTGCCTCTTTGCCAGTTGGGACTTGCCTCTTTGCCACGAGGGCTTTTCCTCTCTGCCAGGTGAGACTTGCCTCTTTTTCCATGTGTGACTTGCCTCTTTTCCACGTGGGACTTGCCTCTTTGCCACTTGGGACTTGCCTCTCTGCCAGGTGGGACTTTCCTCTTTGCCAGGTGGGACTTTCCTCTTTGCCACGTGGGACTTTCCTCTTTGCCACGTGGGACTTTCCTCTTTGCCACGTGGGACTTTCCTCTTTGCCACGTGGGACTTTCCTCTTTGCCACGTGGGACTTTCCTCTTTGCCACGTGGGACTTGCCTCTTTGCCACGTGGGACTTGCCTCTTTGCCACGTGGGACTTGCCTCTTTGCCACGTGGGACTTGCCTCTTTGCCAGGTGGGACTTGCCTCTTTGCCACGTGGGACTTGCCTCTTTGCCAGGTGGGACTTGCCTCTTTGCCAGGTGGGATTTGCCTCTTTGCCACGTGGAACTTTCCTCTTTGCCATGTGGGACTTTCCTCTTTGCCATGTGGGACTTGCCTCTTTGCCAGGTGGGACTTGCCTCTTTGGCAGGTGGGACTTGCCTCTTTGCCATGAGGGACTTTCCTCTTTGCCAGGTGGGACTTGCCTCTTTGCCACGCTTGACTTGCCACTTTGACAGGTTGGACTTTCCTCTTTGCCAGGTGGGACTTGCCTCTTTGCCACGCTTGATTTGCCACTTTGCCAAATGGGACTTGCCTCTTTGCCACGTGAGACTTGCCTCTTTTCCATGTGGGACTTTCCTCTTTGCCAGGTGGGACTTGCCTCTTTGCCATGTGGGACTTTCCTCTTTGACAGGTTGGACTTTCCTCTTTGCCAGGTGGGACTTGCCTCTTTGCCAGGTGGGACTTGCCTCCTTTGCCACGTGGGACTTGCCTCTTTGTCACGTGTGACTTGCCTCTTTGCCACGTGTGACTTTCCTCTTTGCCAGGTGGGACTTGCCTCTTTGCCACGTGGGACTTGCCTCTTTGCCACGTGGGACTTTCCTCTTTGCCACGTGGGACTTGCCTCTTTGCCACGTGGGACTTGCCTCTTTGCCACGTGGGACTTGCCTCTTTGCCACGTGGGACTTGCCTCTTTGCCACGTGGGACTTGCCTCTTTGCCAGGTGGGACTTGCCTCTTTGCCTCGTGAGACTTGCCTCTTTGCCACGTGGGACTTGCCTCTTTGCCACGTGGGACTTGCCTCTTTGCCACGTGGGACTTTCCTCTTTGCCAGGTGGGTCTTGCCTCTTTGCCAGGTGGGACTTGCCTCTTTGCCACGAGGGCTTTTCCTCTCCGCCAGGTGAGACTTGCCTCTTTTTCCATGTGTGACTTGCCTCTTTTCCACGTGGGACTTGCCTCTCTGCCAGGTGGGACTTTCCTCTTTGCCAGGTGGGACTTTCCTCTTTGCCACGTGGGACTTTCCTCTTTGCCACGTGGGACTTGCCTCTTTGCCACGTGGGACTTGCCTCTTTGCCACGTGGGACTTGCCTCTTTGCCACGTGGGACTTTCCTCTTTGCCACGTGGGACTTGCCTCTTTGCCACGTGGGACTTGCCTCTTTGCCACGTGGGACTTGCCTCTTTGCCACGTGGGACTTGCCTCTTTGCCACGTGGGACTTGCCTCTTTGCCACGTGGGACTTGCCTCTTTGCCACGTGGGACTTGCCTCTTTGCCACGTGGGACTTGCCTCTTTGCCACGTGGGACTTGCCTCTTTGCCACGTGGGACTTGCCTCTTTGCCACGTGGAACTTTCCTCTTTGCCAGGTGGGACTTGCCTCTTTGCCACGTGGGACTTGCCTCTTTGCCACGTGGGACTTGCCTCTTTGCCACGTGGAACTTTCCTCTTTGCCACGTGGGACTTTCCTCTTTGCCATGTGGGACTTGCCTCTTTGCCAGGTGGGACTTGCCTCTTTGCCAGGTGGGACTTGCCTCTTTGCCATGAGGGACTTGCCTCTTTGCCACGCTTGACTTGCCACTTTGCCACATGGGACTTGCCTCTTTGCCACGTGAGACTTGCCTCTTTTCCATGTGGGACTTTCCTCTTTGCCAGGTGGGACTTGCCTCTTTGCCATGTGGGACTTTCCTCTTTGACAGGTTGGACTTTCCTCTTTGCCAGGTGGGACTTTCCTCTTTGCCATGTGGGACTTGCCTCTTTGCCAGGTGGGACTTGCCTCTTTGCCAGGTGGGACTTGCCTCTTTTCCACGTGGTACTTGCCTCTTTTCCACATGTGACTTGCCTCTTTGCCACGTGGGATTTTCCTCTTTGCCACGTGGGACTTTCCTCTTTGCCACGTGGGACTTTCCTCTTTGCCTCGTGGGACTTTCCTCTTTGCCTCGTGGGACTTTCCTCTTTGCCACGTCGGACTTGTCTCTTTGCCAGGTGGGTCTTGCCTCTTTGCCAGGTGGGACTTGCCTCTTTTTCCACGTGTGACTTGCCTCTTTTTCCACGTGTGACTTGCCTCTTTTCCACGTGGGACTTGCCTCTTTGCCACGTGGGACTTGCCTCTTTGCCACGTGGGACTTGCCTCTTTGCCAGGTGGGACTTGCCTCTTTGCCACGTGGGACTTGCCTCTTTGCCACGTGGGACTTGCCTCTTTGCCACGTGGGACTTGCCTCTTTGCCACGTGGGACTTGCCTCTTTGCCAGGTGGGACTTGCCTCTGCGCCACGTGGGACTTGCCTCTTTGCCACGTGGAACTTTCCTCTTTGCCACGTGGAACTTTCCTCTTTGCCACGTGGGACTTTCCTCTTTGCCATGTGGGACTTGCCTCTTTGCAAGGTGGGACTTGCCTCTTTGCCAGGTGGGACTTGCCTCTTTGCCATGAGGGACTTTCCTCTTTGCCAGGTGGGACTTGCCTCTTTGCCACGCTTGACTTGCCACTTTGCCACATGGGACTTGCCTCTTTGCCACGTGAGACTTGCCTCTTTTCCATGTGGGACTTTCCTCTTTGCCAGGTGGGACTTGCCTCTTTGCCATGTGGGACTTTCCTCTTTGACAGGTTGGACTTTCCTCTTTGCCAGGTGGGACTTGCCTCTTTTCCACGCTTGATTTGCCACTTTGCCAAATGGGACTTGCCTCTTTGCCACGTGAGACTTGCCTCTTTGCCACGTGAGACTTGCCTCTTTTCCATGTGGGACTTGCCTCTTTGCCATGTGGGACTTTCCTCTTTGACAGGTTGGACTTTCCTCTTTGACAGGTTGGACTTTCCTCTTTGCCAGGTGGGACTTGCCTCTTTGCCAGGTGGGACTTGCCTCCTTTGCCACGTGGGACTTGCCTCTTTGTCACGTGTGACTTGCCTCTTTGCCACGTGTGACTTTCCTCTGCCAGGTGGGACTTGCCTCTTTGCCACGTGGGACTTGCCTCTTTGCCAGGTGGGACTTTCCTCTTTGCCATGTGGGACTTGCCTCTTTGCCAGGTGGGACTTGCCTCTTTGCCAGGTGGGACTTGCCTCTTTGCCAGGTGGGACTTGCCTCCTTTGCCACGTGGGACTTGCCTCCTTTGCCACGTGTGACTTGCCTCTTTGCCACGTGTGACTTTCCTCTGCCAGGTGGGACTTGCCTCTTTGCCAGGTGGGACTTTCCTCTTTGCCATGTGGGACTTTCCTCTTTGCCATGTGGGACTTTCCTCTTTGCCATGTGTGACTTGCCTCTTTGCCACGTGGGACTTTCCTCTTTGCCAGGTGTGAGTTTCCTCTTTTCTACGTGGGACTTGCCTCTTTGCCACGTGGGACTTGCCTCTTTTCCACGTGGGACTTGCATCTTTTCCACATGGGACTTGCCTCTTTTCCACATGTGACTTGCCTCTTTGCCACGTGGGATTTTCCTCTTTGCCACGTGGGACTTGTCTATTTGCCACAGAGTTTATGGGGTCCACAAGTGCTTGGGGTCCAAAGGTGTCTTATGGGTTTGAATGATCGAAAGGATCCCAGCAGTCTGAAGGGTATTAAGGGTTTTAAAGGATCTTGGGTCTTTAGGTTCTTACAGGTCTTTCACGTCTTACTGGTCTTTTGGGTTTTAAATGTTTGAGAGGGTCTTAGGGATCTAAGGGGTGTAAAGGTTTAAAGAGTCTTCAAAGGTCCAATTGGTACAAAAGGTATGAAATGGTCAAAAAGGGTCAAAAAGGTCGAAGGGGTCCAGAAGGCGAAAGGGCTGTACAGATCTACATGTCTGAAAAGTATGTTCCAATCGTTCAAAATTAATAAACGTCGTCAAGGTACAATAATAAATAATTACTAGACGTACTCACGGTCCAACTCACGTTCAAACAGAATGTAGTTAATAGATATACAGGGGTCCACCTAGACGAGGTTTCACCGTCCGCCTGTGTTTTTTTCAGTTTTATGTACTGTCCAGTATATACAGGTGGTGGACAAAAATAGAAACAACTTGGTAAATGAGCGACACCAAGTACATTGAAAGCTATGGCTTCCATACAGGTGTGGCAAAGGTGTTAGTTCAGCAAATACCATCCCAGCATGTTCGAGTCATGTTTGAAAATGCTGCACATGCGTAGGGTCGATAATTATGGCTGGCGTGGTTGTAAGAGGAGACCTCAGTGACTTTGAAAGAGGGGTGATTGTTGGTGTTTTTGGCAGGAGCTTCAACAATAGACAGCTCAACTCTGATATTTCATGAGCTGGAGTGTCGAAGGTGTTGTCGGCATGGAGCATCATCAGCAAAGGACAACAGTGGGTGGCAGCATACACTCGATGATCGTAATATCCCTGAATTAATTTGAAGTGCAAGGCAAAGCAGGTGAGTAACAGCAGATCAATTGACTGTAAATTTCAATCTGGAGCACAAACAGACAGTTTCATCAAAACCGGTCCGCCGAGAACTCCACAGAGCGGGATACCATAGTCGGGTTGCAGTGCATAAACCGCTCATCACATCTAGCAATGAACGTTTGCGAGTCCAGTGGTGCATATATCACAGGCAATCGACTCCTGAACAGTGGAGAAATGTGTTAACATGATGAATCATCCTTCACCATGTTCTCACAAACAGATGAGTGCATGTGTGGTGCCAACCTTCAGAACAATACAACCTTGAGTGCTTGGTTTCAACAGTGAAGGGTTCTGGTGGTTCTGCATTGTTGTGGGGCACATTTTCGTGTCATCGTTTGGGTGCAGTCATTTTCTGAGAAGACAAGCTCAATGCCAATCGCTACTTAATGGTACTGACTGATCATCTTCACCCCGTGTTGCAGCATTTCTTTCCTGCCGGGAGGGGTGTATTCCAGGTTGACAATGCCCCCATCCACAGAGCAGGTGTGGTCGGTCACTCAGTGGTTTGAGGAGCATGACACTGATGTTATCCATATATCATGGCCTTATCAGTCACCAGATTTGAACGCAATCGAGCATTTATGGGATTTCTCCAAGATACATAAGCAGGGTCCAATGGACCCGGCCAATTTTTTTCTTTTTTTTTGCAATAACTTCTTTGTTTCAATTTGAATTTGCATGCCCTTTCATGTGTCCCTCAAGTCTAATTTTTACAACATTTCTGTGGTGTGATTTTTTTTTGATTCCGTTCAGTTTTAACAGGAATAATTTCTTTACATTTAATAAAAACGCTACCCTAAGACTGCATGGTTCAGGTCCAATGGACCCGTCGTATTTTGCGTTGTATCCTTTGTAATTTGCACTTGACACATTCCTTTCAAGGTTCATCATCTCCGGGGGAACGTTCTGAGTCATTTGTGAAGTATTCAAGATATTTTGAAATCTTCAATGTGCTTTCACCATCTTGTTTTCTCACGTACTTCCTGAGTTTTTTTTTTCTTCTCAACTTCGTGTTCATTTTTACAATCTTTCAATTCGGATCAGCGATTAGATTTTTTTGAACAAAGATAAGTGTTTTATTTTTTACTTCACATGATATTTTTTTAATAGACTTGAGTGCAAGAAGTACTTTTGTCACAAAATAACACTTTTGAGATATTGAGGATCAAAGTTTTCAAAACATGCTGCAGATACTTTTTTTAAAGGTGGCCTACGATGGAGCCTGTTGCTGGTTCCAGGGCCTATACAGAGCAGACAAACCCTTTTTTGTGGAAAAAATAATCTTTTATTACGAAGAAAACGAGAAAATTAGTTTTGGACTTAAGTACTTTTTGTGGCTAAATACCTGGACTTAGGTACTTTTTGCGACAAAATGGCTGGACTTGGGTCCTTTTAACACACAAAGCCCTTTATTGCTCATTTTTGATTGCCAAACAGTCATTTTTGCTATGTCTCCTTGCCTTTCGAGGTTTAATTTTATGCAGAAATACTCAGTTAACTACAATATTTCCCAGTTAAGTCCAAAATGACTCAGTTAAATCGGAAATTAATGTCCGAAATAAAAGAAAACCGAACTTTGGTGCCAGTTGTCTTTCACATCACAAGTCCCTCATTCAGCAAAGTCCTCCTGCTCAGAAAGTTTGCATCAAAATCATACCAGATCGGAAATATTACAACAAAGTCAACTCTTAAGAGTATAAAA
This sequence comes from Eptatretus burgeri, assembly GCF_056783735.1. NCBI lineage: Eukaryota > Metazoa > Chordata > Myxini > Myxiniformes > Myxinidae > Eptatretus > Eptatretus burgeri. Next base: position 130,061,702 of record NC_140962.1, read on the forward strand.
ATACCATGGCCACCTTTATGAGGGCTCAAAAGCTGATGACGAATGTAGTGCCTTTTTCAGTACCAGCAAAGTATTATGCATAGAAACTACATACCTAATGCTTTGGCATCCTTCATTCTCTTTCTAGCCCAGTCTCCAGGGTTTATTTTACGTTTTTTGCCCCTGTCATGCCTGTTATCAGGGTTATCCTCATTCACACCATGCTGTCCAGCCTCCATGGTCGCCATTTTCATAGCTTGTCACGTGACACATACTAGCATTTTGATTGGACAGTCATGGACTTACGAACTTCTTGCTCAAATATTATGGACTTGGGTAATCCTTGCACGACATTTTAGTGAATTCAACAATGACCATATACCAATATACAGGACTTGAGTACTTATTTTTGGAATTTTTTGGTATCAAATGATACTCTGGCCATTATAGATTATAGTACTAGTGCCAGCTCATTTTCTTTCAAAAATGTGACTTAAGTGCTTCTTGCACCCAGGTTGTCAATTTATGAATTATTTTCTTCCAAGGAAATATCACGTGATCTGTGAGGTGCATCTTCCGCCTTTTGAGAGTGCTATGCATACCTCTCCTGCATCCCCATTCATCGACATTGTTTTGTGATTTATTGTTGGTATTTTCCCATTTTGAAATAATTTACCACCGTGTTTCTCCCTTTGACGAAGGTGTTTATTTTTAGTCTCATTGTTTCATGCGGTTTTATAAGGTTTATTCATTTTATCGATAAAGCATCTAATCGATATGTATTTAGTCATTGCATTGACGTTATTTCAACAACTCGAATGGTTTTGGTCTCCATGTAAAGATGATTGGTTGGATGTAGGAAAAACATCTCAAATGTTGATATGATGTCATGTTCGCATCCAAGACGTCTTGAATGATTGAAATGTTCAAAATCCGGGAATGTAGGCTTATCCATTAATTATTTCTCCACAGTATTTACTATGTTTTCCACAGTATTTACTATGTTTTCCACAGTATTTACTATTTTCCCACAGTATTTTACTATGTTTTTCCACAGTATTTACTATGTTTTCCACAGTATTTACTATGTTTTCACACAGTATTTTACTGTTTTTCCACAGTATTTACTGTTTTTCCACAGTATTTAATGTTTTCCACAGTATTTACTATGTTTTCACACAGTATTTTACTATGTTTTTCCATCATATTTACTATGTTTCCCACAGTATTTACTATGTTTTTCCACAGTATTTTACTATGTTTTTCCACAGTATTTACTATGTTTTCCCACAGTATTTTACTATGTTTTTCCACAGTATTTACTGTTTTTCCACAGTATTTTACTATGTTTTTTCCACAGTATTTACTGTTTTTCCACAGTAATTACTGTTTTCCCACAGTATTTTACTATGTTTTCCCACAGTATTTACTATGTTTTTCCACAGTATTTTACTATGTTTTTCCACAGTATTTAATATGTTTTCCCACAGTATTTTACTCTGTTTTCCCACAGTATTTTACTATGTTTTTCCACAGTATTTACTATGTTTTTCCATAGTATTTACTATTTTTCCATTGTATTTACGATGTTTTCCCACAGTATTTTACTATATTTTTCCACAGTATTTACTGTTTTTCCACAGTAATTACTGTTTTCCCACAGTATTTTACTATGTTTTCCCACAGTATTTACTATGTTTTTCCACAGTATTTTACTATGTTTTTCCACAGTATTTACTGTTTTTCCACAGTATTTTACTATATTTTTTCACAGTATTTACTATGTTTTTCCACAATATTTTACTGTTTTTCCACAGTATTTACTATGTTTTCCCACAGTATTTTACTCTGTTTTCCCACAGTATTTTACTATGTTTTCCCACAGTATTTACTGTTTTTCCACAGTAATTACTGTTTTCCCACAGTATTTTACTATGTTTTCCCACAGTATTTACTATGTTTTTCCACAGTATTTAATATGTTTTCCCACAGTATTTACTCTGTTTTCCCACAGTATTTTACTATGTTTTCCCACAGTATTTACTGTTTTTCCACAGTATTTTACTATATTTTTCCACAGTATTTACTGTTTTTCCACAGTAATTACTGTTTTCCCACAGTATTTTACTATGTTTTCCCACAGTATTTACTATGTTTTTCCACAGTATTTTACTATGTTTTTCCACAGTATTTACTGTTATTTCACAGTATTTTACTATATTTTTCCACAGTATTTACTATGTTTTTCCACAGTATTTTACTGTTTTTCCACAGTATTTACTATGTTTTCCCACAGTATTTTACTCTATTTTCTCACAGTATTTTACTATGTTTTTCCATAGTATTTACTATTTTTCCATAGTATTTACTATGTTTTCCACAGTATTTACTGTTTTTCCACAGTATTTTACTATATTTTTCCACAGTATTTACTGTTTTTCCACAGTAATTACTGTTTTCCCACAGTATTTTACTATGTTTTCCCACAGTATTTACTATGTATTTCCACAGTATTTTACTATGTTTTTCCAAAGTATTTACTGTTTTTCCACAGTATTTTACTATATTTTTCCACAGTATTTACTATGTCTTCCACAGTAATTACTGTTTTCCCACAGTATTTTACTATGTTTTCCCACAGTATTTACTATGTTTTTCCACAGTATTTACTGTTTTTCCACAGTATTTTACTATGTTTTCCACAGTAATTACTGTTTTTCCACAGTAATTACTGTTTTCCCACAGTATTTACTATGTTTTTCCACAGTATTTACTATGTTTTTCCACAGTATTTTACTATGTTTTCCCACAGTATTTTACGATATTTTTCCACAGTATTTACTGTTTTTCCACAGTAATTACTGTTTTCCCACAGTATTTTACTATGTTTTCCCACAGTATTTACTATGTTTTTCCACAGTATTTACTGTTTTTCCACAGTATTTACTATGTTTTCCCACAGTATTTACTATGTTTTTCCACAGTATTTACTGTTTTTCCACAGTATTTTACTATGTTTTTCCACAGTATTTTACTGTTTTTCCACAGTACTTTACTATGTTTTCCCACATTATTTTACTATGTTTTCCCCCAGTATTTTACTATGTTTTCCCACAGTATTTTACAATGTTTTTCCACAGTATTTACTGTGGAAAAATATTTACTATGATTTTCCACAGTATTTTACTGTTTTTTCACAGTATTTACTGTTTTTCCACAGTATTTTACTATGTTTTTCCACAGTATTTTACTGTTTTTCCATAGTATTTACAATGTTTTTCCACAGTATTTACTGTTTTTCCACAGTATTTACTATGTTTTTCCACAGTATTTACTGTTTTTCCACAGTATTTTACTTTGCTTCCTTTCCTGGTCTGTTGAGGGAAAGTCAAAAAAATCAGTGAATCGACATTTTCTGAGCAAAAAAGTCTTTTTAAGCAAATACTACAATCCAAGCCGCAACTTTGTATAAGGGAAAGAAAAAGAAATAATATTTTTTTTAAAAACAGTACAAATATAAATAAATAAATAAATAAATACATAAACATTGCTTTATTTGGTTTTCTTCAAATAACAAGATCAAATTTTTTTTGTTGTTGTTGCAAATATCGTCCGTGAGCTAAAACATTGCACAGGGTGTCCCAAAAGTCTCCATACATAGGGAAAATTAACACTTACAGCAAAATGTCTCCCGAAATTCTTCATACATAGCTTATATCTTATTTTTTTCAGATTATCTTCAAGAAGGATTATCTTGAAGATTATCTTGAAAAACTCCAGTTCTGGGTTTGGAGGGGTTGGCAGGTCTCCTTCGAGACTCCCTGCTGACGATCTCAAAGTTAAGTTTCCAGTCGTTATCTGTCCCGTTTTAACTGTTTATTTTCTCACCTACATGCTACTGTGTGTTCCTAGTTCGGTTTTGTTTCAAAAATCGTGCTATTTTGTGAGATTTCATCGAACTCGTCTTACTGGGTGCTTGAGGCCTATCCTTGAGGCTTGAGGCCTACCCTTTGTTCCCCTAGGTGTATGATCATGTTTATTTGTTTTTACTCCCCATTATCTTCAATTTCTATCTTTCCCACTTTCTTGACGCCCCCCATCCCTCCCAACTAATCACTCTATTTCTTGTCTTAAATCAAAAAATTAAAAAAAAAAACCGCGACCTTTCTCTGATTCTTCTTCTTCTTCTTCATCTTCTTCTTCTTCTTCATCGCCTCTTCTTCCTCGATTTTTTTTTTTCTACAACACTTCCATGACCTAATCTGTTGAAAACTCTCTCAAACATTAATAAAAATAACAAAAACGATCTCTTATAATGCTTCATCTTCCTCTTTCACACATGTGGTTATTTTTACTGTATCATAATGCACTACTCTTCTGCTATTTAAACAGACTGCTCTCAATTAGACCTTTCCTTCATACCTTGCCTAAAAATCCAACTGTTACAGCGTTTCTTCTCTCCATTCTCTGAATTCGCCTTTATTGCATCCCTCAAGAAATGTGTTTAATCGCACAACTGACCTAAAACTTTTTAAAACCGCAGTTTGCTATGAATGTTCGCTTTCCATCAACCATTCTTTTTTTCCAACTTCAGTGCCAACTCACCCCTCTCACCCCTCACTCTCAAAGCAACTATCCCACTCTTCGCCCTCCAAGCCTCCCAATCACCTCTCTCAAAAACTCCCCCCTCACCTTTCTCCCACCATTCATCCCCCTCACTCATCCTTCCCAAAGTTGCCCCCCCTCTCAACCACAAAGCTGCATCCTTCCACTGCCCTCTCACCTCCATCTCTTCACTCCACCTTCTCAAATCCTCAACTGCCTTCTTCCCCCTCTCTTGTCCCCCCTCTCCCCCAGCACCACAGAGCCTTTTCTCCTCCTCATTCGGCCCCCTCCCTGAGCTATTCTGCAATCCCCCACTCTCTTTCAACAACCCTCCTTACCTCCCCCCCTCGTCCCTTGTCCTACCCTCCCCCTCCGCCCCACCCCCTGCACCCAAAGCCTATCTTCTATCTTCTCACCGAAACTCTCTCTTCCTCAAATGTGGTGACTTCAATTGTCATCATGCCAGTTGGCTAGGTGTAGGTACCTCTCTCACCTGTCATGGCACCTCAGCAAAAGCTTTCTGCGACTCATTGGGACTGACTCAATCGGTCAACTTCCCGACCCGAATCTCAACCAATGGTGTTCCATCTATTCTGGATCTGATTTTGACAAATTTCCCTGACTATCTGCTGCTCTTCCCTCCACTCCAATCGGTTCTTCTGACCACGTCCTTGTCAAAGTGGACATCTCTCTGGCTATTATCAGAGAACCACCTCACCGCCGTCGAGTCATTTCACTCAAGCCGACTGGCAGGGTCTCCAAGCAGCCATCAAACTTACAGACCGGTCTCCGATCGCTACTTTCTCCAACATCAACTCATCCTGGGAATTCTTTCAAAGAAACTTGCTCTCCCTCATGCGCAGATTTATCCCCTCTCGTCTTCAGTTGTCCTACCCTTCCTCCCACCCTTGGTTTACTGAAGCTTGTGGTGAGGCAGTTGTCCTGAAACAACTTGCCTTTGCCTCATGGAAAGCAAACCCAACTGAGGGCAATCTCAGTTCCTTCCATAAAGCTCGGAACAACTGTGTATCTACCCTCAGGAGAGCCAGAAAACAACATCTTTCTCATCTCAAGTCTGAACTCTCAAACCTCTCTCCCTCCTCAAAATCCTGGTGGCATCTAATCAAATCTGTTTCTGGTGTATGTTACCCCTCCATCCCCTCCCTTACCTCAAATGGCCGCACTGCTGATACCACACGTGATAAAGCTGAATGCCTAAACTCGGTGTTTGCAGCTAAATCTTGTGTCCAAATACCATCACTTTCTCAACCCACTTTACCCAGTCGCACCCAACTGTCCCTGGACTCTGTGTCCTTTTCTCCTGACAAGGTGGAGAGCTTGCTGTCAAACCTCGACTCAGATTCTGCAACCGGTCCAGACGGCATCAGCCCACGTGTCCTCAAAGCCTGCTCTTCTGCTCTTGCTCACCCTCTCTCTGTTCTATTCACCCTCTCATTTGCTCAAGGTCATCTGCCATCTGCTTGGAAACCAGCAATCATCACTGCCCTGCATAAAAAGGTGCAAAAACAGATCCCTGCAACTACAGACCGATCAGCCTTCTCCCAATCATCAGCAAGGTTATGGAATCCATCATCGCTTCAGACATCAAATCCTTCCTCTTCTCCAATGGCTTGATTTCTGATCATCAATTTGGTTTCAGACCAGGTCACTCTACCCTGGATATGCTGCTTCTGCTCTCCCAAAAATGGACGGAAGCCCTCAATGCCAGACAGGAAATCCGAGCCGTATCCCTGGACATATCACGTGCTTTTGATACAGTCTGGCACCCTGCCCTAATCACCAAACTCTCTTCCTATGGTATCCACTCATGGCTCGCAGACTTCCTCTCCTGTCACAGTTCTTTCATCCCCCTTCCTGTCCAGGCTGGAGTTCCTCAAGGTAGCGTTCTGGGCCCTGTTCTTTTTCTGGTTTTCATCAATGATCTCTCCGACTCTCTGGAAAATCCTCTATATCTCTTTGCTGATGACTCCACCCTCTGCCGTACCATCATTCATCCCTCAGACCGGCAAGCAGCAGCTTCTGCGCTCACTGCTGATCTGGATAAAATCACAAACTGGTCCAACACTTGGAACATGTCTTTCAATCTGGACAAATCTCACACTCTCACTATGTCTCTTTGAAAGGACCATTTAGAAAACCCCCCCATCCACTTTCTCAACAATCCTCTGGAAGAAGTCCTTTCTTTCAAGCTTCTGGGTCTCACTATCTGCCACGACCTTTCCTGGGAAAACCACATTTCAAACCTCGCCTCCAAAGCCAGTCACCGAATGGGAATCCTCCGTCGTGCAAAGTCCTTCTTCGGTCCACCTGAGCTCCTGACCACTTACAAAGCTTTTGTCTGCAGCCTGATGGAGTACTGCTCTCCCCTCTGGGCTGGTGCTCATGCTTCTCACCTTTCTCGGATTGACGTTGTAGAAACCAAGGCATTTCAGGTCATTGGCATCTCCCGTAATGAGGCTGAGTCTTTGGGCCTCTCACTCAATCACCGCAGGTTGGTCGGTGGTCTTTCTGTCTTCTACGATCTCCTCTCCAGCCTCACCCCCCCCCCCCCAGCTCTCTCTGCGTTTTGTCCCCACCACATTTCCGCAGGGCGCTCAAGGTCTGCCAACAACCCCCTTCTGGTAAAACTACCAAAATCACGAATCACTGCTCACCTTCATTCTTTCATTCCTCTTTTGTCCCGCCTTTGGAATAAACTCCCTCACTCTATTCAATCCCATTCTTCCCTCCAGGCTTTCAAAGCAACTGTTCACCACCATCTCTTATCACCCCCCCATCCAAATCCTCGACCTTTTCTACCCCCGATAATCCACCCAAGCCCACCTCCTTCAAATTCCCTGCTTTCCTTCCTGAAAGTCCCTGTAATGTCCATCTTCTATTCCCCATGTTCCCCAACCCATCCCTCTCCCTTCCACAGATCTCCTAATGTGTCTGTTCTCCACTGTTTTGTCCTTCCCACTTCCTCCCTCTTGTCTCACGCCCCCCCCCCCCTTGATGTGCATTGTGTGTTAGCTCTCATACGAGCCTCGACAAGGTATGTTAAAAAAAAAGCCTTTGTCAAAAGAAGAACTATTGAAATCATTGTCATGGCTGGTTCGGGAAGCTGTCACAAGGTTGCAATCGACTTTAACAGGAAACATGGCAAGCACATTACACACGACGTCGTTGCCAAAGTTATTGAGAAGTTCAGAAAGACTGGTTGGTAGTGTTGCGGACCAACCGAGAAGTGGATGTCCACGAACATCCACTGACGAAGACACAACCGACGTGGTGCTGGCAGCGTTTGCAAGGAGTCCCGAAAAAAAGCATACGACGATTGTCTGCAGAAAGCGGTGACAGCAGATCAAGTATCCAGCGCATCGTGAAAAAAAGACAAATGGCATCCATACAAAATGCAAATGTTCCACCATCTTCGTGAAGACGACCCAGATCGGAGATTGCAATTTTGCGAATGGGCTCTAAACAAATTGGACGGTGATGCAAACTTCACAACTGGGATCCTGTTTACTGATGAAACCAATTTTTATATTAATGTAGAAGTCTATCGCCAAAAGTTACGTTACTGGAGAGATACCAACCCGAACTGGATGAGTCCGTCAAAAATTCAAGGTGCCGGAAAAGTGATGGTATGGTGCGGGACATGGGGCAAGAAAATTGTTGGACCTGTTTTCATTGACACAAATCTTCATGCCAACATTTATCTAAACATGCTGCAAGACAACATCATGGCATCCCTCTTAAACGAGGCTGGAGAATTCCCACGTTATTTCCAGCAGGAGGGTGCACCACCTCATTATGGTATCTGCGTACACTGATGGTTGGATCAACAGTTTCCGCGTTCTTGGATTGGTCGCCGTGGCCCCGTAGAGTGGCCTGTGAGATCCCCAGATCTCAACCCACTCGAATTTTACTTGTGAGGGCACTTGAAGGCCATGGTGTACCAGGAAAAGATTCAGAACATGGATCATTCAAAGGAACGCATTCGTAGTGGAATTGCTTGCATAACGCCAGATGTGTTGACGCGAGTTCACCATGAGTGGGAGAGACGACTTCGTGTGTGTTTACAAATAAATGGCAATCATGTAGAGAACGTTTTATAAATAAAGTTACATTTTGCTAAAAGTGTTAATTTTTCCTACGTCTGGACACTTTTGGGACACCCTGTATATAAAAGCATAACAATAACAACTAGCAGGGCACTCGGTAGAGCAGATACCTCCACCACGTAATACCTGATCTACGAGAACATATCGGGCCTAATACATTTTTGATATATCGTTTTTGGCCCCATCTCTCGATGGTGAAGAATCACTTTAAAGATTATCAGATCAAGATCCAGATTCGGATCTTCGCCAAAATTGAATCAAGTCTTCATTGTCACACACACAATGTGTCTTCCAAGTTTCGTCCGAATCTCTCAATGGTGAAGAATCACTTAATGATCAGATCCGGATCTTCACCAAAATTGAATCAATTCGTCCTTGTCACACACCCAACGTGTCCACCATGTTTCGTCCGAATCCGTCCACAACTTTTTGAGATATCGTGCTATATATCGTTTTTGGCCCTATCTCTCAATGGTGACGAATCACTTGATGAGTTCTAGTAGTCGGATCCGGATCCGGATCCGGATCTTCATCAAAATATAATCAGTTCGTCCTTGTCACACACCCAACCTGTCCGCAAAATTTCATCTAACAGCTCGATTCTCCTGATATTCGCAAATTGCGATGGTGGCCATTTTGGATTCTGAGTTTTCCTCAAGTGGGATTTTTGGGGACTTCACTTCATAGTCTTCGGTAGACATCAAAGCAACTTTCCTGAAGGAAAAAAAAAAAATCATCTTTCACCATTTTTTTTTCTTCTCGGTTTAAACGAATGCGCCTGTGCAACACAGTCCGACTGAGATTTTGCCAAATGTGGAGTCGATTTTGTTGCAGCTCTTGCGTGTTTTGTCAGAGGTGGGTTTTTCAGCAGCTCTCGAAGGACACGGTGGGATCTTCCCAGACGTGTACGATGGCGTTCGTGTCAGCACTCTCGTTCCCAGGGAAGATCTGGATCCCACTGTGCATCTCTTCCAAGCAGAGGTGGTTCTGGAGGTATGGTATGAATGACCTCATCTTCTCATCTGATGAGCACTCACTCATGATGCAAGGAGCTCAGGTTCAAATCCCGTGTACCGTAGGTGCTTGTCCATTGTCTACTTATGTTCTTGTAATGTAAAGGAAAGCACACAGATGTCGACCAATTAGTCCGGCAGATAAGTGAAATATTTGGGGGAATTGTGCCTTTGATGATACAAGCATGAACTTTGGCACACTGTTGGATCATGCCCTAAGGAAGATATTTAGCTCTAGGGCCATTGCAGAATTGTCCTGTGGCCAAAATGGCGGCCATTTTGAAAAATGGCCACCACCGGTTGTTATTTTACCAGTTTCTAAAGTTCTAGACCAGCTAGGATATTGATTCTGGTGGCTAATCGTACATTTTCAAGGATGTGGAATGCAGTGGTACTATTTATAACATGCTAACAACTACCAAACTACATATATCTAGCATTCAGGGAATTAAATAATTGTAAAACCATCAAATATTAGCGGAGTTATGCACATTTTCTGGAATTTCAGAATCAGCCCATGAGTTGTGTGCTGACCTCATAATTATGTTTATGTGTATTCATATATTTTGCTGCATATTCACACAGAACATCATAATAACGTCACAATGATAATCTATGTTGTAAGTACAGCTTTTGTGTACTTGTGTACACCTCGTAACAACGCCTCATCTGCATGTATGTCTGTATGCTTTCAGTTGACCTGGACTGTGACTGTGGTGGCAGCCAACATATTGTTACGGAAATGGCCCTTAGTACTAGTAGGCTACTAAGTATAAGATTAGCTCAGATCCTCCATTAAATGCATGTTTAGCTAGGCTGTTTGGTAAAATGGACGTGACCTGTGTGTCGGGAGGTGTCGGATGCATGTTTATTGTTCGTACAGTGGTGGTGTGCCGAGGGCTTCTTCTTCCTCCCCTCTCCGGACGATAGGCCCCGCCCAGTCGGCTGAGGGGGAGTGGCCTGGAGAGGGAGGTGGAGCTGGGGGGAGGAGTTTGTCGGCTTCGTAAAGGGGGAGGAGCCAGTGGCTTGGAAGCGAGCGAACGAAGACCTGGTGGAGTGGTTCAGTTTGGGCGAACAGTCGGTTTTCGAGACGTGCTCGGGTTTCGAGGCGAGAAGGAAAGGAAAAGGTGAATCTGCAGAGGAAGAAACTGAGAGGACGGAGGTGATTCTGCCGTGAGTGAAATGGCAGTCGGCTTTGAGAGGCAAGCGTAGAAAAGGAACGAAAAGGTGATTCTGCAGAGAAAGAAACTGAGAGGACGTAGTTGAGAAGTCGGGCTTTGAGGTGGGAAGGCAAGAGAGGAAACGACGCAGCCTCTGACGGTCCTTACTCACCTCATGGCTCGACACTTTTGCCGATCCGCTTGCCGGAGCCCAGCACCCCGATTTGGCCTTGTCTGGTGAACAGGCCAGGCCTGGATTTGTATGCTGGACCTTGAGAGAGATCGGCTGAAACCCATCATCGATGTAACGGTCTTGTGCCGTCGACATTGCGCGGGGCCAGAACGCGCTGAGGAGGGCGTGCGCATGTGGTGCCTTGAGAAGAAAGAGTACGGCGCGCCATTTTGCCACGCGGCATGTTCGAGCTGGGGGCTCGAATCCGTGGACATCCGCTTGTTACGAGCGACATTCGTGCTTTTGACACTTTTCTCTCGTCCATGAAACATCACCAAGTACTCTGTCTTGCATGCATGCTGTTTGTCTGTCTGTCTTGTCTGCTCGTTGTATAAGGCATATCTCAGAAGCGACCCCCTCGAAACCTGTAGTCCATGGTTCCCTAGTTAAGAACGGGTTAAAGATTGTTAATAAAAACATTGTCGTGAATGTTTTGCTTGTGTTGTGTTCCCCGATGTTCCCCAATAAATCTGGTTGGTTCGTATGAAGTTGCCCCTATGGATTAATTCGTGTCGCGTCGAGGAACGATCCATTTGATTGGCATATAAAACCAAAATGGTTACAGACTGGCAGAAAACGCTCAGCATCTGACAAAACCAGTCTGTAACCAGGGTCTATTTCCCCAACTGGTAAGGTTCAGGATTACGTTGGTATCGCGATTGAAGACGCGTGACCCGAGGCCTGTGCCAAGCCGGCCGGCGTTATAAACCCCGGAGACTGCGGTGGTGAGGGTGGCGCCAAAAGTCTGGTGAGAATCTGCCACCCCGGATCCGCAACAATATTTTCCTGGAGATTTCAGCTTATGGTAGATTGGTGGTGGTATAACTAGTACATACTGTTCTCATACTGTATTATAACTCGTAGATACTGTTCTAAAGTAGCATAGCGCATAGGGACAATGGCCAAACTATACAAGGTGGTGGACCCTGATGAGCCGAGCTCATCAGGTAAACAGTGCCCAACCACAGACTGGAACAAATGTGTTCTGTATCAGGAAGACAGATGAGATGCTGACATGTCCATATAATTCAGCATGTGGCACAGATGGGGCAGGATACAGGAACATAGCTGAGCATCTTGTAGCATTCGACAAGATCAGTTGCCTGCTGAGAACACTAAAACTGTCACAACTGGATGAGGGTCAAGGCATTGAGGCAGCATTCTGGGTTCACAAAGCCAAATGGCATGACTCCTGCAGACTGCAGTATAACAAAACAAAACTTCAGAGGGCTGAAAAGAGGAAAACACACCACGATGATGACCCAGAAACCCACAAGTTCACCCGGCAGAGCATTGAACATGAAACTCATTCAACAGAGACATGCTTCTTCTCTGGCAAATCTGCAGCAAGAGATGCTTTGTGTAATGCATCGACATTCGAACTTGACATTCGTGTGAGGCAGTGTGCCCTCAAACTACAGGACAAACACCTCCTCTCAAAACTCAGTGTTGGAGATCTCATTGCCCAAGAGGCTAAGTACCATGCTCAGTGTCTTGCCTCTCTGTACAATAAAGCGAGGGACGCAAAGGAACAAGAATCTAATGTAGGCATTGTTAACCATGGAATTGCTTTTGCTGGACTTGTCGCCTCTATTGAGGAAATGCGCATGGACAATATGGTTGCACCAGTGCTCAAGCTAACAGACTTGGTGAATCTGTACAGTACCAGGCTGGAGCAACTGGGACACACGTGACGGGGCGTGTACACTCCACTAAACTCAAGAACAGAATACTGGGTTACTTCCCAGACATGGACGCTCACAAGCAAGGTCGTGATGTGGTGCTCGTGTGCAATGAGGATGTTGGTGCTGCATTAGGGAAATCATGTGAGCACGATGTTGACAATGATGCAGTTCATCTATCCAGAGCTCTGATCATATAGCCTTTGATGACGTTACTAGAGCCTTCTGTGCCTTGGCTGCCACCCCAGACACCATAGACAACTGGATGGAGTCTCTGGAGTGATTCGTGGTATTGCTCTATGACCGCACTAGCAGCCTGGAATCAGTCAACCACGCACACAATCAGCTGCTCACCCAGAAAGGTAGAGACATTGAAGGACTCCCTCGAAAACAAGCAGCACTGATTCAGCACACAAAGAGGGCTGTTTACCAAGCTGGTCACTGCTGGGGACAGATGATGGTTGCAGTCCCGGAACTCTCATCCCCAGGTGACTGGGGGTGGAAGAAGAAGGACACAGGTGGATGGGAAGTTCACTGGACCACACTGCCAGAAGCGACCCAGGCCTGTCGAGAACTCATACGCTGTGGATGCAAAAAGGGGTGCAGAGGACAGTGCAAATGTGTCAAGGCAGCACTTCAGTGCACTGCCCTTTGCCACTGTGGTGGACTGTGTTCTCGAAACTAATATTACATTTCATTGAAAACCTGTAATATTACCATGGAAGGCCTTACCTGGTTAATAATGGAAGGACTGTCATCGACTTGCCCTCACCACTAACGTGTCAAACAACAATGGGACATGCACTATTGATTTACGAGATACAGCATAATCTCATGAACTGTGTGCTCATATAAATTAACTACCAAATATTATAAAGTAAACATTGCAAAGACTGCATTGATCTCTCATGAATATGTCACAGTTTCAAAACATGTTCATGTATAACTCCACCAAAATTAAATGCGTTTATAATTATACTATTATTTATTTCCCTGAAAGCTAGATATATGTAATTAGGTCGTTGTTAGAGTAGTTATAGCATGTTGTAAATCATACCACTGCATTCCTCATCCTTGAAAATGTACGATTAGCCACCAGGATCAATATCCTAGGTAGTCGAGAACCTGAGCTACTGGTAAAATAACAACCGGTGGTGGCCATTTTCCAAAATGGCCGCCATTTTGGCCACAGGACAATTCTGCGATGGCCCTACAGCTAAATATCTTCCTTAGGGCATGCTCTAACAGTGTGCCAAAGCTCATGCTTGTATCATCAAAGGCACAATCCATTCCCATATCTGCCGGACTAAATGTCTTTGTCCTGCACGTGATTTATGTACCACCTCAATTATATGAGCCTTCTATCTCCTCTTCTTTAACGGCTACAATTATTCCAATGATCTTGTGGGGTGGTCCAGGGGGAAGTTTTTGGCCCAAGTCTTTTACAAGCCAGCTGGCCAGGCCTGACGTTTAACTAAGTCCAGTAGTTTGGGCAGGAATTTGTAATTTGGTCAGGATGCCCGCGATAGCTTGTCCTCTCTTCATGAAAGACACCATGGGATCTTTAATGTCAACCGTTTAACGTCCATCTGAGGGATGGCACACACATTGATGAATCACCTTACCTGTGAAGCATGGAGATGTTTGGGTCAGGATTCAAACCCAGGCTAGACAGCTTCGAGGAGAGGGTGCATACCACTTGGATCTAGGCCATCCTGCCAGCAGCTTTATGTCTCTGTGAAAACAAAATAAAAATGATTATACCTTGGATGTGACTTCTGACATCACCTACAGGCAGTGCTGGATTAACCATTAGGCAGACAAGGCACGTGTCTTCGGGCCAGCCAAAAATTTGGGCCAAAAATTCTTTTCACATTAAATATTTGTCTTTTTTTGTATGAAATATTTTGTTCTTGAATCAGTTCATCTTTTGTCTGGGGTCCATTTCCATGAGCCCGAGATCTAATTTAAAATTTTCAGGTCATTCTTTAAAATTTCAAAATGTGCCTTAGAGCCAGCCGAGGATTAATCCGGGACTGCCTACAGATGTCAATGAGAAGGTATGCAGATCGATGACAAGTTTTAAGGAAGCAAATTCTTCTCTGGTTGTTTTCGTGATTAATCATGGGAATCATGCTCAGGTAATGGCAATTGGCCAGGGTGGAGACCATCGTCACGTGATCAAATGGGGCGAAACAAGCCTTGGGAATACCTACTTGTGAACAAACCAAAAACAATACGCACACCTCCAGCCTTGCCCAAGTCGGGTTCTGATTGTTTGAAGGTGGCATTCTGAAAACAAATGGCTTTTCAAGAATGTTTAAAGCTTTCAAAATGTCAGGGAAGTTCCGAAGTCATTGTTAATCCAAGGTTGTGACTACACGGCAGGCGAGACGTGTCGGTTTGTTTTGTGTTTTGTGGGTTTTTTTTCTGACATCCCGCGGCAACAATCACAAAGTTTTAATCCAAACGACTCAACACGTCTCCTAAAACATGTCAAACCAAAGCAAAAATATTTGACCAAGTTAATTTCGAACCGACTCCATATATACCCTAAACAACCATAGGTTGGAAATAAATAAATAATTGCAGAGGCTTTTTGATGGGCCGTATAGTCTCCTCCCGCATCAAAGTTGGGAACTCGTATATTATTATTATTATTATAAAATTATAAACAGAACTGTGTGCAAGGGGCACAGCATTCACATGGTTGAAAGAATCTCAGTGTAACTGATCCAGGGCCATCCATTTATTACGTGAGCAAATGTGAAGAATCTGACCCCTTTTTGCCCCAGTACGTACCACCCTGAACCCCACCACTCCCCCTCTCCAACCTTCTGTGCTCCCTATACTCGATGTAATCTGGATTATGAGGACTTTCACTGGATTTTCATTCAGATATCTCTTTCCAGCATATAAATATGAGAATAGCCAATCATCACACTGAAGTTAAATTCTTAATAAAATCTCATACTTCGAGGAAGAGTCGTCTGGAATGTATTAAATTTCTCATCTC
This sequence comes from Eptatretus burgeri, assembly GCF_056783735.1. NCBI lineage: Eukaryota > Metazoa > Chordata > Myxini > Myxiniformes > Myxinidae > Eptatretus > Eptatretus burgeri. The sequence goes on from NC_140962.1 coordinate 130,077,516, forward strand.
TTATACAACATTAATCTTCCCAAGTTTATACTCAACGCTCTCCTCTATTGTATCATTCCTCCTCTTCCCCTCCCACCCCTTTAAGAACTGTTTTCCTGAGTCCGTTGAGCTCCTCCACTCATGATTTCAAGTCTGCTGCCCACAGTCACCTCATGGTCTCTTCAATTTCCACAACTGAGCTTTACTACACCTGCTGAGCTCCTGTTCTCACCCTTCAATAATTTCTCCCCTTAGCCTCAGGAAAAACAAATGGGAAATTTCACTTTACCCCCATTTTGTCTGTTGATCCATTGCCCCTTGTCAATCTACTCCACCACGTGAGCCTTCATATCTATATTTAAAAAAGCATAGCTGATGGTCTACCTGGTGATTCAGTCCTACAATTTGATTGTAATTATTCCACTGATTAAATATGCTGGTTACCAGTGTTGATTTTTTTTTCTTTACCTCCACCACCAAAGGTGTACAGAGGTTATCTCCCACCTAGGTCACGTGCATTCTTCTAAAATCCCACACCTGGTTACCTTCTCCAAATTTAAGCTGATTTCTCACCATTCCTTCATCCTGTTCTCTCATCTGTGGAACAGACTCCATATACATGTTGTGTCATCCTAATGTAAGTCTGTAAATGTGCTACCTTCTGTCGATTATCTTCTCCCAGAGCCTGGACTTCTGGGGAGAAAAAATCAAGTAATTGATCGTCTGACACGATCACATGAACTTGACCAAAATAAATGAAAGCACAAGTATAACATTTATGGTTTTTTTTGGGCGTGGGGAAGAATGGAATTAAAGGGAAGGCGAAGAGGACATCAGGGGTGAACACGCTGGATACAAGCTCAAACACAACAAGACGAGGAAGGGAATAATGTGATATTATTAACATTATTTTAAGATTTATTCATTATAATGTTATTTTTCAAAATGATTCAGAGACGAGAACTCAGAGTTCAACCATGTTCTTACTTAAACAGTATTTTCAATGATGTACTCACCATTGCCTTTTTCTCCATTGTGCCAGGCTGCCAGTAGGTCATCTGGTGATGGATTCTTTGGCCATTAGTGGGCAATGGGCAAATTAACTCGGTTTTTGGGATTTCAACCTGGAATCCCAACATTATGGGTTCTGTGCTCAAGGTGATGATAACATCAAAAAAGGATTCAAAACTGTTTCATTCATCCCTTGCTTACTTGCAAAATAAATCCAAGGATCTGTTTCCCGAAAACACGTTTTGGAGAACACCCAATGAAACCTTTCTTGTTACATCTTGAAAAATACCGTTTGGAATAGCATTCCTCTTTTAGGATGAATCCTTCATGAATGAGCCATCGATGGCTAGAATTGAACGGCTTAATGAAAACGACAATCGTTTTATTTGAACATGGTTTCATTTACCCTGTACAAACAACCGGCTTAATTTCCTCCAAACTAAGCCATCAAAGATGCTGGGGAACCGCCAATCCGTTATGCTACGATTTGCGGGTTTGACTGGAGTTAGAAACAGTGATCTGTGAAAAGTTTTCCAACATACCTTGGACCATAACAGTTTTGAAGCTTGTGACTCAAATACCGATTTATTGGTCCAAAAAAACATTTTCCCAGTCTTCAGCAATCTAATTTTCATGTCGCAGTTTACATTATGTATGGAGTATATGTTTCACCAAGATCCAGTTAACAATTTGGTCTGTCAGTTGAATAATTTCTGATGGTTGAGCAATGCTGCTGATGATCCCTGTAACTCAGGGAAGGAAATTTGAATTTTTTTATTAGGTACCGGCAACAACAGACGACAATTTTTGACGAGGGTGAGAAACACCTGGGGCATATCAAGGAGCATGCCTGATTGTGTGACCAATCGAGCATGCTCTTGACCTTTGCGGTCAATTTGGCCTTGAAGCCACTGTCGCATCCCCGTGCATCAACATCCGCAGAATGATAAAAGCTGCCTATGGAATATGTTCTTCCTCAAGGCAGGATGAATTTGACAGACATGCCTAACATACTGTATATCATTCAACTCGGTGGACTTGCTTTGGGAGTCCTAAAAAAAAACCCCAAAAAACGATGTCCTGAAGATGTGTCACCGTACATGACAAACCAGGTCTAAAAGAAATGTCCCTGTATGTGAGCAGGTCACCAAGACAGCCATTCAACACAGAGTTTTCTTGCAAAGAAGAGCCAGAGCCCCATTCACCTCAACACCTCGGGTAGATGCAATCATCGACCCTATCCTAACCCTAACAAAAAGTGAGCGTCATATTGCATTCTGCCTTGGTGGTTTTCTCTCCTATTGTTGTTATTTCACTCTCTCCACACTCACCTTGGCTGAAGTCCATCATTGGTTCCTTTTGTGTCACAAGATGGGGTCAAGGTAAGGGACCCGTGCAGTCAGGGGACAAAAGTTGGCTTCTTCTACCCTCCTCCAAGCTTGCCTTGTCACGAGAGGCTCTGATAAAACATTCTTTGATGACAAACATGATATATACAAGGTGTGGCATTAATATCTGACATTTATTTCTGTAATGAAAACAAGACTGAACAAAGTAAATCGTGGTTTTAGTCGACAAGAGTGAAGTACAGGTGTGGGTGAATGTGTGACATCATAGCAGTATATGTAACCTGGATTTACTTCTAAAAATCACATCTTTTAAGTGCTATCGATTACAATTGATTCACTCCTTGTATGGAACCAGTACATTGTTCATTGCTGCTTTCAAAGTGTCATTATCAGTAGCAGTGATGGATTCAATGATTGTCTCATGTGCTTAGATGGACGAACGCTACCATCTTCATAAAATATTCTGACGAAGGATTGAATGGTGCAACAACACTGGGCATTTCAACGTGGAAATCCCCCCCCCCCCCCAATGCTCGCTGAGTTGCAATGACAGAGCCGAACACACACACACACACACACACACACACACACACACACACACACACACACACACACACACACACACACACACACACACACACACACACACACACACACACACACACACACACACACACACACACACACTATATATATAGATATATATATATATAATTATATATATATATATTATATATATGTATATATTACATATATATATATATATATATATATATATATATATATATATGTATATATTGTTGTGGTTACCACCCGTTCGGCGTGCAGGCGACCGCTTCTAGCCAATGTCGGCCGCTCTCGCCCACCGAACGGGCAAACCTTGTCGCAGCTTTCGGAACAACGCCGAAATCCAGCCACGGGTGTGTTTTTAATCACACCGAAAATCAGCCAACTATTCTGTCCATGCACGACAGGGTCCAATCACCGAATTGTCGATTTACCTAATTATGCGCGCAGACAGAAATGCCGGGGATTTACACCTCGCAGGGACCTGCTTGGACACGAGCCGCAAAGCAGCTCGCTCTGTTTGCGATTTGCCGAGCGGTGTATATTGCCAAGCCCTGCCGGATCCGATTCTCTTATCGGTTATTAAGAACCAACTATATCCCAAACTCAATGATGGCAGCTCAATGAGGGAAAGGACGCAACGAACGGGTTAACATTTCAACAATGACGTTTATTTCACACCCGTAAGCACTCATGCAGTCATGTATGCAACCAATGCACGTATGCAATCATGCAGTCATGTATGCAACCAATGCACGTATGCAATCATGCAGTCATGTATACAACCAATGCACGTATGTAATCATGCAGTCATGTATACAACCAATGCACGTATACAAGCAATGCAATTAATGCAATGGGGGTAAGGGACAGGACACGATTAACAAAGCCTATAGCCGTTCTATTATTATTTATTTACATGCACTTAACAGCTCTACTTAAGGACATGGTGCCACGATATTCATTCAAAGAAAACCACGGAAAGAAAAGGGCAAGAACTGGGCCTCGTGGGCCTTTAATTGTTCACGGAGCTGTGAAGACCGAAAAAGCTCCGAGAGACCGCGCTGGTTACCTGCCGCCTTCGTGGCGACTCACTGGGTGCTCCTCGACGTCCTGTCCACGGCAGCTGGCGTGACCGCGTTGCGGCCCAGGCCTCGTCGTTCGGCCCGATCGATCGGGCCTAGTCGACAACGCCTCAGTGGAAACGAACGGGCCTTTGCTCTTTCAGAGTTGATGCTCTCTTCAGAGCCCGTCCATTCCTCAGCGTCGTTTGGACTGTCCCGGGGCCCGATCACCTCGGACTATTATGCCGCTGGTTGGCGACTCCTCTCTGGCCTCTCTCCAGCGACCCACAGTTTGGCATGGCACGGCAGGCTGCGCTCCAGGCTCCCGTTTCCTTCGCTCTCTTCAGCTCCTCACTGACTGCAGACTCCAGGCTGACCCAGCTCCCAACGCGGCTCCACACACTCCTCGTTTGGCGTCTCTGCGCGTCTTTATATGGGATCCGTGAGGCGAGATTTTGATCTCCGATCTCTCACCTCTGACCGCCCGCTGGCTCCGGCCCTTTCGATCTTTTGATCCGAATTGTCACGAAGCTCGGAGAGAGCGGATGTGGGTGAAATCATCGAACCCTGCCCCAACGAAGGAGTCTGCGCGTCTGGTGGCAGAGATGTTGTACATGGGGAATTCGCTGTGGCTGGCGCAAAGATGGCGGCGTTTGCGGAGATGGTGAGGCGATGTTGTTCGTTGTTGAGATGTGGTTTAGGGGATGGCGAGGAGATGTCATTGTGGTGAAGGTGGTTGTGAAGGCGGTTGTGGAGAAGGTGGTTGTGGTGGTTAAAATTCGGTTGGTCCAAAATAAAGATAGCAAAAGAAAAACGGCTAACTAAAGATTCACAGCCCTGCACACGAATAATTGCCCGTTAAACATCGGTGGGGAAATATATCTGAACACAGACTTATCGACATAACTGATCTCAGGACCTATATGGTGTCCTGTGAATTTCCACAACCATAACAATATATATATATATATATATATATATATATATATATATATGTATATATATATATATATATATATATATATATATATATATATATATATATATATATATATATATATATATATATATATATATATATATATATATATAGATATCTCTGGAAAAAATTAAGAGACCACTGCAAAATTATCAGTTTTTCTGGTTTTACTATTTATAGGTATGTGTTTGAGTAAAATGAACAT